>NC_046157.1:42849135-43160135 GCF_011064425.1 Rattus rattus | reverse complement strand
ATTTCAAAGAATCAATGAAACAAAGCATTGGTTATTTGAGAAAAGTCAACATGATAGAGAAAAACTTATGGTAACCAACTAAAAGTCAGAGAGAGAATATCCAAATTAACAAAATCAGAAATAAAAAAGGGTACATAACTAAAGACTCTGAGGAAATCCAGAGAATCAGAAGGACATACTTTAAAAATCCTGTACTCCATCAAATTGGAATATATAAAGGAAATGGATATTTTCTGATAGGTTTCACTTACTTATCAAAGTGAAATCAAGATCAAATAAACAATTTAAATAGACCTGTAACTTTTAGGAAATGGAGGCAGCCATCCCAAGTCTCAACAACAGTCACCATAACTACCACCACCACCACCACCACCACCACCACCACCACCACCACCACCACCACTACCACAACCACCACCACCACCACCATCACCACCATCACTACCCCCACAACAACAACCGAAGGCCAGACATTTTTAGCACAGAATTCTACCACTTTCAAAAGAAGAGTTAAGATTAATAACCTCAAGTGACTCAACAAAATAGAAACAGAAAGAACATTGCCTAATTCCTTTTATGAGACCACAGTTACCATGACACCCAAACCACATAAAGACTCAGCAAAGAAAGAGAATTAGAGACAAATTTTCCTCAAGAACATTGATGCAAAAATTCTCAAAAATGCTCACAAACCAGATCAAAGAACACAGCAAAAAGATAATTCACCATAATCAAATAGACTTTATCCTAAAGATGCAGGAATAGTTCAATAAATGAAAATCTACCAAAGTACTTTGCCTCAGAGAAGGGAGGCCTCCCATAGAAATCTATTCACCTTGGTATATCAAATTGCAGTAAGACTAGGCACATCTCCTATTGAGGCTAGGCAAGGCAGTCCATTTAGGGGAAAGGATCCAAAGGCAGGCAACAGAGTCAGAGACAGCCCCTTCCTATACTGTTAGGGTTCCCACATGAAGAACATTTTTTCAACATGTGAAGAGGGCAAAGTTCATCCCATGCATGTTCTCTGGTTGGTCAAGACAATTCCTTACAGACTTCTAGAGGACAATTCTTCACATCATATGGAAAGCCAAAGAACCCAGGATAGCTAAAATAATCCTGCAGGATAAAAGAACTGCTAGAATGTAACCATTTTCTATTTCATGTTGTAGCACAGTGCTATCATAATAAAACCACATGTATTGGCAGAAAAAATAGACATCAGTGAAATTAAATAAAAAACAAACATAAATCCACATAACCTAGGAATACTTGAATATATACATGTATATAATCATAAATACGCTCTGGAAAAAAGGACAGCATCTTCAACAAATGGTGCTTGTCTAACTGGATGCATGCATGTAGAAGAATGCAATAGATCCATATTTATGACCCTACACAAAACTCAAGTCCAAGATTGATCAAAGACATCAACATAAAACCAGATACACTGAACCTGATAAAAGAGAAAGCAAAGAATGCACAGGAGGTCACTTTCTCAACAAATAGCAATAGTGGAGGCACCAAGTTCAACAACTGATAAATGGAACCTCATGAAACTGGAAAAGCTTCTGCAAAGCAAAGAACATGATCATTTGGACAAAAAGGCAGCCCATGGAATGGGAAAATTTTTTAACAACTCCACATCCAATAGTGGACCAATACTGAAAAATATAAAGAATTCAAAAACTAGATTTAAAACAAACAAACAAACAATTCAATTGAAAAATTGGATGCAGATCTAAACATAGAATCCTTAATAGAGGAATCTCACATGGCTCAGAAACTTTAAAGAAATGTTCACCATTCCTAGCCATTAGGGAAATGCCAATCAGAACTACTTTGAACTTCCACTTTCCTTTGCACCTGATAGAAAGGCTAAGATCAATAATACATGTGACAGTTCACATAGGTAAAGACAGGAGAATACTCCTCCAGTGCTGGGGGTAGTGAAAACATGTACAGCCACTAAATCAGGGTAGTGTTTCTTTAGAAAATTTGGCAGTGATCTACTTAATGATTCAGCTACACCACTCTTGGTCATATATACAAAGGATGCTGTAGCCTACCACAAGGACACCTCCTCGGCCATGTTAATTGATACTTTATTCACTATAGTCCAAAACTGGAAGAACCTAGATCTTGCTCAATTGAAGAATGGAAAAAAAACTGTTCCAATTCAACAATGGAGTATTATGCAGCTGTTAAAAATGATATTGTGAAATTCGCAGGCAAGTTGTAAATTTTGCTTTCTTCTACCAGATATAATTATCATTTCAGAGGCTTACTCCTAAATAAAATCATCCTTTCTAGTTTTTCTGAACTCTGGCTGGATGGTTCAACTCAGCTGTTCTGGCTAAAAACTTTTCTCCAAGCTGACTGATTCAAACAGGCTTCTCTGAATTTCTCAATGAATTGCTCTGCTTAGAAAAAAACTGTCTCTGAATTCTACAAATTTAACTTTACCGGAAGCACTAACTGCACAAACTGAATGGGACTGAACAGAATTGCCTGAACTCAACTGCACTGCACTCATTAAACTGCTGTCTACTCCTGACTCGCTCTGCAATGTTCTTAAGTAACCTTCCTTTTTTGTTCTCAAGAGAGTTAGATGTCTCCTATTTCTGACTTATTCTGTCAAACCTTTCTCTGATTTGTCACTTTGTCTGCTCCTCAATCAGATACCATTGTTTGGAATTAAAGGTGTGTAGTAAAAGTGTGTCTGTATTCCAGCTAGAGGGAGTAAAGGTTTGGCATTCTAGATGTATCACACAGACCTCAAAGGTCTTTGAGTATGGTGCCTGGCCAGAACAGCCATGTTGCTGGATTAAAATTCCTTCACACAAGTTGATAGAAAAGAAAAACATCTTCCTGAGTGAGGTAGCACAGACCCAGAATTATAAACACATTGTGTATTAATTTATAAAGTGACAGTAGCCATTAAGTAAATTATAACAAAACTGCAATCTGTAGAACTGAAGTGGTTAAGCAGAAGAGGTCTCTAGTGAGGGAGGCATGGATCTCCTTGAGATGGGTAAATAGGTTAGATTTTACTGGTGGATTCATCACATGACAATAGGAGTGAGAGGTATTAGGTGTTTGTGGGGAAGATGGGGCAGAGGGAGAAGGTGTGGGGAGAGATTTTAGAATTGTGATGCATTTGGTGTGTGTTATCGAAACCTAGTCCAGTGGAGATTTCCTGGAATCTATAAAGGTGATCCTGATGAGGATTTCTTATAATGGGGGATATCGAATTTCAATGGTCCACTTCTCAAAAACAGGCAAAGTTTACTGTGGCAGGACTGGGTGGCATTCAATTAAGTTGCTAGCCAAGCGATTCCCCAAAATATCTCCAAACAACCCAGGCTGGTGCTAAGCAAAATATTGTTCTTTCGAAACTGTAAACTAGGCCAGCCACATCGCTGAAGAAAACATCCACACAACTCAAGGAAGATGGATGAGTGGAGCTGCTGTCTATGCAGATCCTTTATGCATATGTTCTAGCACGCTTGGTGCAGAAAGGAACTCTGCAGGTTACTGAAGGAAATCTGGACATCAAGCCACCCACAAAACCTTGGACTATAATCTCTTCTGCCTGTAAGATATGCTAGGGTATGGTGGCAGAGAACATATGGGAGTTGCCAACCAAAGTTTTATTTGACTTAAGGCTCACTTCAGGGGATGAAACCCATTTTGACACTGTTTGTGGAACCAAGAACCAGAGACTAGATAGCTCAAAGAATGAACATGACTGACAAACAAACAAACAAACAAACAACAAACCGAAGCAAAGCAAAAAAACAAAAACAAAAATAAAAGACAGGAACAAAAAACGAACAATACAATGATTCTTAATGATATTCTGCTATACTCATAGACTAGTGCCTTATCCAGTTATCATCAAAGAGGCTTCCTCTGCAACAGATGGGAATAGATCACAGGTAGATATTATGCACAGAAAGAGTCTAAAATGAAAGTCTCCATCAAATCCCCCCCATTAAAGATAATGTTTGAAATAGCTATGTAGTAATCTATTCTATAACCACACACATACACATATTCATTCACACACACACACACACACACACACACACACACACACACACACACACACGAGTTTAAGTGGAGTTATCCTGCCTGTTGGATAATGCTACTTCTAGAAGTGTTACCAGTAAAAGTACACAGTGCAAGGTGTGGGGTACTTCCTTTTGAGTTTTTGGTTAGGGCATATACAGATGCATACACACATACACAGGCACACCCACTCACACACATACAGGCAGACATGCATATACACACACACATATAGACATGAATACACACATGAGTGCATGCACACATAAATACATGAAATCAACAGCTTAAATTCTTAAGAAAGTATACGTTCTCACATTTGGTTTATTTATTTATAAATATTTATTTATATTTGGTTTTCTATTTATAATATATAGGCATATATTGTATAGTTGTATAATTATAGGAATTACTGAAAAGAGGTTTGAAATATAGTTTACTACACACACATACAGACACATACACACACATACATATTCTGTGAGCAATGTTCAGTTATCACATGAAGTAAGAGTTTCACTTAGAACTGAGAATATCTGAGCGCCAAATATGGAATCTATGTTTTCCTGTTATTATGATAGATAAACTTGTATTTGCCACTTTAAACATTAAACAAAAATGCATTTAAAGTGGTAAAATATATTTTGGAGAGGATAAATGTATTTTAAACTAGGGATTTGTATAAATTTAGGATTTCTTTAGGAAATATAAATTCAAAGCACTATTAAAATGTATACATTTTATATATAAAATTTATCTATAAACACTAGAATTTGTATTACAAAGAGATTTAATTTTTATCTATCTGTATGGATTTAAAATAACATAATTGAAATCTGCCTTTAAAGTGCCTATTAATTATTTATAAATTTATAATTTTTATTACTATTGTATAGACTAAAGATTACATTTTATTTAGCATTATATGAGCTTACTATATTTGATAACACAAGATCAGAAATTTCAATGTATCCAGTAAATAAACACCATTATTTTCCTGAAAAACATTTATGGTTTTATGATTTTTCTCAGAGCACCTAAAACTTCCTTGTTTCTTAAGCTGTAAATGAAGGGGTTTAGCAGAGGAATCACAATGGTGTAAAACAGAGAATACATTTTATTCTTATATTTACTTGGTCCAGACCCAGGGCTCACGTACATGAAGAAGAGAGTTCCATAGAACAAAGAGACAGAGAGCAGGTGGGCACTGCAGGTGGAGAAGGCTTTTCTTCTGCTCTTCTGAGACTTTGTTTTCAGGATGGAAAAGAGGACATGGGCATAGGAGACTGCAATACTCATGAAGGTAATGGCTTGTATCACGGCAGCAAAAATGAAGACCACGAATGCATTAATAGATGGGTCAGTGCAAGAAATTGTATAGAGAGGCAGGATCTCACAATAAAAGTGATCTATTACATTGGACTTGCAAAAGGTTAATCTAAATAATAGTCCTACATGAACAAGTGGATGCAGAAAACCGATTATATATGAACCACTTATCAGGCAAGTGCACACTCTGTTGGACATCACCACAAGATAGAGCAGAGGGTTGCATATGGCTACATAGCGGTCGTAGGCCATGGCTACCAGGAGGAAGCATTCTGTGGTTGCACTGGATCCAAAAACATAATATTGGGCCATGCATTCAAAGAGGGAAATCATTTTACCATTGTCTAAGATGTTGACAAGCATCCTGGGAGTCACTGAGGATGAAGTGCAGGCATCAGCAAAGGCTAAACTTCCAAGGAAATAGTACATGGGAGTGTGAAGATGGGAATCCTTCCAGATGAGTAAGATTAAGCCAAGGTTGCCCACCATGGTGGTGACATAGATGAGGAAGAACACCAGGAACAGGGGGACTTGCAGCTCTGGAAGATCTGTTATTCCTCTGAGAACAAACTCAGTCACCAATGTCCTGTTCAACTCCATAACATCACCTCAGGCTTCTCACTGAGAGGAGATTTAGATGAAGGAAATATTACCAAGTTTCAAGCAAGGTACAATTGATGTCAATATCACATCTTTTCTCTCACGTGCTCATTAATCAAACCTTATTGGCAAACAGCATGCAGGAGGAGCTACTCTTGGCAATTCAGCCTCTTGGGAAACTGCCCAACATTGGGCAATTTCAATAGGAAGATGAAATTTCATAAAAATATTGTTTAGATGAATTAATAACTTTACATAATTCTTGATTTGTTTTAAATACTTTTAGCAAGTGAGGGCAACTGATAAAATGTTTAAGGAGATGGTTTAAGTTACAACAAAGTTAGAGTTAAGACTAGCATGTGTCCGCTTACTTGTGGTGAGGACTGTATGAGTTCGAAAAGGGAAACTGTAAGCTTTCATGCATAACAACACATAAGTGAACTTGGAAGAGAAAATAGGCTAGTGACAAGTTAATGATCCAAGAAAACATTCATTCCAGGATGGGTCTGAGTTTCTGAATCTTGTGATCTAGGGATGCGGCCATAAGATGTGCACCATGAAAAAAAATAGGATAGTAAGTAAAGTGTAATTGATTCTATTATGAATATAAGATTAGAACAAAGATAATTAGCCAGACCTTGAAAATAGGATGTAAGACAGATGCTGATCTGTTTCTTGGTAGATACAAATTGTTTTCAGCTATGCATATGAAAAAACAACTTGCTACTATAGACTGACTTGCTTAAGCTTTGTTAATCAACGACAAACAAAGGTTATTGATTTGGGGTTATGATTAACTTGTAGAGAGAAAGATACATGGTAAATGTTTAATTAGGTATGAGTTTCAAGAGAAAAATTACATAATCAATTATCCTGTTGTGATTTACCTTTGGGTAATGATTTTAATATGTTTGAAGGATATGTTTTTGCAGTGATTAGTTTTAGAGAGTATGCAACTGATGTCTACATATTTTCTTTTTTCTTATATATGTAATCCCTTTCTCATATAATGAACTATGTCTTAGATGTATAAAGAGGCTAAAAGAAAAAAATAAAATGTATTGGAGGCAGCTCATTGGAATTTGTTCCATCCACAGAATGTGTATGTGTGTATACATATCTTATATATAAAATTGGTTGGAGCTTTGCTCTGTCCACCCAATGTGTGAATGTGTATGTATGTAGGTATTTACATATTTATGTATGTATGTATTTATGTATATGGGTAAAGTTGTTGAAACTTGTCTTGCTTCATCCACTCAGTGTGTGTGTGTGTGTGTGTGTGTGAGTATGAGTGTGTGTGAGTGTGTGTGTGTGAGAGAGAGAGAGAGAGAGCGAGAGAGAGAGAGAGAGAGAGAGAGAGAGAGAGAGAGAGAGAGAGAAGAGAGAGAGAGAGAGATTTTTTCCCATTTTTTTGTTTCTCCAGTTGCTGACTGCCATCATCAGCATTCACTACCAGTTACTATCCCCGTAGTACTGTTCCCCGGTCACCAACTCTATGCCTCACCTCAGTGTACTCTGTGGTGTTGACTCTTGATTTTCAACAACGTATGAGTATGGGAGATTTCTGTTTTCACAAATGTCTGACATACAAAGATTTTAAAAATGATTTTGAGATAGAGGGAATTTTAATGATATGGTTTCATGAGAGATATTAAGAGATACCTTAAAGATATCAATAAGGTCTTACAATATAGTCATAGACACTCTCCATTTTATTAATAAGTATAATGTTTTATATACAATTAAGAATCTAAATTATTTAATGCATTATATAACAAGTCACTGTAAACAATACTGATAAAAGTCCAAGATAAAAGTCCAAAAATGCATAATCAATCTCTAAACCACTTATTTTCTTTATATTGAACAGCAAAAACAGACAGAACTTTAGATTTTAAAGACAAACAAAATGATAATTTAAAAAAATAGTAAATCAAACTCTTATGTCAAATAAATATTTTTAATTTTCCCAATAAAATTATTCTGAGCAGGCATTAGTTCCTTTAGGAAACTATTTATTTGCTATCTTCTGTATTATGACATTGTCATTGTTAGCTCATGGCATGGTAGTGATAACTGAGATGACATAACTAATAGACTAGGTGTTTTAAGAGGAAAAATACATGCTCACAACTATACTGGCAATTTTTTGTATGTTAAAGATTAATATAAGAGTTGTCATTGTACTTACCAGTTCAGAAAAGTATCCAGCTGACAATATCTTTTAGTAGACTGACTACATATGCATCTAAAGAGATTGTAGCAATTCTCCAGTTGCTCCTCTAATAGTTATTACAATATTATTATCAAAGTCAGAATATAACACTGCAAAAATTCCACAATCTGCAACAAATAAGCTCATGCAAATAAGAAATGCTGAGTGGGCAAACATCTCCCACAGGGAAGAGCATGTCCATTAGTTATTCAACACTAAATGGTCAGTCCTGGAAACATATACATACAAGTAACAGTATGTAGACTGAGGAGGTTGTTCTTATGTAACTAGGAATATGTGCGTTTGTGTGTGTGTGTGTGTGTGTGTGTGTATACATATATGTGCATAACAACAATTAAAAGAAAAAGCTAAGGATTTGAAAGAATACAGAGCAGGGATTATATTATATGGGAAGTGTTGGAGAGCAAGGGGGAAATTATCTAATTACTTAATTATTATATATCATATATAAATACAAATCAAAATAAAATTATAATAAAAAAGAAATAGCTGCAGAAGGAAGAATTCCTAGTGTTATCATTATCTGGATTCCATTTAAGTGTTCAAATAGTCAATTTTTTTTACATAGAAAATTATATGTGAACACAATGAAGCAAACTAATTATGGAATGTCAATGACAAAGATAAGCAAAGCCGAATGAACATTCACAAAATATTTGAAAGTTTCACAAAGTAGAAGATAAAAGAAAAAGTATAGATTCTGTTGAAACTTATATTGAGGAAGGGGAACCCAAGTTGGCATCAGATTACACATGATTATGGACATAAAATACACTTCAGAAATTCAAATTTTTGTGTTGATGATCTATAATAGAAAGAACAGTCCTAAGTTTCTAATTCTTCATGAGAACATGGACAATCCTTGGATTCACAGGCCCCGGGTTCTTATGAAAAGAGCAGCTGTCTGAGTCTCCTCCCCACTTATAATTTGGCTTCTATATCATATTGACCAGTTCTTTATCAACTTAGTGAAATATTCTACGCTATATTCTGTGACTATCAGAAACAGATTTTTTCAATGAATAAATCTCCCACTCTCAAACATACAATGTAGAGAACTGAAAGGCAAGTTATTGAGAATTAAAGGTTAAAAAAGTAATCCTGAGGCAGTAAAAACTTTTGGTACACCAAAGTATTTTTCTGAAATAAAGAAGTTATTCTAGAGAAATTATTCTTTTTTATTTTTGTTGAGAATATGCAAAACAACTTTGGAGTTTGTACGGGTATGGTAGCATATTAACTAAACAGAGAAGTCAGTGGCAAGTCTAATAATTATTCAATATCCTACACCAAATCTCAAAAGATATTTGAAAATTCATCCTCACTTAATATCTTCCAAAAATTCAGCAATGAAACTAACTCTTTAGATAGTGATTTCATACCTCCTACATATTTTCAGTAACACTATACAAACAAACCATGAACCAGGTAAGGGCAGAACTGACTGACCAAACGTGCCACAAACTTCTGAGATTCTCAGCCATTGGAAAAGCTCTTTCTGAAGATTTGTAATATTAGTGTCAGAATACATTTACTTTATAAATTATTCATCACATTGGCCCAACATATCAGAATATATATATATATATATATAATTTATATAAAAAATATATATATAAAATTTCAACTTTCTCCAATTAATGAACCTTGTTTTAAATTTTAATTTTTTTCTGCAAAGTGTTGAACTCACCAAGAAATACCCTCAGCAATCTATAATCCTCCGTTGTTTTTATTGATTTCAATAGCAGCATAACTGAAAGACTAATCTCAAATTTCTGATCTACAAATATCTGTGTGTGTATTCATGAAGATTAAGAGGTTCAGATAAGACGTTTCAGGGTATTTCTCCAATCACTACTGCTTTCCAATTTGTAGATAAATCCTCTTAACAGATATATTCCTTGTATATTGGCACTTTTATGAAATAAATTCTTAGTACTAAAACAGTTTTCTTAAAAAATATAATTACATCCAAATAAAATACTGTAATTCCTAATTTACTTACCTAATTCCTATAAGGGGATTATGGATGTAGTGAGATGTAAATCATCATTAAGAACTCTTAAGCTGAAGAAGAAAGTTAGCATAGATCATTGTTCTCTTCATGGTAGCTTTTCTTAAGAGAAGTTTGGATTGAAAGATTCTTTTTCACATCTTAAATGCTACCTGTAATATTAATAGTGAAATTTCCTCAATGCCACTAAAAGAATCCCAGGAGAAGAGCCAGTCTCCAGATAGTATGCAAAAGGTAAGACGTCACTGCTAGAGAACCTATTATAACATTTGTTTCCACATGCTTTATTTCTTTTGAAAACAAAAGAATTACAAATGAATAATAATAAAATGTGTATTCCATTGAGATTATTTTGATGTTTTAGATGTAACTGACTTTCCAGGTAAATATAGCTTAGGATAAAACAACTGATAAGTTCTGGAGGGAATGTGGAGCAAAAGGAACCCTCATTCACTATTAATAAGTTGAAACCTAATTCAACCTGTGTATGTTGAATACATGTAGAGTTTAAACAAACATTTTATGTCTGGACATTTAATGATCCACCCATGAGCCAAATACTATTCAATCAAATTCTCAACACCAGGCAGGAGAAGGAGAACTTCATTTGAGTTGTTGGTCACAGTTTCCTAAACAGTTTCCAAAAAATACAGGCTATTGCTGTTGCCTTTTATTTGCACCCAAGAAATACAATGTAAGTCCCTGTCATTGAAGACCTCATGTCTGAGTCAGAATTGACCTGAAAGCCTCCTCCCTGAGAATAGGAATACATGATTCCAGATGGCACCAAGTAACTTTCAAAAGGAGGGAAGCAATCAATAATCCTACCTAAGAATGATGCCTACAAACCACACAGTCACTAGCATGGTACATTAACTGTAAGGATGCCATAGTAGGATGAATACCTTGGCAGTACCCAACATTTTCTAATTGGATTTAAGGCATGTTCAACATGCTACAAACGTGATACTGTAAAACTAGCTACGTAAACAGAGCTAGTGAATTCATGGTTCTTGAGGAAGAACATACAGGTACCACTTTATTACACCAGCATAATACCTAACTAAGCTTTAAATATTTGCCAGCATACTTACAGGTAAGTGTAGTCTTCAACCCTCATGAACTTCATTTTACAAAAGACAGAGACTACTAAAGAAAGCCACCATCAATCAAAATGCAGCTGCGACAACCAGCCAATAGAAAATACAGCCAGACCTAAAGCTTGGAAAACTTTGTAGAAGAGGGGGTCAAGAAGTGTAAGCACCAGAGTATCAGGGAGCATGCTGTGAGAATATGTCTCCTAGTAACATAAGAAGCTACACCCAGAAAGTCTCTGCAACATGTCTGACTAACAAGAGCCAAGCAAGGACAACAAGAGGCATTCCAAAGTGGATGTACGAAAGCCCGTGAGGCCTCAAACCTACACAAAGAATTACAGGAAATAACAAATGCTAAGCATGGATGAAATAATATTTCCCACTAATATCTATTAATGAAAACAGAGGGCATGGATCTGAGTGAGATCAAGGAAGGGATTATAAGAGGTTTCAGAGGGAGAAAGGGGAAGAAATGATAAGATTATATTGTAATTTCAAAAATAAAAAAAAAGAGAATGAAGAAGAAATAGAATCAGATGGTGAAAAAATAGTACTTTAAATATGTAGTATGAGTATTTTTAAAAGTTTAGTACAATTTTACAACATATTCATAGTTTTCCATGACATATTTACCTTTCCAGGTAGAAAATGAACTAAAAGAGTTAATAGATAACACATATAGTGAAACTAGCAAAAGTAATGAGTCAAATGGATTTAACAGATATCTATAGAACATTTCATCCTAAAATAAAAGAATATACCTTCTTCTCAGCACCTCATTTTACCCTCTCCAAAATTGACCATAGAATGTGTCACAAAGGAGGACTCAACAGGTACAGGAAGATTGAAATAATCCCATGCATTGTATCAGACTACCATGGACTAAGGTTGGTTTTCAGTAACAACAAAAACGACAGAAAGTCCACATACACATGGAAGTTGAACAACACTCTACTCAATGATAACTTAGTCAAGGAAGAAATAAAGAAAGAAATTAAAGACTTCTTAGAATTTAATGAAATGAAAGCACAACATACCCCAATTTATGGGACACAGTGAAAGCAGTGCTAAGATGAAAACTCATATCTCTGAGTGCCTGTAAAAAGAAATAGGAGATGGGGAACTGGGGATAGTTACTAGAAAGTCCCAGATGCCAGGGACCCAAGAGGTTCCCAGGACCCAACATGGAGGACATTAGCTGAAATGCCCAACAAAGGGGAGATAGAACCTGTAGAGACATATCCAGTAGACAGGTATGTCAAGGGTTGAAGGATGAGGTCACCCACCCAGCTCAAAAATATTAATCCAGAATTCTTTCTGTCAAAGGAAATGCAAGGACAAAGAGTGTAGCAGACAGTGAAGGAAAGGCCATCCATAGACTGCCTCACCAAGGGATCCATTCCATCTGCAGATACCAAACCCAGATACTATTGCTTACTGACAGTAGCCTGGTCCCCTTAGAGGCTTTGCCAGAGTCTGACCCATAGAGATGCTGATGTCCACAGCCAAACCAGATTAAGCATGTGAGTGGGGACCACAATGGAATGATTGAGGAGCTGAAGAGGTTTGCAACTCCATAGGAAGAGCTAAATTACCAACCAACCAGACACCCCAGTGCGCCCAGAGACTAAACCACCAGCCAAAGAGTACACATGGAGGGACCCATGGCTCCAGCTGGATGTGTAACAGAGGATTTGCCTTATGGGCATCACTAGAAGGGGAGCTCTTTGGTCTGTGGAGGCTCGATGACCCCAGGATAAGGCAATGCTTGGGCACTGAGGGAGTTTGTGGGCGGGTGGGGAGGCACACTCATAGAGGCAGAGGGAGGGGGCAGGAGATAGGAGGTTTGTGGAGGGGAAACTGGGAAGGGGGATAATATTTGAAATGTAAATAAATAAAATAACCACTAAAATATGACAAAAAAGAAAGCTCATGGCCATGAACTCCAAAAACAAACAAACAAACAAACAAACAAATAAATATTTGTGGAAAAAAAGCTTGTAAAATGTCTGAAGTCATCTGCTTCTGAGGAATGTTTCTCTAGATTAACTTGAGTTTTAAGTGAACTGTGTGTTTACATGCACATGATGTAGAAAGTGTATTCTTAGCTTACAGATAAAGGCTAGTCATTGGATACCTAGGAACAAGGTACATGTTCTTGTCCAGTGGAGGGTCTCTGATGGTTTAGTTACCTGATGGAGAAGGCATGTAGAATAGTAAGTGCACCAATGCTTTACAATATGGGTCTGTTTTAGGTTTCTAAGAACTATATGAACATAAAGCTTTACTAATAAGTGTTTTACTTCATCAATTGTATGTAGAGTCAGTTACATATTACCAGAGCTGTAATATGAGAAAGAGGCATCATGTTAGACAATACTACACCTTTGATTTAGACTAAATATGCCAATTTCAAATTTAGAACGCTGTTGATGAATTTGGCTTTTCCTCAAATGGTAGAAAAAAGTAACAATAACAAATACATTAAATGATGACACCCTGTTAATTTGTGAAATCATTTTGTTGTTTGGTTTCACTCAGATTCCCCAGAAGGAAAAAATGTCTTAATACCATTTGGAGTATGGTGTATCATCAGAATTCAGCAGGTTAAATATATTATCCATCAAGAAA
The DNA here is from genome assembly GCF_011064425.1 of Rattus rattus. Classification (NCBI taxonomy): domain Eukaryota; kingdom Metazoa; phylum Chordata; class Mammalia; order Rodentia; family Muridae; genus Rattus; species Rattus rattus. The sequence continues at coordinate 43,146,148 of NC_046157.1, read as the reverse complement.
ATGCAGTAGTGTATCTCTCTCTCTCTCTCTCTCTCTCTCTCTCTCTCTCTCTCTCTCTCTCTCTCTCTCCCTCTCTTTCTACCCCTCGATATCAGTTGTGCAAGATGGTAATTGAATAAAAACAATCTGCAGATAATCAAATGGTCCTACTGGAGAGCTCCTTGGAGCTTCTTTGATGATATTTCTGACATTAGGGGTTGGGAAAAAAAATCACACTTTGTCCACGGAGGATCAATCACCCCACAGTATATTTCATTATCTGTATCAGTTTATCTATAAATTGAGGAGTTGAATGCAAGTTTTTCACAAAGGATATTTTAATGTCTTCAAAAGTATTTGCTTTGAACTTGCAGTGATTCTGTCCTTGATCATCTACTTGGAAAAAAAAACAAGAATGTATGTAACTTGACGATGAAGAGAAAACAATCATATTGAGGATGGACCTGACAACTCAACAGAATATTTAATCACACACACATATCTCTGGACCTTCTCATTTGGGTTCATAGGGCAACCAAGGGCAAGGTAAAACTCTGGCACTTGTGCCTTAATTCTATGTGTATCTCTTGTACTATGGGGCAAATTCCTTGATGTGTTTGTAGGCATGTAAACCATGGCTATCTATCCAGATCATTCATCCCCTTTAAAACTGATGAGAGATAAGCTCTTTTAAATCTCCAGTCACCGTGGATTCCAAAACCGGCAAAGCTTCACAAAAAAATTATCTGTGATGGAGAAGCTGGAGTCTAAGGAATCAGAAGTTAATCTCTTGAAAACTAGATTTTCTCTTTGAGCTATAAGGACTTCTTATCATCTTGTATGACCGGAACTATGATAATGATAAATATGCCCACATCTTGAGCAGCATGCCTAACTATTTATATCTCCTGTCCTTTGCTTCAACTTTTTCCTATTTAAATTCAAAGCTCATGTTAGTATTCTAAAGATGAACTTAGGAGTTACTGAGTCTTTAAAAATAGAATTATTGATTAAATTTTCTCTCTTTGGCGATCACTGTTACTTAAGTCTTCAGTGGTGTCTTGAGAATGGTGCTGAGCCTTGCTGGATGATGCTGGCAGAGCAGAAGCTTTGCTCTAAAATCTAGTCACACTGCAAACTTTGGGGTGATTTAGCAAGCTAAATTTATGAGTGCTCATTTATAAGCATGTTTATATACTGAGAATACTATACAAGCATCAGCTCACTTATGTGGGTAATATACCAAAATGTCATGATCTCTTCAGATAGACCAGAGAGGAAAAAGATCTTTATACTACCTACTTGAATATTATGGAATTTGTTAAGTTGGAGTTTATTTAACAGTTTTAGTTCAGCTTACTGGCTTGGAGAACCAAGTTAATACATTCCAAAATTTTTTGTAAGGATGCTAGATTAGATACATAGTAGCTTATGAATGATTATCAAGGTGACTAAAGATATTGAACTGTAATACTCAAACTCTATAATTACAAATTTCACCTTTCTATGTTCATCTCAATTTTTAGGGATTTTTGAATAGTTTTGTTGGAGCCTGAGAATAGAGGCTCCTTTTTCAGTCTTGATGAAGGATGTAGAAAGGAACCAGATCTTGATTTTGCTTGAGAACGTCTGCTGTAGATTTAAAAAAAATTCCTTGGCTATTACTCTCCTCATTGTATTAATTCTAACTTCTCTAATGACTTGCATACTCTCAAGTGCTTATGCCACTCAATATTTAGAAAAATAATTCATCTCAGATTTGCATGATTATTGTCATTAAGGAAGAGATATTGCTGTATAGACCAACAGAATGACTAATTCCTTTTGCCTTTTGCAACAAATTAAGCAAACCAAAACAGTGATAGTTCATTCTACAGTAATGACAAGGTGTATACAAAGACTCTAGTAGAAGGAAGCGAGGGAGGGTCAGCAGATCCTTGTCTAGGATTGTGCTCATAGTTCCTGTTTGCATCTCAGGTACATGTAGGTTTGAGATATGCTAGAGTAGATAGATGGTGTAAGATTAACTAAAGGTGGAACCACTTCTGTCAAATTGTCACCCAGATGAGCTGGAATTTTTTTGAGATGCTGTTATATTAATTCACACATGCTCCTATAAATCCTGATCTACTGTCCAATAAAATCATTTCTTTTTATTAAGTTGGACTGTGATAGCCTAAAATTAGTGCTATATCAATAGATCAATAGATAGTGTTTATCATCAGTATGTCAGTAGATAGTATTTATGTCCATCTGGGCAAACCTAGGCAACTTATATTTTTTTTTTAAAATAAAATTTATAGACTATGTTTGAGATTCATTTTACAAAGTTATGGCATACAGAAAAACAGAAAATATCTTCTATAGAAAAGAATATTAACACAATTAAAATGTCTATCATCTTTCATATGCTTTTTGACAAAGAAAACTAAGAACATACTATTAAAACAAAATCATAATTATTATACAGTTTCATTAGCTTAAGGCTTTATACTTTGCATTCAATCTGTAAGCATGTCTGTTCTACACACTTGCTATCTTATTGCTTTCCCTCACTCTTTTCCAGCTTTTCTCTACCTGATTTTAGGATAAACTTGTATTTTCAATATCTGTGTATCTGCATACTTTTATTCAAAGTTTCTTTTCCATTTCTGTCTTAATTTACATGTCAATCATGTTTATTTACACTGTAGCCACTAGAAGAAATTCTTTCTTTTTAAACAGTAACTAATATTCAGGAGCATATTAAAATGCATTTTCCATGTGTTTATTTCTTGATAATTATTGTTTTTCTTTCTACATATTTGCTGCTGTACTTAGCACTAAAATGCACACCAGAGCACAAATATCATCAAGGTACTAATTCCATATTTGTGGTCTATATACAGTGTTGTTTGTCATATTGAAGTTCTGATTTGTTTTCTCTAAGAACTGTGTAATATTCTCTAAGGATTTTTAATGCTTATATGTAGCCACTCATTCATCAAACCATAGTCATTATTCACAGACTGAGTAGAAGTACTCAGTGTCCTGTATCCTGTGTCTATGATGTATGATGGCATCAATAATGATGACTACTTAATTCTCTATGCCAGAATATCAATCATGAGGAAAGAGTGATAAGGTACAGTAATGCTAAGCTGTCTGGTTGTGTGCTAAGAAGGTAACCCAAAAGGAAGAATTATTAAATTACACCAGTTCAGAGCTTTGTGTGAACAGACAGATCCATTTAGGTATAGAGGAATTTTAATCCAGCAACATGACTCGATCATACCCAGAGAAACAAACAAGCCAGAATGCAGACATGCCCTAGTTTACAGTATGATCTGGCTGTAATAGAGACACACCCTTCACACACACCTTTAATGCATAACAGTGAAGATAATGCTAGCTTGTAGAAGGAACCGGCCATGTTTGAAAGTGACATCTAATTGAGGGGCAGACGAAGTGACAAATCAGAGAAAGATTTGACAGAGTGAGTCAGAGATAGGATACATTCAGCCTCATGAGATCAGACAGAATAGAGAGGCTACATAAGAGTAGCAGAGAGTAAATCAGGCAAGGAGGGCAATTCAATGAGTGCAGTTAGGTTGAATTCAGGCCACACAAGAGTGCAGATGAGTTCAGTTCAGTGCAGTTTGGTGCAATTCAGTTGAATGAAGTTGAGTTCAGTTGAATGAAGTTGAGTTCAGTTGAATTTGTGCAGTTCTGTTCAGTTCATGTAGTCAATTCAGTCAATGCCGTACACTTCATGTGAATCAGAGGCAGGTTTTTGAAGCAGAGCAATTCAGAGAAAAGCCAAAAGAAGTCAATTTGAATCAGCAGCTTAGAGGAATTTTGAACCAGAACAGCTGAGTTGAACCAGCAAGCCAGAAATTCAGAAAGAGCTAGAAGCAGTAAGCTTCGAAGATGTCCGTTACATCTAGCAAAAAAAAGTTACTTTTAGATCTAGGTCATGAAAATGAAGGTTACCAACTAGCTGGATTTTTAAAAATATAAACTGAATTTTGATTATTTTTTTTTTTTGGTTCTTTTTTTCGGAGCTGGGGACCGAACCCAGGGCCTTGCGCTTCCTAGGTAAGCGCTCTACCACTGAGCTAAATCCCCAGCCCCAATTTTGATTATTTTTTAATAAAGTTTTATAAACATAAAAAAGAGCTAGTGTTACTTTCAAAAGTATTATAAGCAATTTTATCTAATTAATTTGCTGTCTTCAGGAGTTTGTCATTGTGTTCACATATCATCTGTGCCATCATGTCCCTTGTTGTGGTAAAAATCATCCCATAAGGATGACTTACTTTGGTATTTCTAGCCAGTCTCAATACATGGGTTCCTAGATCAGGATCTATGTGTTTTAGATAAAGAACAAATAAAATATTGTCTAAATTTTTTATAAATCTTTGTTTTCATGCTTTGGATGTTAGATGTCAATGGAACATTTGCTTCTTGACTTATGGAAATGATTTCACAATTTCCATATCCCAACAGACATCTTCATAATTCAAAGGGAGTATAATATAAATAAAAATATTTTATCAGGTCTGTGAGAACATTTTTTTGAAATCTTATTTTATTTTTAATTAAAATATAATTATATCATCCCCCCTTCTTTTCCTCTCTCCAATCCCTCCCATGACCCTCTTCTCTCTCAAATCATGGACTCGTTTTCTTTTACTGTTGTTGCATGTATATGCATGAAAATAAATATATAAATTCAACCTACTGACTCCTTTTACCATTGCTTGTGTGAACATGATTTTAGGTCTGACCACTTGTTGCTGGATGACCATCCTAGAGTAGAGTCTCCCTCTTTCAGTACTCATTAATCACCAGGACATCTTCATCTAGGGGTGGGGCCTCATGAAATCCATCCATTTTGGCATGTCAACTGCTGTTGCCATCATTCAGGTCTTGTTTATGTTGGGTGTATCTTTCTTGTCATATCAGGAAGACAAAAATACCACCACAGAATTCCTGACCTTCTGGCTATTAAAATCCTTTTATTCTCTTTTGGTGATGTTCCTTTTTGGTGATGTTCTCCAAGCCTTAATTGTAGGGGTTGTGTGGTAGAAAATCAAGTGGGGTTGGGTAGCCCACACATTTTTCTCTGCCTTTTGATCAGTTAAGGGTTCTGTAATAGCCTCCATGTGTGACAAAGAAAAGCTTATTTGATGAGGTAAAGAAGATACACATATCTGTTGACATAACAAAAGGTATTTAGAATGCAGTTAGAGATTATACTGGTTTAGGAAAGTGACAGGAGTTGGTTTTTCTCTAAGATCCACGACCTTAGAAGTGAGAAACACCCTTTCCAGTTGCCATGGCACTCCAAGAGACCCTGAAAACAATATAGGCTATTTATGCTGCCCGTTGCCTCTCAGAGATTAATTAAAAGTACAAACCTATTGTTTCACTTTACCCTTTGGACATAGGACACAAAGGAATTGAAATGAATCTGATTCAAAGTCCCCATCCCTGAGGAGTAGGTTGCTTTTTTGTAGTACTGTGATATGCTTTGAGAATTTCCAAGGTAGGAAAGCAATCAATAGCCCTATTCATCTATAATAACTATGGACCACAACGATGACCAGCATGGAAGGTGTCATGCACTTGGTATCTAAATAAAGAATGGCTACCACTAATTTTGTTTTGAGAGAATAGTTTTTTACCTGGAGCTTTTAGCCGTTTGTACATTTAAGTACTGGCTGAAAACTGGATTTCTTTTTTTGAAAAGAGGTTGGGAGTGCATTTTAAATGAGAAGACAGGATAACAGGTAAAGAAAGAGGTGATGCTATAAAAAAACTATCATCTGCTTAGCACCCATGTTTTTGCTTTTATAAATATATCTTTCCTTTGCACTTAATTGTGGTCAGATTGTTTAGTTTTGAACTGAGAGTAACATATGCCAGTTACATTTTAGGCAATACTGATTTCATGTGCAAAACCCGTTGTCAAGTATGTTTCCTTCTGGCTTTATCCAGTTGAGAAAATAGACATGAAAGAAAGCCAAGTTGGGAAAATGGTTAAGTGGCAAAATTTAAACCCTTCAGGACTCTGAATCCTCAGATGGGGTTGAATTTTCTTCCAATTGGAAACACAGTCGTTTCACCTTATGTAAAAGAAAACTGAGTTTCTTTCAGATCCACTAAGACATTACAGAAGAACTGTGAAGCCATTAATGTTACAGTAAAATGGTATACAGACAAGCTGACAACACCCGTTAACTCTGTTCAGTTAGCTATTGTGTCTATGTCTCAACGTGGTGTCTAGAGTAACTAAGAGTATTAGCTGTTATGTTACAAACAATGAAATTCAAAAGTCCCAAGAGGAAATTTTCTAAGAGGAGTGGTAGTGAAAGGTAGTGGCACATTTTATGAGGACCAATCTTCACTGTGGAAATAGAATTTAGTGGCTCTGTACTAAGCTAGATGGCTAGGAAGTTATATAATTCCAAGCAAGTAATGAATAATTTCTGAGTTAAGCTTTGAGTTTCATAGTGGAGAAGTAAAGAAATCTATGGATATAAAATAATCTTCAATTGATAAAATCTAGAAGAGTTGGTTTCCTAAGAATAATACTGGAGAAAAACCAGGTTTGGGAATGGGGTGGAAAAGGCCACCTCAGGTTGGAACTTGTTAAATATTAAGTCTTTGGAATTTTCACATTAAAGTGAAGTTAATTAGGTAATTAAATTGTGAAAAAGTATGGGAAAATAACAGGAAGGAAACCAAATTCACTCTAAACCCTGTTCGCTGTAACAAGCCCCTACAGAGCATCTGAGGACACAATGAGTATGGCTAATTGGAACTTTGTGTGGATGATTTAATGATTCAGGGCAGTATCCAGTAGAACGAAGCTGACATCGTCCTCTTCGAAATATTCAGGGGAACTGCAACATTATTTATTTAAGGTATGGGCTCATTATAATTGAAAGAAAAACATACTATTCGGTCCCATTTGGGAGATTTTGAGGAAAATCTGCACCCAAATAACACTGCCTCATTCTGTACTTTGCATGGTACTTCCAGAAAATGAGCGAGGTTCCAGTTTTCCAATGTTTTGCAGAAATTAGGTGAGAGTAATCTTCACTCTTAAAACTTTTTTTTTCTGTTTGAGAAAAATAACAAAAAACTCCGAAATAGCCCTTGGCATAGAAATTGACGCTCACTTGCTGATGTCTCAATAATTCACAGTGAAGGGATATAACTGTTAGGAAGCTTGCACTAATTAATAGAAAGGTGAAACCTAGGAGATGAATTTCCCTCCGTGTTTGTTTGTGTGTGTGTGTGTGTGTGTGTGTGTATACACATGTATGTGTATATAATATATGTTACACAATAGAATATATATCATATACACAAATGTGTATATATCTTCCCTACTTGTGTATGTGTATATATTTATACAAATTCACAAGGCTTATTAGTATTTGCTTCAAATGTGTTCTGTATGATCTGAAACTGAGAATACCAACAATTTGAAGATATGAAGAATTTTGAGACTTGGAGGATATTTATTAAATCAGTTGTAATTTTAATCAGCCTTTGATTCTCTTTTGCATAACAGAGTTCATCCATATATTTAAAAATAATAATTACAGTTTGCTTTCATTCTAGCATTTTCAGGGATGACAGAAAAGCTGATGTTCATTCTCTATGCTGCTATTTATTCTGACAGCTGATATTTTAGAAATGCATGAACATAGGTTTTGTACTGTTGTAACTAAAATTTTATTGTCCTTAAGTACTAAGTGTTTAATTATTGAGTACTTAAGTCTTTTGTATTAAGAATTAAGGTATTAAAAAGTAAGTATCAAATTATTTGTGCTTCTCACCTACTGAAAGATAACACACATTCTTGCATTTATTTTTCCTTAAAAGTATTCATCAGAAAACTTGACATTCTTTCAGAAATTGTCTACCAAGCATGAAAAATGTCTCAATTCGTGTTTACATTAAATGTCCTTTCCTAACAGGATTATAAATAAAGAACATAGGAATATGCTTTATTGGAACATTGCTGGACAAAGACAACTTCCATTATTTTGCCAATCTGACTGGTATTCTAGTTTATGAAATTAAAGGTAAGTTTTCAGGCATATCTACTCTTTATGCTCAAGGATTTCACTGCTGAAAATGTCTAAGCCAGTGGGTTCTCAACCCACTGTCACAGACCCTTGGGAGTTGAATAACTTTTTCATAGGGGTTGCCTAAAACCATTGGAAAACACAGATTTACATTATAATTCATAATAGGAGCAAGGCCACAGTTATGAAGAGGCAGTGAAAACATTTTATGGTTGGGTGTCACACAGCATGAGAGACTCTATCGAATGGTTGAAGGATTAGGAAGGTTGAGAGCCACTGTAAAGGAAATATGCTTGTTTTCCTGAGCTCGTTTCTGAACTTATCTGACTTTTAGTTTCAGAATTAAAGAAGAAAACCTCTTAGCTTTACATTGGGATTTTTGGTGTGGAAACACTTCCTATAGCAGGCAGTTGTAGCAAGTAACCATTTGTTTGTTTCTGCCTCTACCCCACACTCTTAACAAGTATAGGCCATCTTTTCAGATGTCTGTATATAACAGATTAATATCTACACACATGCATGCCTATCCTGTTGCTTTATTGTTTGTGATATGACTAAGGTTTGTTTGGATTTTCTCCTTCTGGAATCCTCATTTGAGTTTAGTATTTGTGTATTCTTCACGCTGGTCTTTCTTTCTTTGTGTATCTTCTTCACCAGCAAAACAAAACAAAAACACAAAACAAAACAACCCTGAACAAAACAATCGGTACACAGCAAAATGAAGGAACAACAAAAAGCTCACTCCTCTCAAACATGATAGTGTATTTAGCATTCCTTATCCACATGTAAAAATATTTTTTAATGCTTGTTTTTACCCAAAGTTATTGGCTGTGTGACAATGAGATCATTATTTTTGCATTTGTCGATATGTATCACTGTAGACTTGATGCTCTCTGGCTATCTCCAGTGTGGTTATATTTTCTTTCATCAATGAATGTGCAATGCTTTCTTTTAATACTTCATTGTGGATATGTGTGGCCTTCTAGTCTTGATAAATAACTCATTATATATCATCATACACACACACATACACACACACACACACGAGAGAGAGAGAGAGAGAGAGAGAGATCAATCTGTGTGTAGTTACACTGTCATTTCTAGTGTATGTAAATAGAAGACTATATCAGAGGTACTTGCATTTAAAACTATATTTTGAAAATTATTTAGAAAAACTAGCAATACTATTTCTGTAATCAGTATATAAAACCACCATTATAAATCTCCACTTGTACTGGATGTTTCATATATTTTAGTTTCTGCTGATGTTATGCATGAAAAGGGATATATGTGGTTATATGTGTATGAATCATATGCTATTTTATTATATTTTACAATGGTCAAAATATAGGTATAATCTTTATATTACTTTCATATATACATTAAAGTACTTTGTGAGAGTGAAGCCTAGTTTATTATTTCCAGCAACATAGCTGTAAGTTTCAGCTGTTCTTTTCAAATTGGATTGAATGTTTATATGGTTCACATCAATCTTATACAGACTGGAATCTATTTTTATCTTTCCATTCTATCAGACTTACTCTCTTGTCCTAATGTTTTGTTCATTAAGCCTTTAACATAGTTAAATATCTGTGACGTACACTTTACTGCCTTTACTCATCTTAATCTTAGTAATGGAAATTAATTTTTCATATGAACTTTAAGATGAATGTTTGCAGGTTTATAAACCTTGCTAGGCTGAAAACTGAAGTATCTGCATCAAATTTCCATGTCACTTTGTATTTCTCTTTCTTTATAAGAAACTTGCAGTGAGCATTTAAGTAAAGAAATGAGGGCAACTATTAAACTTAGTAGAGAAGCATCACATAGGACTGTATTAGTAACACAAATGTCTCCCGATTCTACAATTCTGTTTAGATCTCACTGCCTCATCTTCATGATTGTCCAAGTCAGATATGGTGGAAAGAAATCTAACTCTGGTGACTGAGTTTGTCCTCGCAGGACTAACTGAGAGACCCGAGTTGCAGATTCCGCTCTTCCTGGCTTTTCTCATTATCTACCTCATCACCATGGTGGGCAACCTCGGACTGATTGCCCTCATCTGGAAGGACCCTCACCTCCACACCCCCATGTACTTATTCCTCAGCAGCTTGGCTTTTGCTGACTCATGCACTTCATCCTCTGTGACCCCCAAGATGCTTGTCAATTTTTTATCTACAGATCGTGAAATATCCCTGATTGAGTGCTACACCCAATTTTACTTTTTTTGTTCCAGTGCAACTGCAGAATGTTTCCTCCTGCTAGTGATGGCCTATGACCGCTATGTGGCCATATGCAATCCCCTCCTTTATCCAGTGGTGATGTCCAACAAGCTCTGCACTCAGTTTATAGTCATTACGTATGTTATAGGCGTTCTGAATTCAACAATTCATGTGGGTTTGCTAATTAGATTAACTTTCTGCAGGTCCAAAGTTATAGACCATTTCTACTGTGAAATTGTACAATTGTTCACAATTTCTTGCACCGATCCTACAATTAACATGCTCGTGGTGCTTATCTGTTCAATCTTTATACAAGGCTTCACATTTGCAAATATTGTAGTCTCCTATAGCCGTGTACTCTTTGCCATTCTGAGAAAGAAGTCTGAGAAGGGCAGAAGCAAAGCCTTCTCTACCTGCAGTGCCCACCTGCTCTCTGTCTTTTTGTTCTATGGTACGCTCTTCCTCATCTATATCCTTCCTGGGTCTGAGCCGGCTGAAGATAAGGAACAACTGTTTTCTTTATTTTACACAATAATAATCCCCTTGCTCAACCCATTTATTTATAGTCTGAGGAACAAAGAGGTTCTAGGAGCCCTAAGAAGACTAATAAAGAAATAAGCATTTTTCACACTTTCCAAGCGTTTTTTTCCACCTCCTTATCTTAAAATAAGAAAAGGCAAAAGCAAAAGAACCCAACACAACTCAAGTTCACTGTGTGAGCCACGACTCTGTCCTTTTAGTAAAGAATGGTTACTCAGAATGTTTCCTGAGCTCAGTATGAAGGCAGACAGTATCTGGTTTCAATTCAGTGCCTTCTGTATACATTTCCTTGCATGTACATCTAGGGATCATTAGTTAACCTAGCCTACAGCTACACTGTTTAGCCACACTGGGCTTTATTAGACATCAGCATTTTATTTATGTAAATTAGCTATTTTCTATGAATTCCTATAGTTATAAGCAGCCACTGGCAACCTTACTGATGAATAATGAGAAACATGAACTGAAATAAATGAATACCTGGCTGCAAGGATGAAAGCTAACCACTGTACTGTTAGTTATAACTGCCGGGAGGGCCAACCTCTATGGTGAGAAATATAGAGACGCACAGCCAGACATTACTCAGAGAGTAGGGCCTTAGAATACTCAGCCCTAAATGAGATGTTGCCATTAAATTTCTCCCCTCAGAGCAAAGGGAACCCCATGGGTTAGGATGTAGAAAGAAGGTAAGAGCAGGAGGGTGTAGAGGACGAAAAGAACGCAAGACTCTCTAAACCAATGTGAGTGAAGCGCCTATAAAATTAGAAACTGAAGCAGTGTGCCTAGGGCCTGCAAGGCTGGGCACCGGGTTCTCTGTGTTTTGATTTTGATTTCCAGTTTAGTGTTTTTTTTTTATGGGATTCCTGAATTTGTGAATGGGTCTCTCATTCTTGTGCCTTCTTATGAGCTCTTTTCGCTCTGTTCATTTGTCTGGTCTGACTTCAGTGTGGTAGTTTTTGTCTTCTTGTTTTTTATTTTATTCTGTTACACTTAAAAAGGAATGCATGAATAAAAACCTAGCCACTAAAGTAAAGGCTAACCAAATTTCACTTATACCTGATGGGAGGGAAAAATCAGTTCTCTCCAATAGAGTGAACCTGGATGTTTCAGGATAAGTTCATGAGTAGTTGACCAACATAAAGTAGACTCCATAGTTTTGGGTGTGTGTGTGTGTGTGTGTGTGTGTGTGTGTGTGTGTGTGTGTGTGTGTGTGTGTGTGTGCATTATGCTTAATTTGATTAAAATTTCTTTTAGATGTGGCTTTGTTTAGCTTTCTTGGTTTGTGGGGCTTTTGTTTTTGTACAGGCTTTGTTTGTTCTTTGAGAGACGACATAAAGTTGAATGGTGTAAGGGAAAGATCTCATAGAACTTAGAGCAGGGGACGAATATGATCAAAATATATTTAAATTTAAAAAGTGTTTTAAATAAAAAGAATCTTAAACTTATATATAGTAGTTACATAAATGAGCCTTAAAATACTAATGGTTGGTGATGACTCAGTGGGTGTAGGCATTCATAACCTGAGCTTGATCCTCAGGACGGTATGGTTGAGGCCATAACCAGCTCCCAAGAGTTGTCTTCTGACCTCTATGTGTACACAGTGGCAAGTACATGCTCCTCTTTATGCACATATGTATACATTTACATCCATGCAAATCAACACATGTCATTAAAATGCTAAAACATTTGTAGTTCAATAGATAAATAGGATTAGATTGGCTTAAAGTTTTGAACACCAATATTGTCAATAGCCCTTATAACAGCTCTACATGATGCTTTTGTCAATAACATCATTGCATATAACCCAATACTTAATAATTTTAAGTTTAAAAACATGCAACAAAAACAGCTGTACATATTAACTGTATAATTGCATGGATATTTCTATAAATATATGTAGAAGCTTCACATGCAAAATTTAGGAAAACTCAATCTGGTATAAAATTGGCATGTGAACGTAGCAAAGGTAAAGTTCGCCATTTATTCATCAACATAATCTATATATCTATATCTATATCTATATATATACACACATTTAAAATGATTATGTCCCCAAGGACTCAGAAAATCATGCCTGAGAATTCATAGGCAAGACTGTATAGCTATCATTTTGAATGTAGCTATAGATGGTGCAACTACTCTTTTTGTAAGTCAAGTGCACTCCTTCATTAGAAGGAAATTCTACACAACAATTGAAAATAAAGATGTTTCTTTATCTACTCCCTGTAAATATTATAGTGTTTTATTGAAAAATCTCAAGAAATGTGTGTGTGTGTGTGTGTGTGTATGTTTGTGTGTGTGTGTGTGTATACTCAGTTTTTGTGCATTAAAGAATAATTTCAACAGGCCCCCCCCAAGTTTAACATAAACCTAAGGAGCCACTGGGGTGAGGGAAAGAAAGATATTAAGGAAGGCAGGAAAGTTGAACACAAGCTGTATTAAGGGGAATGGGAAATAATGGAGAGATATTTGGATAGGGAAGGTCATGGAGGAGGGTAGAGGAGAGAACAACATGAGGAGAGAGATAACTAATGTAAAAGATGTTTGAAAAAGCCATGCGGTAACCTATTTTATAAACACACACATATTTATGTGTGCGTGTGTGTGTGTCTGTGTGTGTGTCTGTGTGTGTGTGTCTGTGTGTGCGTGTGTCTGTGTGTGCATGTGTCTGTGTGTCTGTGTGTGTGTGTGTGTGTGTGTGTGTGTGTTTGTTTACGTGTAGTGCACATATATGAAAAGATCAGTGCAAGGTGTACAGTACTTCCTCCTGAGTCATTGGTTAGGGCACACCCCAGAGACCCCCCCCCAATAGAGAGATAATTGCCATTGGTCAATATTGAAATTGAGATTTTGATGTTGAAAATGGTGAATTCTACCAAACATTTAAAGATATTATATTAATTATTTGCGAACTCTTCTAAAATTATAGGGCAAGAGAGCATATTTTACTGGGATTATAGCGGTGAATAATAAAGTGAAGGAAAAAAACAACTAACAAATAAAACCCCAGTGGTTTCATAAGTAAACAAATAAAAGTCAAAAGAGAAACAAATGCCATTTTTCTTGGAAAGAAATAAGTAAAAATATATGGATAATGTGATTATTTTAGCATAAAAGTCCTGATATAACAACTTGTGTCTTAGTACTAATTACTTAATAGTGAATGGAGTTAGAAATGTTTCATGATATAAAAGTTATATAAAATGTCAATTGGATTTCTTTGTTCTGGAAACTATAAATCAAAACCACAATTAGTAAAAATAATTCTACAATTTACAATAAATTTATAATAAATCCATAGAATTAAAATATTTATCTAATCAAAATTTTTATAAGAATATCCCAACATCATTTGCAAACTCTCCTAACAACTCAAGTATCTCTCAACTGAAGAGAGAGAGAGCAAAATGTGCTACAGCTACACAATGGGATTGTGAGCAAAAGAAAGGAATGAAATGGCCTTCCACACTGTAACATAAGTAAGTTGAATTCATATTGATTGAAAGAATTTGGAATTAACACATAAAAACATTTGGCTTTCATATGATGCAATATTTAAAATACTAAGTGAGTTGACTTTACATTTTCATGAGCTCATTTTTTAGTGTATTATGTTTTAAAAAATTATCTTTAATTTCTTTTTTTACAGTCTAGTCATTATCTCCATCCCAGTCTGCTCTTCGACAGTTCCTCATCCCATTCCTCCTTTCCTGTCTCCAAGATGTCCCTACCGGACTCCACCCCAGAAGGCTTCCCCACTCCCTGGGGCCTCAAATCTCTTGAGGGTTAGGTACATCTTCTCTCAGTGAGGCCAGACCAGGAAGTCCTCTGTTGTATATGTGTTGGGGGCCTCCTGTAAGCTGGTATATGATGCCTGGTTGGTGACTCAGTATCTGAGATCTTGGGGCGTCCAGTATAGTTGAGACTGCTGGTCCTCCTACAGGGTTGCCCTCCTCCTTAGTTTCTTCCAGTCTTTCCCTAATTCGACCACAGGAGTCCCCGGCTTCTTTCCTTTGGTTGGGCGTAAGTATCTGCATCTGACTCTTTCAGCTGCTTCAAGAACTGTGTTTTAGGAAACAGTGTCAACAAGTTTGCAACTTTGCAATTATACTTGAGCTTACAAGCTGTTTCAGCCTCATTCCCTTTCTTTTGATGATAGTTTTATAAATGTGAAGAGAACTTTTATTCTTTCATCAACAGGACATATAAGAGTGAAAAACCTGCAACTATTCAACCCTTGGTTTACATATTCTTAAAGAAATTTTGTAACTTTTACTTGAAACTCAACAAGCTCCCCAAGTTAAAAACAAGATATAGATTTTGCTGTATTTCGGAGTGGAGAAAGGGGTGGTTTTATGGACTTAAGGATCCTGGTCTTTCTCATCAGAGTTCTGTGAATGTTTATGTGGAGAGAGCCACATGTGTGAGAGCAATGGTGATCTCAGTGGTTTGCCATTTTATCAAGATGACACCGGCCCCAAATACAAAGTATTTCCATAGAGAAAGGTGAAACACACACACACACACACACACACACACACACACACAGAGATAGAGAGAGAGACAGAGGTTATGAAAATTTTACTTTAATATACAAGGAGAGGATAGAAACTTCTGAAAATTTGAGAAATAGTTTCAATAGACATCAGCATGTTTCCTACATGCAGCAAAATGCTGGGTCCTTTTTATGTATCCAGTCTGTTACTCTTTGTCTTTTTATCAGGGAAAAAGATGTTAAGAAAGATTAAGTACTAGTGATTATTGTATCCTGTTATTTTTATTGTTAGTGGTGGAATTATGTTTGTGTGTCTCCTTTTGGTTTTGTTGTAAGGAGATTACTTTCTTGCTTTTTCTAGGGTGTAATTTCTCTCCTCATGTTGGAGTTTACCTTCATAGGGCTGGATTTGTGGGAAGATTTTTGCATGTATATTCATAAGAGTGGTCTGTCTACAATTTGCTTTTTTGTTAAGTCTTTTCATGGATTGGGTATAAAATGTTTAGTTGAGGAATACATGTTTTACATACATTTTATCTAAGATCAAATAGTGGCAAGATATGTTTATAGTGCCTGGTGGCATTTTGGAACAGGCAGGGAAAGGAACAAAAGTGAGCTTTAAAATCTGATCAAAAAATGAAAGACTCCTTTAGGAGGGACAAAAAAATGGAGATGAGATTGAAGGAAGGGCCATCTGGTGACTGCTCCACTTGGGGATCCATCCTGTCTGCAAACGCCAAACCCTACACTGTTGCCATTGCCAAGAGGCACTTGCTGACAGGAAACTGGTGTGACTGCTCCTTGGGAGGTTCAGCCAGCCACTAACCAATACAAATGTGCATACTTGGAATCAGCCATCAGACTGAGTTCAGGGACCTTGGTGGGGGATGTGGCAGAAGAACTGAAGGAGCTAAGGAGGATTACACCCTATAGAAAGAACAACATCAGCTACCCAGACCACTCAGTGCTCCCAGGAACCAGACCACAAACCAAGGGAGAGATCCATGGCTCCAGCTACATATGTAGCAGAGGATGACCTTGTCTGACATCAGTGGGAGGGGAGGCCCTTAGTACTGTGGAAGTTTGATGTCCTAGAGTACTGGTATGCTGGAGCAGGTGGGCAGGACTGGGGTGTTGGGTGGGGAAACACCCTCATAGAGGCAAAGAAGGAAGAGAAGTAAGTTGTGGGATGTTGGAGGGGGGACTTGTGGAGGGGTAACTGGGAAATGGGATATCATTTGAGATATAAACAAATGGAATGATTAATAAAAATAAGAAGAGGTAACCCAATCACAGAAAAACACACAGGGTATGCACTCATCGATAAGTGGCTATTAGCCCAGATGCTCGAATTACCCTAGATGCACAGAATACATGAAACTCAAGGATGACCAAAATGAGATTGCTTCACTCCTTCTTGAAAAGGGGAACAAGAATACCCTTGGGAGGGAATAGGGAGGCAAAGTGTAGAACAGAGGCAGAAGGAACACCCATTCAGAGCCTGCCCCACATGTGGCCCATACATACACAGCCACCAAACTAGATAAGATGGATGAAGCAAAGAACTGCAGGCTGACAGGAACCGGATGTAGATCTCTCCTGAGAGACACACCCAGCATACAGCAAATACATAGGCGAATGCTAGTAGCAAACCACTGAACTGAGAATGGGACCCCCGTTGAAGGAATCAGAGAAAGGACTGAAAAAGCTTGAAGGGGCTTGAGACCCCATATGTACAACAATGCCAACCAACCAGAGCTTCCAGGGACTAAGCCACTACCTAAAGACTATACATGGACTGACCCTGGACTCTGACCTCATAGGTAGCAATGAATATCCTAGTAAGAGCACGAGTAGAAGGGGAAGCCCTTGGTCCTGCCAAGACTGAACCCCCAGTGAACGTGATTGTTGGGGGGAGGGCGGTAATGTGGGGAGGATGGGGAGGGAAAGCACATATAGAAGAGGAAGGGGAGGGGCTAGGGGGATGTTGAACCAGAAACTGGGAAAGGGAATAACAATCGAAATGTAAAAAAGAAATACCCAAGTTAATAAAGACAGAGAAAAAAAAGATTGATCCTGAAATTAAAAAAAAGAAATTAGAAAAAAAATAAAAAAGGAGGGGAAATGAGGTAAATAAAGAAGGTAGAAATAGCATAAAGGTAAATTTGGGGAATTGCACGTTGAATTGCTATAAGAATTGCCAGTCATAATTTCTCAATAAAATTTAATTAAAGACTTTTTCAATTTTTAGCAATATTTTCTAAGTTTGTATTTGTTTACAGAAACATAACACTTCCTCATCCTAAAGTATAAATATGCTGTGTTTCTATGCTGTCAATTATATCATTCATGTCTCTTTCATAGGTATTACACTACTACAACAGCTATTATATATATAGTCTCATAATGAGAAACATATGAACCTATTAAATTGTTTTAATTTGATTTCTGCTATTTTTATTTTATTATACTAGAACATTTTGTTAAAACTCTTTTGATGTGTCTTAGTTAGGGTTTTATAGCTGTGTGAAGATGCTATGATCAAGGCATCTCTAATACTGACAACCATTTAATTGGAGCCAGCTAACAGTTTCAAAGGTTCAGTCCATTATCATCATGGCAAGAGGCATGGCAGCATGTAGGCAGAGATGGTGTTAAAGAAGGAGCTGAGATGTCTACGTCTTGATCTGAAGGCAGCCAGGAGACTGACTCTTCCTTGCTGGGCAGAGCATGAGCACTAGGAACCCTGAAAGTCCCACCTATAGTGACACACTTTCTCTAACATGGCCACACATCCTAATAGTACAACATCCCATGAACCAAGCATGTTCAAACCACTGTTTCTGACTGCCATGGGCATGTTCAAACACGTGAGTCTATGAGAGCTATAACTAACCATAGAATAATGCAAATACATTTAGTCCAACTTCAAAGGACTCATAGTCTATAACATTCTCAACGAAGTTAAAAGTCCAAGTTCATGCATTTGCCTGTGAACTAGAAAATATCATCCGGAGTGAGATAGCCTAGACACAAAAGAACACACATGGAATGTACTCACTGATAAGTGGATACTAGCCCAAAAGCTCAGAATACCCATAATACAATCCACAGACTATGTTAGGTTTAAGAAGAAGGAAGATCAAAGTGTGGATACTTTAGTCCTAGTTTGGAGGGGAGAGGGGGCTAAAATAATCATGGTAGGTAGAAGGAAGGAGAGACCTGGAAGGGAGAGAGGAAGGGAAGGGGAAATGGGGTGCAGGATCAGGTATGGAAAGAGACAGGATAGAAGTACAGTGGTTCAGGAAGATGAATAGAGATATGTAGCAGTGTGGGGTGGGCAACTGGGGGTAGCCACTAGAAAGTCTCAGATGATAGGGAAGCAAAAGGTTCCCAAGACCCAAAGGGGATGACTAGCCAAAATATCCAACAAAGGGGATATAGAACCTGTAGAGACCACCTACAGTAGATAGGCATGGTCCCAGTTGAGGGATGGTGTTACCAATCTATCTCAAAATTTTAACCAAGAATTGTTCTTGTCTAAAGGAAACACAGTGACAAAATAATGGAGCAGAGACTGAAAAAAAGGCCATCCAGAGACCCCTCCCCTTACTTAAGAATCCATTCCATTTACAGATACCAAACTCCAATATTATTGCTGATTCCAAGAAGTGCTTGCTGACAGGAGCCTGGTATAGCTGTTCCCTGAGATGCCCTGACAGCATCTGACTACTACAGATGCACACACTCACAGCCAACTATTGAACAGAGCAAGAGACACCAATGGCTGAGTTAGGGGAAGGAATTAAGGAACTGAAAGGGATTGCAACCCACAGGGAAAAAATATCAATTAACTGGATCTCCTGGAGCTCTCAGGGACTAAACCACAACCAGAGTATGCATGGAGGGATCTATGGCTCCAGCTACATATGTAGCAGAGGATTGCCTGATCAGGCATCAATGTGAGGAGAGGCCCTTGATCCTGGAAAGGTTTGATGCCCCAGTGTAGGCAGATGCTAGAGCAGTGAGGAAGGAATGGAAGGGTGGATAGAACAACAGCCTCACAGAGGCAAAGGGAGAGGGGAATGGGAAGTTTGAGGAGAGGACACCATGTGGAAGGGCAATGAAATTGGAAATGTAAATATATAAAATAACCAATAGAAAAACAGTCCAAGTTCAAAGTTTCTTCTGAGATTCTTCCAATCACTTAAATATAATCCCCTGTAAAATCAAAATAAAAAGAAGCAGATGACATGCATCCAACATCACAAGACATACACTACCATCCCAAAACTTCATAGTGAAGAAATATTGGACCAAAGCAAGACCAAAACCCAGACCGGCAAACTCCAAACCCTGTATCTTCAATGTCTGATGTCAAAGCATTCTTCAGACCACCAACTCCTTTCGTCTTTGTTGACTGAAACAGACTTCTTCCTCTTAGGCTATTTCCATTCCTTGTTAGCAGCTTTTCTTGGCAGGCACATGCTCTGGCATCTCTAAAATCTTGGGGTTTCTATGGCAACATAAAATTTACACCTTCTTGTTCCAATGTCTGAGATCCACACAAGATCTTCTGGGGTCCTCCTAAGGGTCTGGCTCATATCCTGCTCTGCTCTCTGTAGCACTCTAGGCAGGGGTTGACTCTATTCCTCTGCATCTGCAGTTCTGTGTTCTTGGTGGTCATCCCATCGAACTGGCATCTCCATTACAGTATCATCTTCTACTGCAACTACGCTTCACCAGTACTCTTTCATAGCTCTCTTCATGATATCAGGCCTCCTCAACTTCTTTGTATGCACCCTCAGTCCTGGGCCATCAACATAACTAAGGCTGTTTCTTCACTAATGGCCTTTCCTGGCATCTCACAGTGCCAAGCTTCAGATGATCTCTCTGACCCCATTATGCCTCAAAACCAGTACCACCTGGGTGATTCTTATATATTATCAAGTCCAGTTGCAGCATAAGGTACAATTTTGGCTATCTCTGAAACACAGCTTCTTTGTGCTCTCAGAAAACACTGCCCAGAAGATTTTACTGATGATACTTTCTTCCCAATCACCACAAATTCTTAGCTGAAGCTATCTAGAATCAATTGTCTGTGTAACCCCTTGTATCACTAACTTTAAATCTAGAACCACAGGGCCAAAGCTGCCAAGTTCTGCTGCTGCCTGGGATTGGAACATGGTCTCTTTGTCCTATTACATTATTATTAGCATTTTGTTTCCCAACTTCTTCACTACCTAAGCTTGGAAGTCCTGGAACTTCTCTGTAGACTGAACTTCAAGTCAGAGACCTATGTGCCTTTCTCCTTAATTCTGGGATTAAAGACATGTACCACCACAACTGGACTGAAACTTTTCTTCTGCTTGAAATTTGCACTATCATAGGCTATCCGTGAACTGAGATTTCTGCTTGTTTCTGTTTCATGGGATTAAATGTATGTACCACTATGCCTAGACTTAAATTTTTCATGTCAAGTATGCATCAAGATCTGGATCAAAAGTCTGTGTCTTCCAACCTCAAATTCTGAATCACAAGTGTGCCCCACATTCCTGGATTGTAGTTCATTTCTGATTTAAAGTTCAAATGAAAATATTAACAAGGTAATGATTTCTAAGCTGATATAACTATTCCTTGTTCAACTGCAAGCACATAAACAATAAACTTAGCTGGGTCTTGCCCTTGGGTCACCATTCCCTTAATTCCATTTAATATTCTTGAATGAGGGATTTAGCTTCGTTGCACCTCTCAATGTCCTTTTACTACTTGAACCATACATTTTGTATTTCTCTGTTCTAAGTTTGCTATGCTTGATCAAAATGTTATTCATGAGAATAAACAAGAGGTCACAGTCTTTGTAAGGGTTTTTGAGACATCCTCTGTCAATTTAACTAATTTAAATCTCTTCACCCTAGTCTTAGGAAACCTCTTCAGCCAAGAGCAAAAAGAAGCAAAATTTTTCACCAAAAAAAATCATAAGAATGATCTCCAAAATTCAAATCACCCTCAGTACCAGTGTCTTCTGTATTCCTACTAGGATGATCTATTAAATCCCACTTCAATCATTCCATGGATTTCCAAATTCAAAGTCCCCAATTCACATTCCTTCAACAAAAACATGATCAGGTCTATCATAGCAATACCCTAGTCCTTGGTATAAACTTCTCTCTTAGAGTTTTGTTGCTGTGAAGAGACACCATGACTAAGGCATCTTTCATAAAGGCAAACGTTTAGTTGGGGCTGGCTTACAGTGTCAGTCCATTTTTATCATGGTGAGAAGCATGACATTATGCAGGTAGATGTGCTGCTAGAGAAGTTGAAAGTTCTATATCTTGGTCTGAAGGCAGCCAGAAGGAGACTGACTCTTCGTCCTGAGGCAGAGCTTGAGCATTAGGACCTCTCAAAGACTTCCTACACAGTGACACACTTCCTCCAACAAGACCCCATCTCCTAATAGTAGTACTTCCCATGTCGCAAGCATTTTCAAAACACTACAGCATAATTTGAAATTTATTTTAAGTATTTTAAAGAAATGGATATATATATATACACAAGAGTTCATTTAAATGCTAGCTCTTGAGAAGTGGAATATGTTCAGAAGGAAAGTGCATTTAAAGCACAAGATGAGTATGAATAAATGTGTTTACATACCCCGCAGCACATCATACAAATGCCAGTAGAAAAAGACTTCAAGTTTCACTTGATAAGATCATGGCCCCACATACAGCATTATTGGTGTGGGGGATATAGAAAGGAGGATTGCTGGGGTTAGGATAATATGAACCTAACTCTGTAGAAAGATCTTGTTCAAGAAAATAAGGTGATAGAGCAGGATGACAAGGGAACTCATTTAGCCTTCTCATATGTGTGCATGGCCAAATGTAACTATGTAAATAAGTATACATACACTATACATATATACTCCATACATTCATATGCACACAAGACAGCGACAAAAATATTCTAGGGCAAGTGCAATACAAATATTTTTAGCAAGTAAACAAAGTTTAGCTACATGCAGCCACATGTTTTTTGTGGTATTTTAATACAATTATACCTAATAATGATATGAGACCTAAGTATTTCTCTTTAGCAATTTTTCCAGTGAATTTTTTACTTGCTTATTTCTCAAACTGTAAATAATTGGGTTCAGTACAGGAATTATAACAGTGTAAAATACAGAGTCCATCATATCTTGATCATCTACTTGTGGAGATGCAGGACACACATACATGAAGAGAAGGGAGCCATAGTATAAAGATACAGAGAGGAGATAAGCTCCGCAGGTAGAAAAAGCTTTTTTTATGCCTTTGATAGATTTCTGCTTTAGGATGGAAAATAGAACAAGTGTATAGGAGATAAGAATAGTCAAAATACTGAAAACCTGAATGGAGCCAGACAAAATAAAAAGCATCAGGTAATTAAGAGAGGGGTCACTACAGGAGATCTTTAACAGTGGCATAATATCACAATAAAAGTGATGTATTACATTAGAATCACAGAATGTTATTCTGAATAAAAAGCCTTCATGAATCAAAACGTGAATAAATCCACCTATAAAGGACATTGTTAGAAGACGTACACAGAGCCTATTTGTCATGATGACTGGGTAGAGTAAAGGTTTGCATATGGCCACATAACGGTCATAGGCCATGGCTGCCAAGAGAAAACATTCTGTGGTTGCACTGATTCCAAATGAAAAAAACTGTATCATGCATTCAGAGAAAGAGATCAGTTTACTCTTGGTGAAAAAGTCTAGTAGCATCTTTGGTGTCACTGTGGAGGATAACCAGGTATCCACAAAAGCTAAACTCCCAAGAAATAAGTACATGGGGATGTGAAGGTGAGGGTCATTCCAGATGAGAGTGATCAGACCAAGGTTGCCCACAACGGTGATGAGATAGATGACCAAGAACAGCAGGAACAGCGGGATTTTCCACTGGGGCAGATGACTGAGTCCTGTGAGAACAAATTCTGTCAGCAGTGTTGTATTCTCTATTCCCATGTCCTTACTGGATGTCTCTGAAATGAAAGGCAGTAAAAGTCACACATCATTTACTCTGTGTGTGGAAGAGCAATTTCTCAATTGTGTAATTTAAAGGCAGCAAAATAATTATACAATTGCCCTTTTATATTATCTAATGTTATGATAATGATGGAAAGTATCCTTGAGATTGGTAAATGATGTAAGTTTGAGATCCAAATTCTAAATGTGACTATATCAGCAGATTCATGGGAAACAAAATGTCTTCCAACATTTGTAAAATGTGTAGAAGTCTCGTTTGCCTGGGTAGAAATTTTTATATCTAAGTTGTATATTATGAGCCCAGAGAAATGATGTTTTATGCACCTGCATTTTAAAGTAGACAGAAATGGATGGTCTCTACCAATTAGAATTATAGTGCTGGTGAATATTAAGAATAAATTCTCACTGGCAAAATGCTTCAAGATAAGTTCTAAAGTAATTGCACAGTAGTGAAACAAAACAGGTTTCTTGGAGGGGAAACTGGAAGCAATAGTATTAGAAAGCCCTTAATTTATTCAGAGACTCTTAAGCAGAGCATATATCAGGATTTCTGGGAACATTTGTGAGTAAATAAAACATAGAAATTGATGCATTAGTATAAAAAGAGCTTAAGAGTCTACCTTTAAACAACATCCCCAAATGACTTTAAACTGTGGAAAGTCAAACAGATATGTGATAGGACACTCTGGGAAATTAGAAGAATGGTAAATCACAAAATATTCACAATACAGACCTACTACTAAGCAGTGGTGTATGGGATGCTAACTAGATGTTCAATGAAAAAGGAAACAATGAACTCTTTGTGAACTTTGTAATGAGTCTCTTAAACTTGAGCTTGAGAAATTACATGTATTAGTCTGCCACTTTTGTCATCAACAGAAGAGTTGATCTACCGAGATTTGAGAATAACCTATGATCTGGTCTTTTCTGTCTTGTTCAATAAGTCACTCCACTCGTCACCAGAAATTTTATATTAGAACCAATAGTTCTTGTTGTAATAAAGAGCCTGTTATTCCAGTGAAAATATATAAATAAACCCTGGGAAGAACATAAATGGATAGTTAATGTTTTAATCCCTAAGAAAGAAAAGGTAATAGGAGTAAAATGGTGCATTACAATTGACTATGGATCCTTGCATGAGAACACATAAGGATTTTACAAGGCTTTGGTGAAAAGTTTTCTGCACATGATAGAGCCAATATTGGAAAATAGGAGAAATATGGGAAAATAAGAAGGAAATGGGGTACAGGAATGCTAAAAATAGTCTAAGAAATATAGAGGACAATTGGCATTTGTCAATCACAAATTTGTCGAGGCTGAAGAGAGCTTTTCAGCTAAGGACAAGTGAGTGAGATTATAAGGAGAGGACACTGTGGTGAGGAAAAGCATGAGAAAGATAAGCAAAAATGAACAAACAAATAAAAGCAAAAGAAAGAAAAAATCTATAAAAGGAAATTTAATGTAGCTTCCGTATAGTAGGGAGGGCATAAAACCCTAATCAGACAACTTATACCAGCAAATAAATACTGCACAGTGTGAAAAGGTTACCTTTCGTTTGCTTGTTTGCCACTAAGGTCACAGAGAGGACACCCCCATCTCACCTCCACCAAACATCCAGCCTATGCCTATTACTCTTAGCTACCCTCCAGAACCTGGTAACAAGATCCTGTTTTCACATAAATCACATACTTAAGTCACAGACTGTAAAGAAATGAATTAAATACTAGATTCATGAGATCTTAAAGGTCATTATGCTAAAATTAAAACATTTTTAAAAACACCTTTAAATAAAACAAATCAAGTTTTTTGATTATTCATATTTAGTAATAAGGTTAAAATATCCAGGTAATTCTTTGTTATAATCCTTATTTATATATAGCTGTAGGAATCAAATCCAAATAAACTATAATGGAGTAAAAATAATTCTTGAATATTTATGGAAAGCATGATGGATATAATAAAATTCATTTCTCACTTACGCATATCTTAAAAGAAACCACTGAGATCTTTAAAATGTGTTGGCCTCTCTAAACCAGAAAAGAATACAACATCACAGGAAGGCAGTAATGTTTGTAGCAATTCCTTTCACAGTGAGGCATTTTGGAAATTTAAATACAGATACACAAATATAACATTTTGTTTATATGAACTCCGCCCTTCAACACAAGAATCAATTGTACCCTTGCAAGCTTTTCATAGAAGAGGATGTATTAGAGAATTAAAATCCCTATTGGCTTAACTGTTCTCTGGAGAAGAAAGTAAGGCTGCTCTACTGGGCACCATTGATTTGGACCCCAATGAAATGTCCAAATTGGTCCCACAGAGTACCACAAAGTTTAACATTAAAATTTCTAATGCTTTAAAAGTCTTGAATATTAACTATTGAAATTTCAGAGACATCCTGCTCCCTTCTCAAGGGCATAGACTGGTAAGAGCAATCCTTCCTTACCTCCATTTTCATGCTTCTTGGCAGCCCACAAATCTACCCTGGATCCCACATCCAGTCGCCCAACTTAATCTGCCTCCCCCTGCATCCCATAAGGTCTGTTCTGGGACTGCCCTACATATCACCACTCATAGGCTCTTTCTTCTCTATATCCTACCTCTCCATCCAGCCATAAATCTCACAATCTTCTTCAGTGTTTAGACTGGACCCAGTATATCTGCCATGACAAACAGGTCACTTCTCTGTATCTAACATCTATATCTATTCATACACTCCATAACCTTCTACAGTGTCTCTCACAGACCCACTATATCTGCCGCCATCCTCAGTTCCCTTGTTTTACTTATATGACATTGATCCTTTCTTCTACGTAGTCACTTAGGGCTATAAACTTGCCGAAGAACCACTGTCTTAAGGTTTCTATTGCTATGAAGAGACACCGTGACCACAGCAACTCTTATAAGGAAAACATTTAATTTGAATGGTTTACAGTTTTGGAGGTTAATCCATTATCATCATAGTGGGACGTGGCAAGGTCCAGGCAGACATGGTGCTGGGAGAGGAGCTCAGAGTTCCATTACTAGAGGCACAGGCAGCAGCCGGAGACTGTGTGCCACATTGTGCATAGCTTGAACATATTTAACCTAAAAGCCACCTCCACTGCAACACACTTCCTCCAACAAGGCCACATCTCCTCATAGTGATACTCCCTATGGCCAAGCATTCAAACACATGACTTTATGGGGATCCTGCCTTCATATGATCACAGCCATATTCATTGTACCCCCATGGGTTTAGGTATGTTGTTTTTTAAATTTTTTATTCCATTCTGTAAAACATTTTTAATATTCTTGATTTATATATTGAGCCATTTTTTATTTATATTTCAAATGTTATTCCCTTTCCCAGTTTCCTGGACATAAGCCCCCCTATCCCTTTCTTCTCCCCTTCTTTATATAAGTGTGTTCCACCCCCATCCATCGACTCTTCCTGCCCATCTGACATTCCCTACAGTAGGGGCTGCAGCTTTGGCAGGACCAAGGGCTTCTCTTTCCATTGGTGGCCAACAAGGCCATCCTCTGCTACATATGCAGCTGGAGCCATGGGTCAGTCCATGTATAAACTTTGGGTAGTGGTTTAGTCCCTGGGAGCTCTGGTAGGTTGGCATTGTTGTTCTTACGGAGTTGCAAGTCCCCTCAGCTCTTTGAATCTTTTCTCTAATTCCTCCAATGGGGTTCCCATTCTCAGTTCAATGGTTTGCTGCTAGCATTCGCCTCCGTATTTGACATGCTCTGGCTGTGCATCTCAGGAGAGACAGATATATCAGGCTCCTGTCAGCATATACTCCTTAGCTTCATCAATCTTATCTAGTTTAGGTGGCTGCATATATTTGGGCTGTATACCCATGTGGGGCAGGCTCTGAATAGCCGTTCCTTCACTCTCTTCTCCAAAATTTTGCCTCCATATCACCTCCTATAAATTTTTTTGTTCCCTCTTTTAACAAGGAGTGAAGCATCCACACTTTGGTCCTCCTTCCTCTTGAGCTTCATGATATTTTGGGTAATTTGAGCCTGTAGGATAATATCCACTTCTCAGTGAGTGAATACTATGTGTGTTTTTCTGTGATTGGGATATCTTACTCAGTATGATATCTTCTAGTTCCATCTATTTGCCTATGAATTTCATGAAGTCATTGATTAGTACTCCATTATGTAGATATACCACATTTTCTGTATCCATTCCTCTGTTGAAGGGCATCTGGGCTCTTTCCAACTTTGGTCTACTATAAATAAAGCTGTTATGAACACAGTGGCGCATGTATCTTTGTTGTATGTTGGAGCATCTTTTGGGTATATACCCAGGATAGGTATAGCTGGGTCCTCAGGTAGTTCAATGTACAATTTTCTGAGGAACCTCCAGACCAATTTCCAGAGGGATTGCACCAGTTTGCAATCCCACCAACAATGGAGGAGTGTTCCTCTTTGTACACATCCTCACCAGCATCTGTCCTCACCTGAGTTTTTGATCTTAACCATTCTGACTGGTGTGAGGTGGAATCTCAGGGTTGTTTTGAATAACATTTGCCTGATAACTAAGGATGTTGAACATTTCTCTAGGTACTCAGCTATTTAATATTCTTCACCTGATAATTCTTCGTTTAGCTCTGTACCCCATTTTTAATAGTTATTTGGCTGTCTGGAGTCTAATTTCTTGAATTCTTTGTATATTTTGGATATTAGTCCTCTA
Source organism: Rattus rattus (assembly GCF_011064425.1). Taxonomy (NCBI): domain Eukaryota; kingdom Metazoa; phylum Chordata; class Mammalia; order Rodentia; family Muridae; genus Rattus; species Rattus rattus. The sequence goes on along the minus strand of NC_046157.1, from coordinate 43,118,103 downwards.
TTGGATGTAAGACTGGTAAAGATCTTTTCCCAATCTATTGGTTGTCACTTTGCCCTAATGACAGTGTCCTTTGCTTTACAGTCGAAGCTTTGCAGTTTTATTAGGTCCCATTTGTCGATTCTTGATCTTAGAGCATAAACTATTGGTGTTTTTTCCAGGAAATTTTCCTCAGTGCCCATGTGATTGAGTCTCTTTTCCACTTTTTCTTCTATTAGTTTGAGTGTATCTGGTTTTATTTGGAGGGCCTTGGTCTACTTGAACTTAAACTTTGTACAGGGTGATAAGAATGGATAGATTTGCATTCTTCTACATGCTGACCTCCAGTTGAGCCAGCACCATTTGTTGAAAATGCTATCATTTTTTTGGGATCATTTTAGCTCCTTTGTCAAAGATCAAGTGGGTCTTCGATTCTATTCCACTGATCTACCTGCCTGTACCAATACCATACAGTTTTCATCACTATTGCTCTGTAATACTGCTTGAGGTCAGGGATTCCTCCAGAAGTTCTTCTATTGTTGAGAATAGTTTTTGCTTTCCTCGTTTTTTCCATATTCCAAATGAATTAGCCTATTACTCTTTCTAATTCTATGAAGAATTGTGTTGGAATTTTAATGTGGGTTGCATTGAACCTGTAAACTGCTTTTGACAAAATGGACATTTTTACTCTATTAATCCTGCCAATCCATGAGCATGGAAGTTCTTTCCATCTTCTGAGATCTTCAATTTCTTTCTTCAGAGACTTGAAGTTCTTGTCATACAGATTTTTCACTTGCTTGGATAGAGTCACATGGAGGTATTTTATATTATTTGGTACTATTGTGAAGGGTGTCCTTTCCCTAATTTCCTTTCAGAATGTTTATCCTTTGAGGAGAGGAAAGCTATTCATTTGTTTGAGTTAATTGTAAATCCAGCCATATTGATGAAATTGTTTCTCAGGTATAAGACTTCTTTAGTGGAGTTTTTGTGGTCACTTAAGTATCCTATCATTTCATCTGCAAATAGTGATATTTTGTCTTCTTCCTTTCCTGTTTGTATCCCTTTGACCTCCTTTTGTTGTCTGATTGCTATGGCTAGAACTTCTAGTACTATATTGAAAAGGTAGGGACTGAGTGGTCAGCCTTGTCTAGTCCCTGATTTTAGTGGGATAGCTTCAAGTCTCTCTCCATTTAGTTTGATGTTGGCTACTGGTTTGCTGTATATTGCTTTTTACCGTGTTTTGGTATGGGCCTTGAATTACTGATCTTTCCAGGACTTTTATCATGAGGGGGTATTATAGGTTTTCAAATGCTTTCTCACCATCTAATGAAATGATCATTTGGTTTTTTTCTTTGAGTTTGTTTATATAGTGGATTATGTTGATGGATTTCCATATATTGAACCATCCCTGCATCCCTGTGATGAAACTTACTTGATCATGGTGGATGATCCATTTGATGTGTTCTTGGATTCGGTTTGTGAGAGTTTTATTGAAGATTTTTGCAATGATATTCATAAGAGAAATTAGTCTGAAGTACTCTTTCTTTGTTGGGTCTTTGTGTGGTTTAGTTATAAATATAATTGTGGCTTTATATAAGGAATTGTGTAATGCTCCTTCTGTTTCTATTTTGTGGAATAGTTGGGACAGTACTGGTATGAGGTCTTCTATGAAGATCTGATAGAATTCTGCATGAAACCCATCTGGTCCTGGACTCTTTTTGGTTTGGAGACTTTTAATAACTGCTTCTAATTCGTTATGAGTTATATGATTGTTTAGATAGTTTATCTGATCCTGATTTAACTTTGGTAGCTGGTATTTGTCTAGAAAATTGTCCATTTCATCCAGATTTTCCATTTTTCTTGAATATAGGCTTTTGTAGGAGGATCTGATGATTTTTTGAATTTTCTTAGACTTTGTCATAATGTCTCCTTTTTCATTTCTCATTTTCTTAATTTGGATACCCTCTCTGAGCCCTCTAGTTAGTCTGGCTAAGGGTATATCTAGCTTGCTAATTTTCTCAAAGAACCAGCTCTTTTTTTTTTTGATTCTTTGTATAGTCCTTTTCGTTTCTACATGGTTGATTTCATCCCTGAGTTTAATTATTTCCTGCCTTCTCCTCCTCTTGGGTGTATTTACTTCTTATTGTTCTAGAGCTTTTAGATGTGCTGTCAAGCTGCTGATATATGCTTGCTCCTGTTTCTTTCTGCAGGCACTCAGAGCCATGAGTTTTCCTCTTAGCACTGCTTTCATTGTGTCCCATAAGTTTGGATATATTGTGCCTTCATTTTCATTAAATTCTAAAGTCTTTAATTTCTTTCTTCATGTGTTCCTTGAACAAGTTATCATTGAGTACAGCGTTGTTCAACTTCCATGTATATGTGGGCTTTCTGTTGTTCTTGTGGTTCTTGATGACCAGTGTCAGTTCATGGTGCCCTGATAGGATGCATGGGATCATTTCAATCCTCTTTTATTTGTTGAGGTCTGTTTTGTGACTGATTATATTGTCAATTTGGAGAATGTACCATTAGGTGCTGAGAAGAAGGTATATTATTTTGTTTTAGGATGAAATGTTCTATAAATATCTGTTAAGTCCATTTGGTTCATAACTTCTGTTAGTTTCTATATGTCTCTGTTTAATTTCTATTTCTATGATCTGTCCATTGATAATAGTGATGTGTAATGTGTGCTTTGAGCTTTAGTAAGGTTTCTTTTATGAATATAGTTGCTCTTGCATATGTAGCATAGATATTTAGGTTTGAGAGTTTATCCTGGTGAATTTTATCTTTGATGAATGTGAAGCATCCTTCCTTACCTTTTTTGATAACTTTTGGTAGAAAGTTGATTTTATTTGATATTAGAATGGCTATTCCAGCTTGTTTCTTCAGACTTTTTCTTGGAAAGTTGTTTTCCAGCCTTTTACTCTGAGGTAGTTTCTGTCTTTGTCTCTGAGGTGTTTTCCTGTATGCAGCAAAATGCTGGGTACACTTTACGTATCCAGTATATTAGTCTATATCTTTTTATTGGGAAATTGAGTCCATTGATGTTACAGGATATTAAGGAATAGTGATTGCTGCTTTCTGTTATTTTTGTTGTTAGAGGTGGTATTATCTTTGTGTGTCTCTCTTCTTTTGGTTTTGTTGTAAGGAGATTACTTTCTTGCTTTTTATAGGGTGTATTTTCCCTCCTTGTTTTAGAGTTTTCCATCTATTATTCTTTGTAGGGCTGAATTTATAGAAATATACTGTGTAAATTTGGTTTCGCCATGGAATATCTTGGTTTCCCATCTATGTTTATTGAGGGTTTTGCTGGATATAGTAGCCTGGGCTAGCATTTGTTTTCCCTTTGGGTCTGTATGACATCTGCCCACGAACTTCTGGCTTTCATGGTCTCTGTTGACAAGTCTGGTGTAATTCTGATAGGGCTGTCTTTATATGTTACTTCCCCCTTTTTCCTTACTGCTTTTAATATTCTTTTATTGTTTTGTGCATTTGGTGTTATGATTATTATGTGATGGGAAGAATTTCTTTTCTGGTCCAATCTATTTGGAGTTCTGTAGGCTTCTTTTATGTTTGCCAGTATTTCTTTAGGTTAGGGAAGTTTCCTCTATAATTGTGTTGAAGATAATTACTGGTCCATTAAGTTGGGAGTGTCACTCTCTTCTATACCTATTATCCTTAGGGTTGATCTTCTCATTGTCCTGGATTTCCTGGATGTTTTGGCTAGAAACTTTTTTTGTTTTACATGTGTGTTTGGATAGCCAGTATTTGCTTCGGTGTAAGAACTGGGCTCTGATTATGCCAATTAGTCTTGATTTCTGTTGCTTAGGTTCCTGCACTTGCCTCTTGCAATCAGGTTGTCTCTGGTGTTAGGTTGTCTTGCTGTCTCTAACAGTGGCTTGACCTTACTATAAGCATGTGTGTCAGCACTCCTGTAGACGTGTTTTGTTTCAGTCAGATCTGGGAACAGAGAGCTGCTCTTGGGTTTGTGTGACCTGAAGCCTCCAGGCAGGTTGCTTGGTGCAGAAGATATGGTCTTACCTCTGCTCTCAAGTATGTAGGTGCTCCTGGCAACTGGTTTTCAGCTCTTGGCTCAGGCAAAAACCTGAAGGGTCCTGCTGCTGTCTGGTCCTAGGTCCCTCTGGCCATAGGTCACAGATGGTCATAGATTTCCTCTTGGGTCAGGAATGTTGGCAGAAAGTAGTTTCTTCCTTTGACTTTACAGGATTGTCTGAACTTCTTCTCTCCCTCATGTGATTTGGGTGTAGGGAGCTGTGGGACCACCAGTTCAGTTCAGTTCTGGGTGGAGGCAGAAACCAGCAGCTTCCTGCTGCTGACTGCTTCTATATTCCTGTATCCAGAGGCCACTATGCAAGTTTGTCTTGGCCCAGGAATGTTAGTAGAAGTGGGCAGAAGTGGCAGTCTCCCCTGAGTTCTCAGGAATGTCCGCACTTCTGGGAGTTCGGCTCTCTCCCCCACTAGATTTGGGTGTAGGGAGCTGTGGGACACTTTTTTCCTAATCTAACCTGTTTGTCTGTGTCATTTTATTGGCAGTTGGTTGATACTATTAATATCTATGAGCAATATTTACTGATTCTTACTACCTTGTTGTTATGGTGTGGTTCTTCCCCATCCTTTGATTTGCTCATTTGGGATTATTTCTTTTATCTTCTCATGTGTGGTGCTGGTTCAACTGGAGATCAGCATGTAGAAGAATACAGATAGATCCATGCTTATCACCCTGTACAAAGCTTAAGTTCAAGTGGATCAAGGACCTCCACATCAAACCAGACACACTCAAACAAATAGAAGAAAAAGTGAGGAAGAGTCTCGAACACATGGGCACTGGGCAAAATTTCCTGAGCAAAACACCAATGGCTTATGCTCTAAGATCAAGAATCAACAAATGGGACCTCATAAAACTGCAAAGCTTCTGTAAGGCAAAAGACACTGTCATTAGGGCAAAATGACAACCAACAGATTGGGAAAAGATCTTTACCAATCCTACAACAGATAGAGGGCTTATATCCAAAATATACAAAGAGCTCAAGAAGTTAGACTCCAGACAGCCAAATAACCCTATTAAAAAGGTGATACAGAGCTAAACAAAACGTTCTCAGCTGAGGATTATTGAATTGCCAAAAAGCACCTAAAGAAATGTTCGACATCCTTAGTCATCAGGGAAATGCAAATAAAAACAACCCTGAGATTCTACCTTACACCAGTCAGAATGGCTAAGATCAAAAATTCACGTGACAGCAGATGCTGGCGAGGATGTGAGAAAGAGGAACACTTCTCCATTGTTGGTGGGATTGCAAACTGGTACAACCACTCTGGAAATGAGTCTGGAGGTTCATAAAATTAGACATTCCACTACCTGAGGACCCTGCTATACCTCTACTGAGCATATACCCAAAAGATGCTCCAGCATACAACAAAGACACATGCTCCACTATGTTCATAGCAGCCTTATTTATAATAGCCAGAAGCTGGAAAGAACCAGATGCCCTTCAACAGAGAAATGGATTAAAAAAATGTGGTACATCTACACAATGGAGTACTACTCAGCTATCAAAAACAATGATTTCATGAAATTCATAGGCAAATGGAATGAACTAGAAAATATGATCCTGATTGAGTTTACCCAATCACAGAAAAACATACTTGGTATGTACTCATTGATAAGTGGATATTAGCCAAAAAGTTTCAATTACCCGAGATGCAATCCACAGACCATAAATAAGAATAAGGATGACCAAAATGCGAATGCTCCCACTCCTTCTTGAAAGAAGAAAAAATATCCATAGGAGGGGATATGGAAGCGAAGTTTAGAGCAGCGACTCCAGGCAAAGCCATTCAGAGCCTGCCCCACAAGTGGCCCATATGTATACAGCCACCAAAACTAGATAAGATTGATGAAGCTAAAAAATGCATGCTGAAAGGGACCAGATATAGATCTCTCCTGAAAGACATATACAGAGCATGTCCAATACAGAGGTCAATGCTACCAGCAAACCACCGAACTGAGAACAGGACTGCCTTGAGGGGAATTAGAGGAAGTATTGAAAGATTTGAAGGACTTCCAACTCCATAAAAACAACAATGCCAACCAACCAGAGCTTCCAGGGACTAAACCACTACCGAAAATCTATACATGGACTGACCCAGGGCCCCAACTGCATATGTAGCAGAGAATAGCCTTGTTGGTGCACCAGGGGAAGGGGAAGCCCTTGGTCTTGCCAAGGTTGGACCCCCAGTGCAGGGGAATATGGGGTGGGCAATAACATTTGAAATGTAAGAAAAGAAATATATCTAATAAATTATTAAAAAAATTAAAACATCTATACATCTTCTCCTGGCTTTTAGACCTTTCATTGAAAAGTCAGATTTTATTCTAATAGGCCAGTCTTTATATGTGACTTTGTCTTTTTCTATGCAGCTTTTAATATCCTTCATTTACATCCTTCTTGTATTTTGATAAGCACTTCCTTCTTCAAATTGGAAAATATTTTCTTTTATGATTTTGTTAATATTTTCTGTGCCTTTGAGTTGCAGGCTTCTCTATCCCTATTCTTGGTGTAGATTTGGTCTTCTCATGACATACCTGATTTCCTGGAAGTTCTATGTCTGCTTGTTGTTGTTACTGTTGTTGTTGCTTTGGTTTAAAATTTTTTTTGAACTATCCAATTCTTCTACCTTGTCTTCAACACCTGAGATTTTGACTCGGCCTCTGGTAAAGGTTAGCAAGGCTTACCTCTGAGGATTTTGTTTAACTTTCTACATTTTTCATTTCCAGTTTTATTTAAGTTTGGGTTTTCTTTGGTGGGTCTATTAGTACTTTCATACTTTGAACAATTTTTATTATCTTATTAATATGCTTCTTTGTGTCCTCAGGGTCTCCATTAAATGATTTATCCATAACATCATCGAGGTTCTTAAACATATACATAGTTGTTATTTTTAAATTCATATCATGTGCTTTAGCTTTACTGTATTTCTCATGGCTTACTGTAATAGGAATTCTGGGTTCTGGTCAAGGCATATTGTTCATGTCTGTGTTTTGTTCTTGGAGCTAGGTATCTAATATGTTTTAGGGATTTCTTAGTATTAATATCTAGTCTTGTCTTTGTTGGGTCGGTGTCCTAGGTAAGTGTGGGGGCTATGTTGCCCCGAGTAGATAGTGTTTCTGAAGTCAGTTGAGAATGAGAAAGAATGCGGATTGTCTAAGAAAAAGTTGAGAGAGTCTGTGGCAAAGAGCTAAGGGAACTTAGTCTGCACCAAATGGTGGCATCCTAAGGGAGTAGCAGTATGGTGTGAAGCATAGGTAATTTTTTGTGTCCTCTTGACTGGTACCTAGGGTATCTAATAAAACATCATTTCTAGGTGTGTCTGGATTTCTTTGTCGAGGGTGTTGACTATTCGGATTGGTAGAATAAATTAGTTATTTGACTTGCTTCTAATATGTGGGGAGATCATTACATTAATTTAGGTTCTCGATAAAATGAAACTTAGAGAAAAGTTGAGTTAATTTTTCACAAAACTCAATCATTGTTATTCATGTTGCAGGTACACGTCAATTCCAGGCCTTCAGATTCAGAATAGGTAGCACCATTGGTTATTATACTATGTGAACTTTGAATTAAGCATGGAGTTCAAATTTTTAGCTAGGAAGTAGAGAGCAAATATGGAACTTGTAAATTTTTATAACAATAATTAGTATAGCACTCACTTCATATTTGATAAATTTTTTTCTCAATAAAAGAAGGAAATATCATTACATAATTGCAAGCTATTGCCTTCAAATAAATTTCACACGAAATGAACATTATTAAAGAAGTAAAAACAATATTTTTGAGCAAAGAGATTTATTATACATTAACTATAGTCCAGAATGGGCTTATCTTGGTAAATAATATTTTTGTAATTAATGTAAGCCCTCACACTAACTATACTTAAATAACGCCATAAGATTTGACTAGCTATTATTACTTTCAATACCAGATCCAGAGAGAAATTAACAAATACCATTTGTACTTCAAGCTTTGAAACAAGGTAATTTTCTGGATGATTTATCTTTCTCACTGAGTATGGGCTGGGGAAACAGATGTTATACATCTTACTACTGCCTTATTCACATTTAAATAATTAATGTTCAGTCTGTAGCACTTCACTTTGTCTTATATAGAGATACTTCATATAGAATTTTTACAAAACATTATTTTAGAGCAGTAATTTTCTGAATATGATCCTTATCATACTTTATTAACATCACTGTATTAGAAAATATCAAGAAATAACAAGTTAGGTTGCATTTTCTTTTCTTTCTTTTTTTTTCTTTTTCTTTTTCTTTTTTTCGGAGCTGGGGACCGAACACAGGGCCTTGCGCTTGCTAGGCAAGTGCTCTACCACTGAGCTAAATCCCCAACCCCTAGGTTGCATTTTCAAAAGCTGTCTTGGTGATTTTAATTCCCACTAAATATTTAAAGCCTGTTTTTCAAGACTCAACCAACCAATGAAATAAATCAGTGATACCCTTTAAAGAGTTCTTGACATATCCCTGAAGACATAGTCAACACTATTCTGCCAGAGCTAGGAAGCAACACAAACTGATTATTATCTCTGTATATCTTACTTTGTTTTCTATTGCTGTGAGTGAACCTATCAGCAAAAGAATCTCTTAATAATTTAATGTAATTTTTTGTACTTATTCACTTTACATCCACTTACATCCCCCTCCTGGTCACCCCCTCCCTATTGTCCCTCCCACAATCCTCCCTCCTTCTCCCTTCTCCTCTGAGCTGGTAGGGACTCCTTGGGTATCACCCAGATCCTGGCACTTGAGGTCAATGAGAAGATAAGCACCTCCTCTCTTACTGAGGCCAGACAAGGCAGCCCAACTAGTAGAACATATGCCATACACAGGTAACAGCTTTTGGAATAGTCCTCATTTCATTTGTTTGGGACCCACATGAAGACAAAGCTATGTATTTGCTATATATGTACACGGAGGCCTAGGTCCAGCCCATGTATGTTATTTTGTTGGCGGTTCAGATTCTGAGAGCCTCAAGGTAACAAGGTTAGTTGACTCTGTTGGTCATCTGGTGGAATTTATTCCCTCTGGGGACTGCAATCCTTCCTCCTGTCCTTCCATAAGAGTCTCTAAGTTCTGTCCACTGTTTGGCTGTGGGTATCTCTTTCTGAGTCTGCTGCTGGGTGAAACCTATCAGACGATAAGATGCTCCTGTCTGTAAGCATAACAATATCATTAATAGTAGTAAGGATTGGTGCTGACCCATGGCATTGGTCTCAAGTTGGGCTGCTTATTGGTTGGCCATTCCATCAGTTTCTGCTTTATTGTCTGTGCCTGCATTTCTGTAGACAGAAAAAAATTTGGATTAGAAGTTTTGTGGGTAGGTTGGTGTCTTTATCGCTCTACTGGGGTTCCTGTCTGGCTCCAAGTGCTGGCCTCTTCAGGTTCCATATCCCTAATGGAATGAGTCACAGCTAAGGTCATCCCTATTGATTCTTGCGTGCATGCCTTATTCCAGGTGTCTGTCTCACCCTGATGATTCCTCCTACTTCTTCACCCATGTCAGTCACAAATTTCCATTCCCTTTTATGGCCATCTAGCCATATCTCTTGTTTTTCCCCACTCCTGATCCTGAATACCCGTCTTTCTCCACACCTGATATCAAATCCCCAATTCCCCTCCCCACTCTCCCTTCCTCCTAGTTCTCTCCCTATATCTGGTCCTTATGACTATTCTATTCCCCTTCTAAGTAAGATTCAAGCTTCCTTGCTTGGTGGACCTCCTTTGGTGTTTAATCTTTCTTTGGGTCTATGGGATGCAATACGATACCAGTATTTTATGGCTAATATCCACTTATAAAGTGAGTATATTTCATGCATGTCCTTTTGGGACTGAATTATCTCACTTAGCATCAGTGGAAAACACTTAAAGAAATGTTGTAAGTCATTATTTCTCATGGAAATGCAAATCAAACAACTATGAGTTTCCATCCTACACCTATCAGAATGTGTAAGATAAAAAATCTCAAGAAATAATATATGCTAACAAGGATGTGGGACAAGCTGAACACCTATTTATTGCTGGTGGGAGTGTAAACTTGTACAAGCACTTTGTAAATCAACTGTCATTTTCTCAGAAAACTGGGAATAGTTCTACATCTAGACCCAGCTATACCACACCTGGGCATATACCCAAAGATGCTCCAACATCCAATAAAACACTTGCTAAACTATGTTCATAGCAGTTTTATTCTTAATAAACAGAAAGTGGAAACAAAGTAGGTGTCCCTCAGCTGAAGAGTGGATAAAGAAAGGGTGGTACATCTACAAAATGGATTACTATTGAGCTATTTAAAAAAAAAACATAATTTTGCAGGCAAATGAACCGACCAAAAGAATCTTAAGGAGAAAAGAGTTTATTTCAACTTACGGCTTACAGTGCATCATCAAGTGAAATAGAGGCAGATACTGAAGCCAGAATATTATAGGCATATTGTTTACTGCCATGTTTTTCATAGCAGCTTAGCTGATTTTCTTATAGAGCTCTAAACGACCTACCCTATGAGGGGGAGCACTCCTCATATGAGCAGGACCTTCCCTCATCAACCATATGTTGAGAAAATGTCCCTAGAGGAATGCTCACAGGCCAATCTGATGGAACAAATATTGCAGTTGAGACTCCCTCTTTCTAGGTGACTCTGACGTCTATTGACAATGATTAATCAGCACACTGTGGCTATTGATTTATATCTAACTCAAAATTTTTTGTCTTCCTTTAATAAAGAGTAAGATAATTTTGGCAATATTCATCTAAAAGTAGAAACCTGAAACATGTATATACAAATACACACAAAGAAAGAAGAATAATGAATCTTTAGAAAGCATCTAGGTTAATAACTAGTAAAATATTAATAATAAATACAATTTATGTTTGTTAATATTTCATATTCCTAGTCTTATGCGAGATGTTTTTGTCTGCCATTAAAACACAAAACTGTACTTCAAAAAAAGTAAAGGTGATATGAGTCTCCAAGCTGAAAAGTTAACTACCACACTGAAGTCTTTTTCAGAGGGCCAACTTTCCTACAGCCACTGAAGGCACATCACAGAACATAGAAAGCAGTTTGATATGCTGCTATATTTTTTGTATCATAATATAATATATGATTACATGTCTTTGTAGGATTGAATATACACATGGAAATATTTTAAAGAATTGTGCATTTCATATTAGTTCATTAAAATGTTATAACAGGGGCAATTGGAAAATACTTTACACCATGAACAGAATAAGGTACATTAAGCCAGCACACATTTGGGATATTTTGACAAAGAGACTACAGCAACATGAGACCTAAACATTTCTCTTTAAGAATTTTTCCAGTGAGTCCTTGATTTGCTTGTTCCTCAGACTATAGATGATTGGATTCATCACAGGGATTATGACAGTGTAGAATACAGAGTCCATCATGTCTTCATCCTGTGCTTTTTGGGATGCAGGAAGCAGATACATGAAGAGAAGAGAGCCATAATATAAGCACACAGAAAGGAGATGGGCTCCACATGTAGAGAAGGCTTTCTTTACACCTTTGGAAGATCTCTTTCTTAAGATTGTAAACAGAACAAGTGTGTAAGAGCCTAGAATAGTTGAAATAGTGAAAACTTGAATTGAGCCAGAGAAAATAAAAACAATTAGGTAATTAAGAGAAGGGTCGGTACAGGAAATCTTTAACAGCGGCATAACATCACAGTAAAAATGATGTATTACATTCAAATTACAGAAGGTTAATCTGAACAACATGCCTTCTTGAATTGAAGCATGAAGAATTCCAGTTATAAAGGTCAAGATGAGCAGACGCACACAGAGTCTATTTGTCATGATCACTGGGTACAGTAAAGGTTTGCATATGGCTGCATAGCGATCATAGGCCATTGCTGCTAAGAGAAAACACTCCATGGTTGCACACATCACAAAAGAAAAGAACTGTATCATGCATTCAGAAAGAGAGATCAGTTTACTCTTAGCTATGAAAGTGAGGAGCATCTTTGGTGTCACCGTGGTTGATAACCAAGTATCAACAAGCGCTAAACACCCAAGAAATAAGTACATGGGGATTTGAAGGCAAGGGTCATTCCAGATGAGAATAATTAGACCAAGATTCCCCACAATGGTGATAAGATAGATGGACAAGAATAGCAGGAGTAGGGGGATTTTCCATGACGGTTGGTGACTGAGTCCTGTGAGAACAAATTCTGTCAGCAGTGTTGCATTCTCTGTTCCCATGTCCTCACTTAGATGTCCCTTAAATGAAAGGCAGCAAATGTTAGAGTATATTTAGTAAACACTTGTAAAGTGAAATTTGGTGGTGGATTTGAAATACAATATGTTTATGAGAATGACCTTTGAATTTTGCTCTTTGACTATAAGAAATAGAAACTCTCCGTGAAATTTAAGAAATAATTTGAATTCATTGATATAATCTTACCATGTAAATATCAGTAGCTTTAACAAAATATGATATGTTTTAAAACTAGTATTGGTTTGCTAGGAAAATTCTGTAGCTGCATCATAGCTCAATGTTACTGTGAAGATGTTTAAACCACATGAATTATAAAGTGAGTAGAGTTGTATGGTTTTAGTTGATTAGAATATATTTGCTTGATATAATGGAAAGATAGTAGGATAATGGTAGGAGAAAATATCTCAAAACTAATTTTAATTATTTATATAGTAGCAACAAAATGGAGTTCTAGTAGGATAAAAGTGTATTCAACAATATTAGAAAGCCCTACAAGGAGCCCCTGATGCAGATTTTAGATCAGAGTTGTCTGGAAACATTTGTGCAAAATGTTGATTGTGAACTGTAACTACAGAAACTGAGTAGTTTATAAACAATGATCTACCCTTTAAAATTCCAGATGGTCTAGAAATTCATGAAAAGCTAACCTGTATGTACAAAATACCATTGGAAGGCATTATGATGGGAAAGAGATAAATTCGTAATTATTTATAATGTAGAGTTCATACTATGTATTGTTTTAAGTCATAAGTTATATGTTTAAAAAAATAAGAATCAAAGCTTTGGTAAGTGTGTAGAATGTGGAGAACTTAACTTGAGCATTTAGGTACGCTACTCTATTTGTTTTTATCACAAACCATACTGGAGGTATTAATTTAGTTTTATGGGTCACCTCAGGTTTATCCTTAATTATATGTAACTCCCTGGCCCAGTGCCAGGAGTCAAAATAAAGAATATGAATGAGTGACTGGGATGTCTGAGTACTAAAAGTTACGAGGTTTGTAACTGCTGAGGCAAAACAGTGTTCATATCATAGAGGTGATATAAAAGAACACCAGGAGTAAAGAGAGGTAAAAATAACATACAGAGAAGAAATTAAAGAGCAGAAATAATGTGGAATATTCTAGAAACTATAGGATGGACGGCACTTATCCCCTTAAGGCTATGCTAAGGAACAGTTTGCAGAGGGACAAGCAACAGCCTGGGGAGAAAAAGGTAATGAGAAGAGAAAATTCATAGAAAGACTAGGAAGGGTCATTTCAGGTAGGTAAAGGAGAATTGAATGAAGAGAAACAAGAAGAGTATGAATCAGATGAGGGGCACAACTGTGGGGAAAGGAGGATAAATCAGAGAGAGCAAGTATCAAAGAAGGGCAAGTTTCAGACACTTGGAATTAAAGTTTATCTTAGCCTTGGTGTTTATGTGCTATAGCCAATACTGAAATTTTTATTAAAGGACACCATCACATGAGTAAAGAGGAAACCTAGAGAATAGAAAAAAATCTGACAGAAGATTAGCATTTAGAATATACGGAAAACTTCAAAAAGTAAGCATCATGAAAACCAATAGATCGTGTTGTGTGTGTGTGTGTGTGTGTGTGTGTGTGTGTGTGTGTGTGTGTGTGTGCGTGTGCGTGTGCGTGTGCGCGCGTGCTTTAATATGGGGCATGGAACAAAACAGAATTCTCAACAACAACAACAAAAAATCCAAACCCACAAATGGCTGAGAAACACTTTTTAAAATGATCAAAGTCCTTACCTATAGTGGCAATGAAAATCAAAACTACTTTAGAGTTCATCTTACCCTAGTTAGAATAGCCAAGATCAATAAAAACAAGTGACACACATGCTGGTGAGAGTAGGGAAGGGGGCGATTATTCATTGCTGCTGTGAATGCAGACTGGTCAGCCACTGGAAAATCAGTTGGGAGCTTCCTCAAGTAGCTGACAGTAGATCTAACACAAGAGCCACCAGCATCAGTCTTAGACTACTCCAAAAGTACTCCACATTGTCCTACAGAGATGCTTGTCTTTATTTTGTACAAGTTAAAACACCATTATAGAAGAAGGGGAAGCCAGGAAAGGGAATAACATTTGAAATGCAAATAAAAAATATTCAATAAAAACATTTTCCTACAGAACATATTTTGTAAAACATAATTATTAATAGTTCATTATGTTTGTGTTGTTCATATATAAATACATATAGAGTCACTGACTAAAATTTCTTCCTGTGTTTACATGCACTTTTCTGATACAATTAAAAGAATTAGAAAAATGTTTATCTACAAGTTTTATGATGTTTCAATTTGAACTTTTATTTGAGAAGACATACATCACAAAATTTTTAGATAAGCTTGTATAGATTTTCTTCCCTACAATTTCAATTACAGCAAAGAAAACCAAACTCTTAAATAGCTTGACCTATGGGTTAATAATTAAATAAAAAATGTAGGAAAAAGAAAAGTATTTCCTGTGTATTTTTTATGTCTCTCTCTCTCTTATATTATCTATCTATCTATCTATCTATCTATCTATCTATCTACCTACACATTTCAAAAACAATACTTCATGAAATATATTCCACACAATTTCTCTGCCATGTATATATTCATATATAATGTAAAGTCTGTGAATTGCCTAAAGAGGGAATAAATTCTTTCATAACTCACCTAAAAGATTTAGTCGGAGAATGTGATTAACAGAACACAGTCCATCCTTATACTAGACATCATCAGAAACATTGCTTATTTGGCAATCATTATTACATGGATCTTTGAGTTTAAGGTTGATCCTCTCGTTCATGGGAAGTAAATATCAATGGTTAGTTTAAAAATTGAAAGAGAACATTTGAGAGAACAGTCCAAGCTATTTTACTTATTCATATTTAGCCATGAAGTTAAGTTATACAAACAATTTGGTGCTGCTGCTGCCTTCATTTATACCAAGGTGTATAGGGATCCAAAACCAAATATAATTTATTATAAAGATTATTATAAAAAAACCTTCTTAATTCTCTAGGGAAAGGGCAGTGCATGATGCAGAACAGTTTTGTATCCACATCTCCAAAGACATTGCTATGACCTTCAGAAAGACTGGGTTTTCTCAAGCAGATTGGAGCACAGAAGGCAGTTACCATACCTAGAAATTCTTTTGCTGGTAACACATTTGGAAGTCTCATTGCCCAAGCACAGGCAACTTTGTTTATATGAATTTCCCCTCAACCACAATAACAAAAAAAGAAAGCCCCACCAACTCTGTCCCTGCAGTATGTTTTCCAGAAGAAGAAGAAGGGCTAGAAAACTAAAATTCCCAATAGCCCAGAGTTCTCTGGAGGACCACGTGATGGTGTTCTACTGGGCACTGTGGATTTGGACATCTGTAAGAAGTCTAAATTGGTCTCTAAGGGTATCACACAGTTTATACTAGTAGACATCCAATGCAGTAAGATATTATAATTTTAATTACCAAGTTCTTTATACTATTGTTTCCCATAGTGCTGTTTCCTATTGTTTGATATACTGGGCCAAAATGGCAATATTGATAGGCTTAAAGAAATTGTACATATGAAATTTCACACTCTGAAGCCTTTGACTAGGAGACTTTTGTCTGACTTAATTTTAAAAATTGACTTATGGCCAGAGATCGAAAGCCCAGTTGTTTAGACTATAGCGTTTGAGCCCCTGTGGGATTATGACATAGTTAGCAAGTGAAAAAGTATTCATAACAACAAAAAAGTATTTTTTTTTACTTCAAACAAGTAGTGAACCTGAGATCCTTCTGGCAGTGCTGCTCATTTGCAGTGGAACTTCATGTGGGTCTTCATATTGAACCCAAAAGTAGAACTATAGACAACCAAGGAATGTGAGAGTGGCAGAAATAGTCCTCAGCAGGGAAGCACACACTGGGTATCCAAGACCAAATGGTCATTGCTAAAAGCATACAGACAAGTAACATTATGCAGAGAAAGCAGAATGTACTTATGTATTTAGGACTGTGTATATAGACAAACAATTTAAAAAGAGGCTATGAATTTGAAAGAGAACAAGGCAGGGTACATGGGAGGCTTTGGAGAGAGAAATGAAAAGGAAGAAATGAATTTGGCTTCAGCAGTAGGAAGCATTAAGGCCCTGGGTTCGTCCCCAGCTCCGAAAAAAAAAAAAAAAAAAAAAAAAAAAAAAAGAAAAGGAAGAAATGATATAATATAGTGTCAAAAATTAAAAATTAAAGGAAATGATTGTTTTTCAAAGTATACATTCAACTTGACAAGCAAAACCAATAAACTCATTGTGAAAACAGCTTCATTCAGATTCAAGATTATTGAATGTGATTGAATTGTGATGTTCGTATGGTGCATGCAGTTTCTACTCTTACAGAAACATAATGATTTAGTTATAAAGATGAAAGACATTTTGTTTTTATTCCTACCAACATTCCTCATCCCATAAGAGTCAGAAATAGAAAATGTTAAGAAGTCCTAATGCATATTTTCTTCGGCATTCAATCTGCAAAGGTCTGCTATGCTGCTGAAAGGTGAAGCTAGCAAATACGTACACAGCACTGAGGTTCTCCAACCTAAGCTAAAATCTGATGGGAAATATTGGAAGGCAATAGGAGAAAAGTAAACACAAAAATTGTTAAGTGTGGATTGCCTCCAGAGGAAGAAGCATGGGGATGGGGAAGCAGATGTGGCCAAGTAGGTGGGAGATATCAATATATAGAGAATTTGAAAGCATTGTCAGAGACTTATGTCGATGCAATTAGAAGGTGGCTCCGGAGGAGTTCTGACACACAGGAGCTTGAATAACACTAGAACAAACACACATTCAGGAACACAGCTTCATTTGTTTATTTGTGGCATCTACATGTGATACCTGAATAACAGAATGCAGCTGAAAGTACAGTGAACGTCTGGGTTGTTTGTTTCCTACTTTGACATGTTTTTCTGGACTACAGATTGACCCATTATGCAGATTTTTGTAATTTTGAAAGTGACAAAGAAGTAAGTAGAAAAGTAATATAAGAAAGTAGAGACTGTGTCTGGCATGGTGAGTTCATGGCTAACCTAATCTACATAGTAAGACCCTGACAAAGATGAAAACTTTGTTGAGGTATCTAGTGTAATCCTAATAGGTTGGCCTGTATATGTTATTTGGCTTTTATCACTTGCAGATTTTTGAAAATAAATTTATTTATTGATTGATTTTTACACTCTAGATTTTATTTCCCTCCCAGTCCAATGAAGGTGTGGGGAGTAAATAAAATCTAACAATCATGCATTACGTAAAAAGTATCCATATGTGGTTACTTTTATGTCTTTCGTGCCTATATACTAGGCAATATGATATTATGTCTTTTTTCAAAACAATATTTCACCTCCAAACAAGTGTAAGCCCAGCAACATAAACCTTTAATGGCAGCTCTTATTTGAGTTAGTAATTAGATCCTGGTTATTTTTCAAACAACTGTCTGAAACAATGACTGTCATATTGTTGACTAGAAGCTGGATGTGTTCTGTAGTTGTCTCAGTTGTAGCCACCTGTATGCTATCATGTTAACTCTTCAAGAAGTACAATGGCTAGCATCCAGGTGATTTCACTAGCCAGCCCAATATTTCTCATTACCAACCAGTAAGTTTTTGGTGTTTGCTCTCTTGCCACCATCTAATCTGAACCTAGTAATTAATTGAAAATTCTCAATTTAATTTCTGTGCAAGTACTTATCAAATTATAAAATACTGGGTTTTATAAAGTAAATGGCTCCCTGAACAGACTATGTGAAGTGTTCATAGTAAAACAATTAAAAGCAGAAGCCCTACCTCTGTGATACAACACCTGCACTTGGCCTACACATGTACCATTCAAACTTCAATTATCAGAATGAAAAAAAAATGTAGTAAATATATACTTATAAAATTTCAAGGAAATTTTGTGAGGAATGCATTAAAGGTGTTGGTTTAATACAAGCAAAGAGCAGTCTCTTCTATTTTCTCTTCTTTCTCTTCTTTTTTTCTTCTCACTTCTTCCCTTCTTCCTCCCTTCTTATTTGTAGTTGTATCATCTAAGTTCTATACATAAGAATTCTTACTGATGATTTCTCTCGACATCAAACCATTCTGGGATCATTATAAAAATACCTGTTCTCATTCTTACACTAGTTATGTAAGTATAGTAAGATAATCAAATGAGACGTAAAAGAATCACGTAGTGCTTATTTAGTGAAGAATTTTACCCAGGCTTATTCCATTGTAAGCAAGAGTGTCAAATGAATGAAACAGAAACACTGTAGAGACCTTGAATTCCCAATTGAATGAGCACAAGGAAGATCAGAACCAGGGACTGACAAACTCTCACTTAAGGCAGCTTAACACTCACCTTGTGTTCAGGAGTACTTAGCATGCTTCCATTTGTCAGTAAGTCAGTATTTCATAAAGTACAGGTTTTAAAAGTAGAAAACCTTGACTACTAGGTGGAATAATAGATCCATGAAGATTTCCATTAAGTAGAAAACCTTGACTATTAAGTGGAATAGTAGATCCATTAAGATTTCCACTTCAAGAACATTCGGGCACTAAGGACTATCTTGTGTTGAGGTTGTGAATAATCAAATGTTATTTTCTTCAATTGAAAAAAAAACTGTTAAGTATTTTCCATTCAAGATAGTCTAGTGTAAGGCATTTTATTAAAAATAAGACAGGAAAAATTACATAAAGTTGCATGACTATAGTAACAAAAAAGAGTATATAAGTGTATATCATACACATGAAAAAATAAATGTTTTGTGAGTTTATATGTAACTAAAGGTATTTATGGCAATACCCTGAAAATGCCAGTGGTAAAAATGTACAAAAATTTTGCTAGGAAAAAAAATAAACATGTTATGGAAAATTTTACTTCAATATTTGTAAAATAAATCACATGATTATATAATATTGTGAAAGTTTCCTTCAAGTGAAAATTCAATGCAAAAGACAATAAAATAAAATATTGTCACAGGCAGTATTTTAGAAGAATGTTTTCCTTTTTATTGGAAACCTAATTTCAAGAATCTAAAAGTTATAAAATGGAAGCTATACTTCTCTAAAAACATTTTTATCAAGACATTTGTGATAAAAGATATTTGTTTAATACATACCTAAATATTTAGCTAAATTATATGACAAAGTTCTTAGAATTATTGAATCAATAATAACTAAATTGTCTTATAAATGCTCACATTTAGAAAACTTTAATCTCCTTTGTATGATTATTTTTCTTAGTAAATGTGCTGGGAAAGTCAGATTGAGTGAGGAATATGATTATATTGTTCTGAGTTGATTTATCTAATCCTATGTAATATGAATACAATATAATATTGTGAGACTAGACTATAAACCACTAGTCGAGAGGGAATTCATGGCCACATATCAGCCTAGAAAATTCCTATAGCTCATATATGTTCCTTCTCCCCTTACCTTCCATTCAAATATTGTTATCAGCAGCAATGGCAACCACAAAGACCAATCTGACATTTATTTTACTATAGCAAAATATAAAAATTTTAAATTCTTGAATACATCACTACTTATAATATTAATATAAATATACATTGAGTTATAAGCATAAGTAATCATTTACTTTAATACTCTCCCCTTTTATACTCATTCCAGACTCCATTTATCTTTCTAAGATACTCCAATATTGTTTCCAACTGTCCCATTTGTCCAAATATTCTACATTTCTTTGGAATATATTGTACTAAGAGACAGAGATTCAGAATTATTTTTATTATTCTACAAATGTCGAAAATCTAAAAAAGCTACATTAACATTCTGGGCTAGGGTCATTCAAAAAAGAACTTTGTATTCATGCCTCAATTGGGACCATCTTTTATTAATAATTTCTCACTAATTATTAAGTAGTATGTTTAATTATTCCCCATAAATATGGAATTTCCAAGGAGATATTTAGTCTGTAGGATCCAAATTCTCAGAAGCGAATGAGCACAGTGTTTCAGGAGGCACTAATTCTAGGTTCCGTTGCCTTCAAAGGGAGCTCATGAGCGTCTGGTAACCTGGAATAACAGATTCCAATCCATAATTTTAAAGATTGTCCACCCCTCTTTAAGAAGGAAGAAATGGCCTGACAATTATCTGGAAACTATTTCATTTTTCTTCTCAGGGCAGCTGTTACCTCTTTGTTCCTCAGGCTGTATATAAAAGGATTTAGGAAGGGAATAATTATTGTGTAAAATAAAGAATACATCCTGTCCTTATCTTCACTTGATCCAGACCCAGGACGCACATACATGAGGAAAAGTGTGCCATAGAACAAAGACACAGAGAGCAGGTGGGCACTGCAGGTGGAGAAGGCTTTGCTTCTGCCTTTCTCAGACTTTGTTTTCAGGATGGCAAAAAGGACAGAGAAGTAGGAGATGATAATAGTCATAAACGTAAAACCTTGTATGAAAGCTGAAAATATTAAAACCAGAAGGACATTGACTGAAGCATCGGTGCAGGAAATTTTGAATAATTGCAAAATTTCACAGTAGAAATAGTCTATGATGTTGGATTTGCAAAAATGTAATCTCACTAACAAGCCCACATGAATTGCTGAGTGTAGAAAACCTATAACATAAGAAACATGTATAAAATGCATACAGAGGCTATTGGACATCATCACTGGATAAAGCAAAGGGTTGCATATGGCCACATAGCGGTCATAGGCCATCACTGACAGTAGGAAGCATTCTGTCGTTGCACTGGAACCAAAGAAATAAAACTGGGTGAAGCACTCAACCAGCAATGTTTTGTGATCCTTAGATAAAATATTGACAAGCATCTTGGGAGTCACAGAGGATGAAGCACATGCATCTGCAAAAGCTAAGCTTCCCAGAAGTAAGTACATAGGAGTATGGAGGTGAGGGTCCTTCCAGATGAGAGCGATCAGGCCAAGGTTGCCCACCATGGTGATGAGGTAGATGATGAAGAAAATCAGGAAGAGTGGAATCTGCAGCTCGGGACTCTCAGTGAGTCCCGTGAGAACAAATTCTGCCACCACAGTCTGGTTTTCTCCTGTCATGTCTGTCCCAAACAATCACTAGAATGAAAGGGCAAGGAAGGAACAGTCGCAGAGAAAGGATTCAGTTGTCATGGCTTGTGCTGCTGATGAGTTCCTGAGGAGAGATTTCATTTCATTAATGCTTATCCATTTTTATCCTTATTTGTCTACTTTCAAATTCATTAGTTTAATAAAAATGTAATTACATAATTTTCCCTCCTTCAAAATCTCCTATGTATCTTTCCTTGCTCTCTCTCAGATCCACAACCTCTTTTTCTTTGTTTACTTATTTAGTCTTACTTATATACTATATATAGTATATATATTTAGGGACATATTACTATATACAATATGTTCAGTCCTCATTATATCTACTTTTATGTACACTGCATGTCCTCAAAATAATTCATCCAATAGGGATAATTTATGAAAGATTATTTTCAGTGTGATGAGGTTATAAAAATTCTCTTTTATAGTATCTTTTTAGAATTCAAATGCTGTACAATTTTAAAGAGATTTTTTGAATTTCTATACTGTAATATTCCACTTATTCCTGTATGTTTTTGTCACCATCATGAAGGCAAATTTTACTCTTTCCATAAATCAAGGGTTTATTCATGACCAATAATATCTGAAGGAACTCAGGGTTTTCTTAATTTTTTTTCCTTCTTGATGTAAGGTCTTTCTTTGGTGGCCTGAAACTTGCTTTGTAGATTCAATTAGTCTTGAACACACAGTGATCCCCCTGCTTCCGTCACCTTATGGCTGAGTTGCATATACGTTACTGTTATTTCTACATGTGCTAATTTTATTATTTATAGAATCATATTACTGAAGTTTAAGGAACATAAAATATTTTATCGTGAGAAAATAATATAAAAACAGGCCTTAAGCAATTTTAAAATGTAAGTAAATGCTACTTTTCTGAAAGTTAAAAATCAGCATAAGTAACCAGTTTTCAGCTGTCAGTTTATTTTTATTGAAAATTCAAAAAGAATGAACAGATTTCAAAATCTTTACCTGTAAATTATACTGAAAAAATCATTATTGAACAAACCCATATTGTTATTATTACTCCTTTTATTTTTCAGATTATAATATAATCACAGTAATTCTTTCTTCCTGTTCTTCTCTCTAAATCCTTCCATATATCCCACCTTGTTCTTTCAAAGTCATGGCCTCTGCTTTTCATTAATTGTTAAATGTTTAATCTGAAAATTATAAGAGATTTTTTGTCTTGAATTAACTAATTCAATTTTCTTTATTAACTCCAACAACCAAAGAAAGAATATCCCTACTAGCAGGATATGAATTGTGCAACAAGATGTTACATAAATGTAAGAGTCTGTGATATATGAGAGTTATAAGGATCTTATTGTCATCACATTCATCAACTGCCCATAATCTCATTATTTATGAAATTAAAGAATGTTTATTGCCCCCCCACATATACTAAAAACAGATTTCTCATTCTAAAATAAAATATATAGTATTTGGGCATTTGATTGTATTTCAGTTAGGAAAATCTTGCATAAAAATTGAATATGTTGAAGTGTTCTAATCGCTCATTTATTCTATATTACTGTAACTTTACATTTAAACATTCTGACAATTTTCCTACCTTCATAAACAATGAATGTCTATCAATTTGTTCATGTGTGTGTTAATAAATATTTATATTTTCTTTAAGAATATTTACTATTTTACTTGCTTGTTTATGTAATCTGTTATCTGCAAACACATTGCAAACTGAAGCAGAATCATGCAAATCTTTTCGCTCTCACCTAAATCCTTTAAAACAGTAGAAAACTGGAACACTGATAATTTTCATGAAGAAACACAAAATGTACAGAAAGAAGCAGTATTATAGTATGGAACTCCAGACTATAAGGAAACAGCATTTCTTATTTTTATTTCAAAATGACTCTTTAAACACTTCCAAATTCCCTTAATGCTTCCTAGAGATTCCCCAGGAGGGTGAAGTCAATGTTATTCTGGGCATTGTGAGCTAATCACCAAGCTATCAAAAACTAGTTCCATAGTGTGTTCTGTTTAAATATCAGGGAATTAAGTTAATAATAAGCTTCCTATTTTTTATTTTGTTTGCAGTTTTTAAAAATTTTATTATTTTTTTTCTTATGATACATTCTGATTATGGTACCACCTGCTCCCAATACTCCTAGTTCTTCCCCAACTCACCTGTCATTCAGATCCACATTCTTTCTGTCTCTCCTTAGAAAACAAGGAGGCATAAAATGAACAATAGTCAAATAAAACACAGTAAGATAAAACAAAAACGATTTTTAAGAGGATAAAACAAAAGAAGTAAAAGAGTAAAAAAAATAGCATAAGGAACACACAAGCACAAACACAACCACATATGTATACACAGAATGCTCATAAATCATAAAAGTAACAGCTATAATATTCACGCAAATGATTTGTAAGTTTAAAAAATAGAATTTAGAAAAAATCCCGACTCAGCATTATGAGACAAAGAATTTCCAAAGGTGCCATTGAGTTTATTTCCTATCGGTCATCTGCTGCTAGGCATGAGACCTACCCTTATGAGCCATTTGTTTCCTTCTTGAGACTCTCTTGAAGAAAATTTCCCAATTCTTTTTACAAGGCCACAGTTATCCTGATACTTACACTACATAGAGGCCCAAGAAAGAAAGAATTATAGACTGATTTCCATTATGAACAGAGACACCAATATTCTCAATAAACTGCTTGTAATATGAATCCAAGAACACACCACATCACAAAGATCATCCACTATGATCAAGTAGGCTTCATTCACAGATGGTTCACTATACAAAAATCAATAAATGCAGTCTACCACAGGAATGGACTGAAAGAAAAAAGAAAAACATGATAACTTCATTAGATACAGAAAATGACTTTAACAAAATCCAACACCTCTTTATGATAAAAGACCTGGAGAATTAGGGATACAAGAAACATACCTCAACAAAGTAAAGGCAGTTTAAAGCAAATGCATATCCAACATTAGCTTAAATGCAGAGAAATTCCACTAAGCTTAGAAAAAACAGCGATCAACGAAATGGTTGTTCACTTTCTTCGTATCCACTCAATATAGCATTTGATGTTTTAACTGGAGCAGTGAGACACCCGAAGATCAGAGGTACAATCAGAAGGGGAGAAGTCAGGCTATCTTTATTTGTAGCAGATATGATCGTATACATAAGTGGCCTTATAAATTCCACCAGGGTACTCCTCCAGCTGATCAACGCTTTCAGTAAAGATCTGAATACAAAATTGACACACAAAAACCAGTTGCCTTCAGGATACAGATGGCAAATGGACTGAGAAAGGAATCAGGCAAATAACACTTTTCAAAATATCCTCAAAAAATATAAATCTTGCAGTAACTCTAACCAAAAAAGTGAAAAATGTACATGATCTAATTCCTTTTAATATTTCACAACTTAACTAAAATAATTGGTTTCTACTTAGAAATACTGAATGTGTCTTATGTGTCACATGCTCAAATCTGAGACTATGATATGTCTTGATTATAGTCCCCAAACTGCCATTCTTTTGGAGTTTGCTACCTTAGCAAACAAAAATCACCAAAAATGTATTACTCAAACAAACCAGGGAACTATCATTGACCCTCATTTCACCTCAATGTCTTTATTTCCATCTTCAACAAGATGTCAATTTTTTTAATTAATGTTTAGTAAATAAATATTTTTCTATCTTTATAATTGACTTAAAGGTTCTAAAACTTTTCCTTGAAAGCATGAATAGTGGAAGAGAAGAGAAAGAGGACAGAAGACATACAATAGTTTGCTGAAATCGTCGGGGAATCGATGAAGAACACGGAATAACAACTATCAGGAGAGATGTGTGTGCTCTGGCTGACATCTTTACTTTCAATAGTTAAGCAAAATAGGAAACTTCACATAGCAGGACAGGAAAATTTGAGTCTTTCCGGAAATGATCCATGAATCTTGGAGGACACCGTACCCTTTTATTGGATAGGAGCAACAACAGCAGACAAGGGAAGCATTGGTTTAAGACAGAAAGGCTCAAAAAAGAGGAACTGTGCTTGAGTAAAAGACTGCAAAGAGGAGAATAAGGGGAAGGAAGCAGACAAAAATTTACAGATTTCAAAGCAATCTAATCAAATTTAGGTATTCTTACAGAAATGACAATAAAAGTTGATAGCCTTTATTATTGTTGTTATATACATATGTGTGTATAATTGTTTGTATGCACACGTATATCTATAAATACACACACACAGAGAGAAGAGAGAGAGACAGAGAGAGACAGGAGGGAGGGAGGGAGGGGGAGAGAGAGAGAGAGAGAGAGAGAGAGAGAGAGAGACTAATTTTTCTTTCACCAGTCCTTAGTTGATTATAGTTCTTTGTCTAGGGGTGGAGTCCTGTGAGATTTTCCCCTTCCATGCTAACATGTCAACTTATATTGCCACTGTTCCTGTCTTGTGTATGTGGACTTTTGTAGAAGAGACTATCTCACAGCAGACTTCCTGGTGTTCTATTCTGGCACTTGCTGTCTTTCTGCCCTGTCTTCTGCAATGTTCCCTGCACTGTAGATCAGGAGCTGTGATATAGATGCTTCTATTGGTGCTGGGTACCCCAGGATCACTTGGTCTCTCTGTTGTGTCCATGGGGTTTTCTATGATGGTCTCCATCTGCAATAAACAGAGACGTTTTTGATAAAGGGTGGTAGATTGACTTCTCAGTGACTGTAACAATAACACCTAGCCAGCTTTCCATGGCTACTGAGGTCATAGCTTTTTGAAAAGAATCTACCTCCACTTTGCTAGATCAGCAAAATCCCTTACTGCATTCTAAATCTTATCGTTATAGCCACTGGTAATAATCTTTTCTATCTAGAAATTCTTGCTGTAGTTGCTCTTTGTATATGCACAAATAACTTTTAAAAGGTTTTAACTTTGCCATGTTTTAATGCACAGAGCCAGTACATAATTTGTTCAGGCTTACCTTACTTCCTACTGGTCATATGTCCTTTACATAACTTTGTAGAGTACTTTTTAAGAAAAAAATAGGATATTGTCATTATAATGGATGGGGCATTAGTATGAAAATCCAGACATTAAAGATTCCATTATCAAAGAAATAGAGTAAGTGTAGCCCGTTGCCAAGAACAGAAGAGTAAACTGTCATCCTTGAAGATAAAGTTAAACATTTTTTACTCTTTTTCATGATACATGTTAAAAATAATTTATTTCCCACACTTAGTAGGCATATATGTGATTTGTTTCAATCATCATAGTAAAGTTTCTCATTAAAGTAGTAAAACTGCCAAAGCAGGAACAACCAGCAGGCCAACATCCTGCATTCATAACTATACAACCTTGACATTCTTGGCCTTTATTATTGTACATATGTTAAACTGAAATAACAATGAGGATAATGTGGAAATTGCTCTCACAAAAGCTGTACTGTCTGAGAGACAGATCATCCATGAGTTTGTATGAAAATGTCAACTACACATTTCTGAGATATAAACCTTTTCATTGTGCTCAACTTGTGGTCTCTATAGTTCTTATGGGGAAGCCTTTAAATGGACTCTTTAGATAGTGGTGCTTATTAGCAATTAAAAAATACATAAGTACTTGCAAAACTTTTATAACATGATATTAAGATCCAGCATTAACTTTATATGAAATGTCTTTATCTGATAAATCTTCAAATTTTTGATTAAAAGTTACACCAAAAATTCTGGAAAAATATGCATTTGTACAAAGGTTGTTTTGGCTTGAAACTGCTTTGAGTACTGGAAACTGTACATGAACTGCATCTACTTTCTGTGGACATGCATAGATTTGTTGTGTCCTGTGTTAAGTGTAATTGTCCAATCAAGTTGGAAAAATAATCATATTGACTGTCATACAAAAGAGAAAATTAATTCCACCCCAGGAAAATACAAACTGAACAATATTAAAATGTCGGTCCCTTTCAGGTTTTGGTCCTTTCCCAATATCCCTGCAGTTTTATTGGAATATTTTTAAGTTATCAGCCTTTATTTACAAGAATATATTCAATCTGGGCTTTACTAACTGGTTAAAATGAATAAAACACAGAAACAGTGACACGCTACACAAAATCAACATGTTGAGTTTGGGGAGAATGCATTTCCACATGATTTGTGAGTAACTCCAAATTGTCCTGGTGGTGAGTGAATGTTCACCGTGCATTTCACATTTAGTCTTTGTGCTTTGTCAACACTGTGTGCACGTCAGGCACCATGCTGGGATGAAGCTCTGTCGCACGATAAGTTGGACTATATCACACATTTTATTGAACTATTTTTTTATGACAATCAGGAATATATCAAACAATTCCAGAGCTTCGGGGTTTTCTGAAGAAAATTCTTCAGCCCTAAAAGCTATAGCTTCTTTTAAAAACAATACCCTTATGCCATGTTACATTGTTATAAGGTATACATTTCTTCTGTGTTTTAGAGTGAAGGCATAAAACACCTGATTCCCTACCTTATAAACAACATATGTGAAAAAGTTAAATTAATTGGAAAGTCCTAATATGGAAGGTTTTGTAAAGTTCATTTGAGTTTAGTGAAAAGTTTTTTAATTATCATATGTAAGAAATAGCTCTCTTGGTGCTGAGATTGACTGGTTCAAAGTGGGAAGACCGAAGGAAACTTTCTACTTGAATTGTAAACAACCTTGCACTCTTTCAAATGTTGAATGGATAATAAAAATATGGTACATATACACGATGGAGCTCTATTCAGTTTTAGAGACATTGAGATCAGGAAAATTTGCAGGAAAAGGAATAAAACTGGAAAATATTATGAGTGAGGCAACACAGGCCCAAATATATTTTTCTCTCTTTGTGGATCTTAGTTTGGATGCTTTAGATTTGAGTATATAGCCTGATGGCTGCAGAAGCCAGGAAAGTAGGGATAATAAGAAAACCCAGCTTTTATGAGAGGGAAAATAGGAAATACTAGGGTGAGATTTCTAACTATGGAGAGAAGATGGAATTTAATACAGAGATGGGGGAGAAAAGAGAGATAAGTAATCCTTAGGACAGCCAGCAAAGAACTCAAGAAGTTAGACATAAGAGAATCAAATAGCCCTATTAAAAATGGGGTACAGAGCTAAATAAAGAATTCTTAGCTGAGGAATATCAAATGGCTTCGAAGTACCTAAAGAAATGTTCAACATCCTTAGTCATCAGGGAAATGTAAATCAAAACAACCCTTAGATTCCACCTCACATCAGTCAGAATGCTAAGATCAAAAACTTAGGTGACAACAGATGCTGGAGAAAGAGGAACACTCCTCCATTGTTGGTGGGGTTGGAAGCTAATAAAATCACTCTGGAATTCAGTTTCAAGTTTCCTCAGAAAATTGGACATGGTACCACCCGAGGACCCAGCTATACCACTCCTGGGCACACTCCTGGGTATATACCCAAATGATGCCCCTACATACAACAAGGACATATGATGTACTATGTTCATAGCAGCTGTATTTGTAATATCAAGAAGCTGGAAAGAAATCAGATGTCCTTCTACAGAGGAATGGATACAGAAAATGTGTTACATCTACACAATAGAGTACTATTCAGCTATTAAAAACAATGACTTCATGAAATTCACAGAGAAATGGATTGAACTAGAAACTATCATCCTGAGTGAAGTAACACAATCACAAAAACAAATAAACAAACAAAAAGAAACAGAAAAAACCCACAAATGACATGCAGACACTGATAAGTGGATATTAGCCCAAAAGAGAAAGGATTGAAGGAGCTGAAGGGGCCTGCAACCCCATAAGAACAACAATGCCAACCAACCAGAGCTCCCAGGGACTAAACCACCACCAAAGACTATACATGGACAGACCCATGGCTCTAGCTGCATATGTGGCAGAGGATGGCCTTGTTAGACAGCAATGAGAGAAGAAGCCTTTGGTATTGCCAAAACTTCTGCAAGAGCAATAAGTTCTCTTAACAACTGAGCCCATTTGTATGATTTTAGGGATAGAAAAAGATATTTTGATGACATAGATTTAAAATGGGAATTTGCATTAAAATATATTATAGCATATATAGGAAAAGCAAGACATGTATTTTTACATATAAATTATAAAAAATGCATTGGGGACACTGTAACACATCAGCAGTACACATTATATATATAATATATATTATATGTGAGGCAGAGAAGTAAAGTCTCATTCTGCCAATCAAAAGCATTTTGACTACATATCATTAGTTACATTTCTCATTTTTAATTAAGCCTATTAATGTATCTGTAGTCTTTTCTTCACAGAAAGTTATACATTTTAAGTGTGAAGAATGATGTATGTTCTGGGTGGTGATGATATGTGAATTTTATGAATGTCGTACTTGTGAAAACTGGATGACTCTGTTACAAGAAACACTGTAATGAGAGAGTAATGTTTATGTCTAGGCAGTAAAAACTATAGCAATGATTCTGAGATGAATTGTGATGGTAGAAAAATCTGCATATAAAAATGCAAACTAAGATGCACTGGACATTATTGAAACAAGAGTTAAGCTTACAGCATGACGTGAATGGCTTATGGCTTGTGTATTTGGTAGCTTTTTTTCTGGATCCAGAACACTGGAAGAACATTGGATTTGGAGGGAAAATATGGAAAGATATTTGTCAGATTTGGACATGTGTTTTCTATGGTATCTTTGGGACTTCCAGATTAATATCAAGTTAATTAGGTAGCTGTGACTAGGAGGAATGAAAATAAACTCATTGTAAGTTTTGCTTGGTGATTTTTGTAAAACCATTTCCCCTGTGAACTCTGAGGACACAATGCATTTTTATTGTAACTAGTTATGTGCACGATTTGAAGATTTGTTCTCAATGCCCACTGGAACAACTTTTGACTTTATTCTGCTGGGAATGGCTGGGGAACTTGAGAGAATTCGAAGATGATTTAAAGAATCAGTTTGCAGTAGAAGAAAAGATGCTAAATCTTTTCATTTTGGAGTTTCTAGGGGGAACCTGGCTCACAGATACCATTTCCCTCCACATATTTTATACAAGTTCCAGAAAATGAGTACATTTCCAGTTTCCAAGTATTTTACAGGAATTGGGTGAGAAAGCAGAGTTCCAGATTATTGTTTGTTTACCTTTGTAATTTGTAAATGTACAAAATAATTTTCATAAATTAAAATGTTATAGAAGATTTCGTAAAAATCACCGACTGCAAAGGGGGACAGGACAGGCACAGACAAATGACAGTCTGAAAATATATATTTCAATTATTCAATATATTTCATCGTTAACACCATTATTGAGATGGTTTCCACTGATTCACAAAACAACAGCAAAAGCTGAATAATAAATAACATGAAACTTCAAGTTATTCAGAGAACAGTTTTCTTAATTAAGACATGGTTATCTTGCAAATCTCATGTATTTGTAATTTTTCTGAATGATAAACTCAGTCTCATGACATCTGTGGTTGAGAGACATAAAATTTCTTCAAATTCATAGAATCACAAGAACAGAACTAAAGGTACAAAAACAACCACCACAAATTTGGCTTGTCTCCTAGTATATTACATAGCTGTTAAGCTGCATAATTATTACTGTATCATTTAATTATTAAGTTAAAAGTTATTAATTCTAAGATCTATTATACATTACAATATCTGATGTCACTTGGAATAGTCATATCTGGCCAAATATCTTAGGGATAGGAATTTGTATCATATATTTTGTCTCCTGGAATGATTATGATGCTGTACTTTTAAGTAAAAATTCTCAAAAGTTTCATTATTTATTTTTTTGTTAGATAGAATCACAGCTCAAAATTATTTCTAATTGTGATATTCAATTCTGGGAATTAAACTTCTATTTATTTAAAAATTATGTAAAAGAAAATCTCTGGACCTTTTAGCTTACATAAATATTTTCATATTTGAAAATATATGACACTATTTGTGCTTTTATTTATTCATTTTATTTAAAATTTTCATATGAAATTTTAACATTCATTTCCCCAATGTAGGGGAATGCCAGGGTGTTGAGGTGGGAGTGGGTGGGTAGGAGTGGGAGCATCTTCATAGAAGAAGGGAGACGGGGAGGAGGTATGGGAGAGGGAGGAAAGGGGATAAATTTGAAATGTCAATACATAAAATATCCAAGAAAAATAAAATTAAAAAATTGAAGTTCTTTCCAAAACTCCAAAATATAAAAGATATCCTCTCATTCACACAATTTTTAAAAATATAAATTTTGTATTTTAAGCAGATGCACACTGGTGAAATCTTAATAACATTATTAAACTTGAAATATATCCAAAAACATTCTTTGTGATCCCTATTTATATAATTATAGGTAAGTTTGGAATATTAAAAATATATGTATTACCAATGCTGAAAATTTTCTTACCTATAAAATGTAAAGACCTAGAACAATTTCCCTGAAGGTTATCTCTGTATTTTATTTAATTTAATGCACAAAATTTTAAATTATACTTCTTAATTTTTACATTACAAAAAATATCCTGCTATGTAAGATGACTATCTTGTCTGGCCTTAGTAGGAGGGGAGGGACTTGGCCCTGTGGAGGGTCAATGCCCTGGAGAAGGGGGATGCAAAAGGGTGAGGTGGGAGTGAGTGGGTGGGGTGGGGAGCACCATCTTAGAGGTGAGGGGAGGGGGTATGGGGTGGGGTGCTTATGGAGGGAGGTCTTAGAAGGGGACAACATTTGAAATGTAAATAAATAAAATAATTTTAGAAAGAACAGCCTCACGACTTTGCTGTTCTCAAGTCTTATTAACATGTTCCAGGAAATTTTTCACACACCCCTTAATATATACATATTGAGTGAGCAGGCACACAGATACAATTTTGTGTACAATTATTTACATGAGTCTGTCCTTACGAAATTCTAGTTGATTTAGCCTTCTCTTTGTAGCCTATTTCCCTCAGCCAAGCCTCTACTCTTGTATCATAAAAATCAGAATTATTAAGTTTTATATTTATCCATATTTTAATATGAAAATATTCTCTTAATAAATGGATATTTAAAATTATAGCTTATTTGGCTACAGTATGGTCATAGTTATTTTTATTTCTTTATATTTTGGACTTCTGAGATAGTATACACTGTGATAATACAATTGATGATAATTCTTTCTTGTGATTATTGTTTTGTAATGCACTGTGACATATCACACCTGTTTCTATTCATTGCACCTTAGCCAGAAATGAATTATATATTTTTTGTATATCTGTTTTTTTCTAGTGTTGCTTATATTTCTAGAGTATAACTAAAAGAACAGTAGGATGACAAATAAATGTATGTAATTCAAATAAATTGGATTCTGTTAGGTTGCTTTCTCAAAGGCAGTTGCAATTAGGATTCTACAAGTGATACAGGAAAGCATCAATTTCCTCACATTAGTCATCAGTGAGCACTTTGATGCATTTTAATTTATGCTAGTCACATTCATGATTAGGGGTGTGTTTGTGTGTGTTGTGTTCTTTATTTTTATTTACCAATATGCAATATATATATAGTAAGAATTGATTTCTATATATTTCCAGATGAATAGCTGACAATGACAACATAACCTACCACATCAATCATCCTTTCCTACAGGATAAACACATGCATTTGTTTTCAAATCTCTCTTAGAATCTGAGATCTGTTCTAATGCACAACCCTCTTCCTTATTATACAGTGTCTTAGTATCTTGATTATTACATCTTTGAACTCTACTTCATTATCAGTTAAGACATATTCAACTAATCTTACTGTTTGTACTTTTGGTGTAGCAATCTGTTTTATTCACATGAGTTTTAACAAGTTGTTCAGTTCTAAACACTGCAAACACAAACTTCATTTGTAGTGTTTAAAAGGATTTCCACTAAACGTACATATTACTTTAGGTGTATTATTGTTTGTTTTTTAATTAGGTGAAAGTTTCAATGCATAGTAGACAAATTCCGAAATTTTAAAGTCTGGCATGAGAACCATCCATTTGGGATTGTGACAGTGATGTCAACAACTTTATAATTTTTCTGGAACTCTGTCTTTATTGATTCTTTCATTTTAGTGATTGTCCAGCTCAGACATGGCTGAAGAAAACCGCACTCTGGTCACTGAGTTTATCCTCACAGGACTCACAGAGCATCCCACGCTGAAGGTTGCCTTGTTCCTACTGTTCCTTGTCATCTACCTCATCACGATGGTGGGAAATCTCGGACTGATTGCTCTCATCTGGAAGGACTCTCACCTCCACACCCCCATGTACTTATTCCTCAGCAGCTTGGCTTTTGCTGACTCATGCACTACATCCTCTGTGACTCCCAAAATGCTTGTCAACTTTTTATCTGAAAACCATGAGATATCCCCGTTTGAATGCTTTGCTCAGTTTTATTTTATGGGTTCCAGTGCAACCACAGAATGCTTTCTCCTATCGGTGATGGCCTACGACCGCTATGTGGCCATATGTAACCCTTTGCTCTATCCAGTGTTGATGTCTAACAGACTCTGTATTCACTTTATAGCTGTGACATACTTACTTGGTGTTCTGCACTTGGCCATTCATGTGGGTTTGCTACTTAGACTGACTTTCTGTAGATCCAACATTATACAATACTATTACTGTGAAATTTTACAACTTTTCAACATTTCTTGCATTGATCCAACTATTAACATGTTTGTGCTTTTAATCTTTTCAATTTCTATACAAGCCTTCACCTTTGTAACCATCTTGGTTTCATACATCCGTGTCCTCTTTGCCATCCTGAGAAAGAAGTCTGAGAAGGGCAGAAGCAAAGCCTTCTCCACATGCAGTGCCCACCTGCTTTCTGTCTCTTTGTTCTATGGAACTCTTTTTCTCATTTATGTTTGTCCTGGGTCTGGACCAGTGGGAGACAAAGAGAAAATGCTTTCTTTATTTTATACAGTAATAATCCCCCTTCTCAACCCATTTGTTTACAGTCTGAGGAACAAAGAGGTTATATATGCTTTTAGAAGAGTGATGAATAACTGATCATTGTGCAATTTTTCAGACAAGTCTCCTTCATAATTCTATAAAAAATAAGATGCAACATTAACAGAAAAAATAGGTCCTATGAAATGATAAGAACTTTGTCATTATACTGCAGGGTCAGTATCCTCGCTGGGGATGTCCAGCTTTGAATTTTATGTCTGATGCCCTAATGATTCCTTTCATATGGCTTCATTGAAGTTCTGGTAGTGCAGTTCATGAACACCTCTTCTAGAAACAATATCCTCTATTTTATTGGAAGATTTGGCTTTTTAAATTAACCATTTTCTTTGGTTCTTCCAAATTTACAAATGTGAATTTGCAATTTTCCTGTGCCATCCTGAGACACACTTGCTGGAACATGTCTCTGATCATTGCTAACAAATGTGTTAGTCATGTGCAGTAGCGAATAGTTTACCCCTCAGCACTTAGAAATAAACAAGGTTTTCAACCCTTTACCTCACTAAACAACACTGATAGATTGATAAAAATAGTTTCATGGTGGAATGCGTTCTTGAGAAGACATGTATTATTGGATAACAGGGAAAAAGAAAAATGGAATTGAATTATAAAAAATATTATTGATAGAAGAAAAATTGAATAATTCAGCAATAAAATTTGATATATCTTTTATATAGAGCCCAGAACCCTATTTTTATTAAGGATTCTGAATATATATTCAGTAATTATAAAATTTAGTGCAGTCAAAAGTAATCCCATAGAGCTGCCTGCAATGACATGATTGACTCTATCAATTTTAGTAAGAGTTGGCAAGTGAAATTTTTTTTCATCTTTAATGTACTTTACCTTTAGTTGTAATATTTTTTTTTAATTTTATTAACTTGAGTATTTCTTATTTACATTTCATATTGTTATTTTAATTTATCTGGTTTTTGGCCAACATCCCCTAACCCTTCCCCTCCAGACACAGAAGGAACACCTATCTATATGGGTGTTCCTCCCATCCTCCCCCATTACCGTCCATCCCCCCAACAATCA
The DNA here is from genome assembly GCF_011064425.1 of Rattus rattus. Classification (NCBI taxonomy): domain Eukaryota; kingdom Metazoa; phylum Chordata; class Mammalia; order Rodentia; family Muridae; genus Rattus; species Rattus rattus. The sequence continues at coordinate 43,082,728 of NC_046157.1, read as the reverse complement.
GGTTCACTGGGGTTCAGTCTTAGTAGGAGTTAGAGCTCCTTCCACTGGTGGTCTTACTAGGCTAATCATTGCTACCTATGAGGTTGGAGCCCAGGGTCAGTCCATGTATAGTCTTTGGGTAGTGGCTTAGTCCCTGGAAGCTCTGGTTGCTTGGCATTGTTCTTCATATGGGGTTTCGAGCCCCTTCAAGCTCTTCCAGTCCTTTCTCTGATTCCTTCAACAGGCAAGTGAAATTTAAGAGATCACTAGAGACTTGGCACCTAAAACTGTAGAACTGAAAAGCTATTGACAGATAATTATTGTGCATTCAAATTAGATGTAAATTAATTGATAATACATTGTCATAACTGTATATTTTAATTTATCTGAGTGCTTTTTGTAGAAATCTTTGATTCATTCTTTAAAAACAACCAATTGTATTCTTCCACCAAATTTATTTGTGAAAAATAATCATATCAAAAGAATTAATATTAAGTCGTTAGATAGCTAACAGGTATTTTTAGTCTACTACTTTGAAGCAGCTTCCTTTTGCCATATCAGTGGTTCCAACAAAACTGATTGCTTCTTATAAAGATATAGCTAAGTGTTGTCTTTTAAAGACATAGGTATATGATTTTTTTTGTAACTTAACCCAGTTGAATATGCACATTATTGGAAAAAGTCACCATGTGCATCTCACCCTAAAATAAATAGCCATAGTTTCTCTGTGACAAAGGTTCTTTTAAAATCACCCCAGGTAGCTAAATTATTCTTGTCTTAAATTTATTTGTAGCAGGACATGGCAGCATATGACACTCAGGAGGCAGAGGGGACAGATCCTGATGTCAAGACCAGCTTCATCTACAGAGTGAATTCCAGGCTAGCCAGATATACATAGAGAAACTATGTCTTGAAAAATGAAAACAAACAAAACAAAAACGAACAAACAAACAAAACAAGCAAGCAAGCAAGCAAGCAAACAAGCAAAAGACCCCATCTAAACAAGAAAATCGAATCAAAATCAAAACTAAAACCAAAAATATTTGTATTTGTAGGAAATTTCAATAATGTCGAAAATCTTTTTGCAAACACTGTAATTTATTTCCTTACCCTTTAAAAAAATCCTCTTGCTAATGTAACACATTGCTGATGTGTTACAGTTGTCCTCAATGCATTTTTCATAGTTTATATGTAAAAATACATGTCTTGCTTTTCCTTTACATGCTATAATATATTTTAATCCAAATTCCCATTTTAAATCTGTGTCATCAAAATGTCTTTTTATATCCCTAAAATCATCGAATGAGCTCGGTTGTTAAGAGTTCAGTAGCTCTTACAGAAGACTTAAGTTCAGTTCTCAGCGTCCACTTCACAGCTCACATCTTAGAACTCTTGTTTCTGGGCGATCACATGCCGTTTTCAGATTCACATTAGCACCTAAACTTTCCCATGGTGCACGTATATGCATGCAGGTAAACACTCATCCACACGCAAAAGATAATCCTTTTAAAATTTACAAATATTATATAATTATGTCAAAATATTTTTTTATTTTCAACTTTTCATTCAGCTGTTATTATCCAATATAGCCCTCTTTAACAAAAATACTCAGATGTCATATTACTTCAAAGAGAAATGCTTAATCATTCACCTGTAATTTTGCCTTGACTTGTGGTTGGGGCTCTTTAATATGGCAAATTGGTGGAGTTATCAATGAAAAATTGTTGATAAATTCAACCCCTGCTATAGACAGTATAGACATCAGAGCTAAAACAGCACTGAGTGAATTAGTTATATTGTGTGGTTTATTATAAACAGATTGGGGAACTATTTAACATGAATGAAACAAATTGTCTAGGATGATATTCTGAATATGAAAAATAAATATTACAGAAAGATAATACAATATGTATGTCCTTGTGTAGTCTCACACATAGTGAATGGGTATAGGTCCACTGGCTGTCTACCCCTGCCCAGCAAGTGCTTGAGAACATCCATTCCTGTTGTTTGCTTTAAACCCCGAGTTTGGCTTGGCTGTTAATTTATTTTTTATTGGATTTTTTATTTACATTTCAAATGTTATCCCCTTTCCAGTTTCTTGTCAATAACCCCCCTTTCCCATTCCCCCTCCTTGTAGGAGGGTGCCCCCTACAACTTAGCACCCCTTCCCGCCTCCCTGCCCTGGCATTCCCCTACAATGGGAGGTCCAGCTTTGTTAGGACCAAGGGCTTCTCTTCCCAATGGCGCTCAACAAGGCCACTCTCTGCTACATATGCAGCTGGAGGCATGGGTCTGTCCATATGTTCTCCCTGGGTGCTCTGGGTGGTTGTTATAGTTGTTCTGGTGGAGTTGCAAACCTCTTTAGCTCCTTCAATCCTTTCTCTAACTCTTCGAAGGAGAACAGCATTCTCAGTTCAGTTCTTAGTTCAGTGGTTGGCTGCAAGCATCTGCCTTGGTATTTGCCATGCTCTGGCAGAGCCTTTCAGGAATCAGTTACATCAGGTTCCTGTCAGCATGCACTTCTTGGCATCAGCAATGTTGTCTGGGTTTGGTGGCTGTATGCATATGGGCTGGTTCCCCAGGTGGGGCAGTCTATGGATGGCCTTTCCTTCAGTCTCTGCTCCAAGCTTTGTCTCCGCATTTCCTTCTGTGAATATTTTTCTTCCCCATTCTAGAAAGGAATGAAGCATTCACACTTTGATGGTCCTTCTTCTTGAACTTCATGTGGTAGGTGGATTGTATCTTGGGTAATTGGAGCTTTGGAGCTGAATGCATACCATGTATGTTTTTGTGTGTGCAGAGAAGTGGGGGTGGGGTGGGTGGGTTGATGGATGGGTGTTTGTGATTGAGTTACCTCACTCAGGATGATATTTTCTAGTTCCATTCATTTGCCTATGAATTTCATGAAGTCATTGTTTTTGATAGCTGAGTAGTACTCCATTATGTAGATGGACCACATTTCCTGTATCCATTCCTCTGTTGAAGGGCATCTGGGTTCTTTCCAGCTTCTGTCTATTATAAATAAGGCTGCTATGAACATAGTGGAACATATGTCTTTGTTGTATGTTGGAACATCTTTTGGGTATATGCTCAGGAGTGGTATAACTGGATCCTCAGATAGTACTATGTCCAATTTTCTGAGGACCCTCCAGACTGATTCCCAGAGTGTTTGTACCAGCTTGCAATCCCACCAACAATGGAGGAGTGTTCCTCTTTCTCCACATCCTGGCCAGCATCTGTTGGCCACTTAGCTTTTGATCTTAGCCATTGTGTCTGGTGTGAGGTGTAATCTCAAGGTTGTTTTGATTTGCATTTCCCTCATTACTAAGGATGTTGAACATTTTCTTTTAGGTACTTCTCAGTCATTTGATATTTCATAACTGGAAATTCTTTGTTTAGCTCTGTACCCAATTTTTAATGAGGTGATTTGATGCTCTGGTGTCTACCTTCTTGAGTTCTTTGCTGGCTGTTTTTTAACTTTAAATATATTTTTTGAAAATGTCACACTCGAGCAATAAATATATTTACATCATTCCATCTCTTAACTTTCTCCCCTCCAACTCCTCCTTGAAACAACTTAAAGGGAGGTTTCAGATGTCTGGGATGGACGTTTTTGTTAGATTCTCATTGGGACCATTCGAGACATCCAATTAAATTGAATTACACTACATTTAATTTTTCCTCATGACTTTTTGAAATACCCCAAGGATTACTTATCTCTCTGTTCTCCCCCATTTCTCTATTAACTTCCATCTTCTCTCCGTAGTTAGAATTCTCACCCTAGTATTTTCTATTTTCCCCTCATAAAGCTTGTGTTTTATTATTACCCCTATTATTCTAGGATTCTTCTTCTCTCCCTCTTTCACATGTTCTCTTTCTACTTTCCTGGCTTCTGCAGCAATCAGGTTATATACTCAAATTGAAAGCCTCAAACTAAGAACCACAAAGAGAGATTACTTTTGGGTCTGTGTTGACTCACTTATAATATTTTCCAGTTTTATTACATTTCCTGCAAATTTTTATGATCGCAATGTTCTCTAAAGCTGAATAGAACTTTATTGTGTATATGTACCAAATTTTTATTATCCATCTAACATTTGAAAGGCTGCAAGGTTGTTTCCAACTCAAGTAGAAGGGGATTATATTCCTTAGGCCTTGCCACTTTCAACCAATCAATCTCAGCACCAAGAGAGCTCTTTCTTATATATAATATTTAAAAGAATCTTCACTAATCTCAAATGGACTTTACAAAACCTTCTGTTTTAGGACTGTCCAATTGATCTAACTTTTTCACGTATGTTGTTTATAAGGTAGGGAATCAGGTGTTTTATGTCTTCATCCTAAAATGCAGAAGAAATGCCGGATGTATACCTTATAACAATGTAACATGGCATAGGGTATTGCTTTTAAAAGAAGCTATAGCTTTTAGTGCTGAAGAATTTTCTTCAGAAAACCCTGAAGTTCTGGGAGTGTTTGATATATTCCTGATTGTCATAAAAATAGTTCAATAAAATGTGTGATATAGTCCAACTTATCGTGCGACAGAGCTTCATCCCAGCATGGTGCCTGACGTGTACACAGTGCTGACAAAGCACAAAGGCTAAATGTGAAATGCACGGTGAACATTCACTCACCACTAGGATAATTTGGAGTTACTCACAAATCACATGGAAATGCATTCTCCCCAAACTCAAGATGTTGATTTTGTGTAGTGTGTCACTAAAGTTTGTGTGTTTATTTGTTTTAACAAAATAGTAAAGCCCAGGTTGAATATCTTCTTGTAAATAAAAACCTATAATTTAAAAGTATTCAAATAAAGCTGCAGGAGGATTGGGGAAGTATTGGGGAAAATATGGTACATATACACAATGGAGTTCTATTCAGCATAAGAAAACACTGAGAATCTGAAAGCAGCCAACATTTTAATATTGTTCAGTTTGCATTTTTCTGGGGGAGAACTGTCTCTTTTGTATGACAGTCAATATGTCTATTTTCCCACTTTGATTGAACAGTTACACTTAACAGAAGACATGAGAAATCTATACATATCCACAGAGAGTAGATGCATCCCTGTACAGGGGCAGTTCATGCACATTTTCCAGTACTCAAAGCAGTCTATTCAAGCCAAAAGAGCCTTTGTACAAAAGCGTATTTTCCAGACTCTGTGGTGTAACCTGTAATCAAAAGTTTGAACGTTTATCAGATGATTCTTAACCTTTATCACATAAAGTGCTAGATATTAATATCATGATATAAAATAAAATTATATATATAAATATATTATATATTTTATAATTGGAAATAAGCACCACTACCTAAAAATTCCATTTAATGGCTTTCACATAAGAACTATGGAGGCCACAAGTTGAGCACAATGGAAAGGTTTGTATCTCAGAAATGTGAGAGTTGACATTTTCATACAAAGTCATGGGCGATGGGTCTCCCAGACACTACAGCTGTTGTGAGAGTGATTTCCACTGTATCCTTATTGTTATTTTTTTAGTATATGTTCAATAACAAAGGCCAAGAATGTCAAAGGTGGACAATTATGAATGCATGATGTTGGCCTGCTGGTTGTTCCTGCCTTGCCAGTTTTTACTTCCTTAATGGGAAACTTTATTATGATGATTGAAATATAACACATATACACCTACTAAGCGTGGGAAATAGGTTATTTTTTAACATGTACCATGAAAAAGAATAAAAAATATTTAACTTCATCTTCAAGGATGACAGTTTAATCTTCTGTTCTTGGCAACGGGCTACACTTATTCTATTTCTTTGAGGATGGAATCTTTAATGTCTGGATTTTCATATTAATGCCTCCTCCATTATAATGACAATATCCTATATTTTTCTGTAAAGGACATATGACCAATGGGAAGAAAGGTAAGACTGAATAAATTATGGACTGGTTCTGTGGATTTAAATGATGGCAAAGTTAAAACCTTTTAAAAGTTATTTGCACGTATACAAAGCGCAATTACAGCTAGAATTTCTAGATAGAAAAGATTATTACCAGTGGATATAACGATAAGATTTAGAATGCAGTAAGGGATTTTGCTGATCTAGCAAAGAGTCAGACGGAGATTCTTTTCTAAAAGCTATGACCTCAGTAGCCCTGGAAAGCTGGCTAGTTCTTATTGTTGCAGTCACTGAGAAGTCAATCTACAACCCTTTATCAAAGAAGTCTCTGTTTATTGCAGATGGAGACCATCACAGAAAACCCCATGGACACAGCAGACAGACCAAGTGATCCTGGGGAACCCAGCACCAGTAGAAGCATCTATATCACAGCTCCTGATCTACGATGCAGGGAACACTGCAGAAGCCAGGGCAGAAAGACAGCAAGTGCCAGAACACGAGAAACTCTGCTGTGAGATTGTCTCTCCTACAAAAGTCCACATACACAAGACAGGAACAGTGGCAATATAAGTTGACATGTTAGCATGGAAGGGAAAAAAATCTCACAGGGTTCCACAAACAACTATAGACAACTAAAGACTGTTGGAAGAAGAATTAGTTTCTGCCAGAGATGAGCCACCTTGTTGGCTGTCCAGTGTAATATAGTAAGTCTTGAAACCATTTTGGTAACACAACAAACAAAAATAGACACAAATGTGTGTGTGCGTGTGTGTTTATAGATGTATATGTACATGCACAGAAATATATACATATATGTATATAACAATAATAATAAAAGGCCATCAATTTGTATGATCATTTCTGTAAGAATATTTAAATATTATTAGATTGCTTTGAAATCTGTAAATTTTTGTCTGCTTCCTTCCCCTTATTCTCCTCTTTGCAGTCTTTTACTCAAGCACAGTTCCTCTTTTTTGAGCCTTTCTCTCTTAAACCAATGCTTCCCTTGTCTGCTGTTGTTGCTCCTATCCAATGAAAGGGTATGGTGTCTCCCCAGATTCATGGATCATCATTGTATGTCATCTGTCCTCATCATCTTCTCTCCTAGTATTCATACTTTCAAGGGACTTTTAGAACTTTTAGGTCAATTATAGAGATAGGAAAATATTTGTTTACTAAATATTAATTAAAAAATTGAGGTTTTGTTGAAGATGGAAATAAAAGCATTGAGGTGAAATGAGGGTCAATGATAGTTCCCTGGTTTGTTTGAGCAATACATTTTTGGTGATTTTTGTTTGCTGAGGTAGCAAAATCCAAGAGAATGGGACCTATAGTCAACACATATCATAGTCTCAGTTTTGAGCATGTGGCATGTAAGACACATTAAGTATTTCTAAGTAGAAACCATTTTTGTTAAGTTATGAAATATTAAAAGGAATTAGATCATATACATTTTTGTTAGATTATCTTGGTTAGAGTTACTGCAAGATATTTGTTTTTTGAGGATATTTTGAAAAGTGTTATTTCCCTGATTCCTTTCTCAGTCCATTTGCCATCTGTATTAGTGTTTTAATACACTGAACTGGTTTTAGTGTGCCAATTTTGTATTCAGATCTTTACTGAAAGCTTTGATCAGCTGGAGGAGTACCCTGGTAGAATTTCTTTTTTTTTTTTTTTTTTTTTTGATCATATGATTTTTTTTTCTTTTTTATTATTAACTTGAGTATTTCTTATATACATTTTGAGTGTTATTCCCTTTCCCGGTTTCCGGGCAAACATCCCCTCCCCCCCCTTCCTTATGGGTGTTCCCCTCCCAACCCTCCCCCATTGCTGCCCCTCTCCCAACAGTCTAGTTCACTAGGGGTTCAGTCTTAGCAGGACCCAGGGCTTCCCTTCCACTGGTGCTCTTACTAGGATATTCATTGCAACCCCGAGGTCAGAGTCCAGGGTCAGTCCATGTATAGTCTTTGGAGAGTGGCTTAGTCCCTGGAAGCTCTGGTTGGTTGGCATTGCTGTACATATGGGGTCTCGAGTTCCTTCAAGCTCTTCCAGTTCTTTCTCTGATTCCTTCAACAGGGGTCCTGTTCTCAGTTCAGTGGTTTCCTGCTGGCATACGCCTCTGTATTTGCTGTATTCTGGCTGTGTCTCTCAGGAGCGATCTGCATTCACATTTTGATCATCCGTCTTGAGTTTCATTTGTTCTAGGCATCTAGGGTAATTCAAGCATTTGGGCTAATTAGCCACTTATCAATGAGTACATACCATGTATGTCTTTTCTGTGATTGGTTAGCTCACTCAGGATGATAGTTTCAGTTCCAACCATTTGCCTACTTTTTTTACAAAAGTCATTGTTTTTGATAGCTGAGTAATATTCCATTGTGTAGATGTACCACATTTTCTGTATCCATTCCTCTGTTGAAGGGCATCTGGGTTCTTTCCAGCTTCTGGCTATTATAAATAAGGCTGCGATGAACATAGTGGAGCACGTGTCTTTTTTTTATATGTTGGGGCATCTTTTGGGTATATGCCCAGGAGAGGTATAGCTGGATCCTCAGGCAGTTCAATGTCCAATTTTCTGAGGAACCTCCAGACTGATTTCCAGAATGGTTGTAGCAGTCTGCAACCCCACCAACAATGGAGGAGTGTTCCCCTTTCTCCACATCCTCGCCAGCATTTGCTGTCACCTGAGTTTTTGATCTTAGCCATTCTCACTGGTGTGAGGTGAAATCTCAGGGTTGTTTTGATTTGCATTTCCCTTATGACTAACGATGTTGAACATTTCTTTAGGTGTTTCTCAGCCATTCGGCATTCCTCAGCTGTGAATTCTCTGTTTAGCTCTGAACCCCATTTTTTAATAGGGTTATTTGCCTTCCTGCTGTCTAACTTCTTCAGTTCTTTGTATATTTTGGATATAAGCCCTCTATCTGTTGTAGGATTGGTAAAGATCTTTTCCCAATCTGTTGGTTGCCGTTTTGTCCTAACCACAGTGTCCTTTGCCTTACAGAAGCTTTGCAGTTTTATGAGATCCCATTTGTCGATTATTGATCTTAGAGCATAAGCCATGGGTGTTTTGTTCAGGAAATTTTTCCAGTGCCCATGTGTTCCAAATGCTTCCCTAGTTTTTTCTTCTATTAGTTTGAGGTATCTGGTTTGATGTGGAGGTCCTGATCCACTTGGACTTAAGCTTTGTACAGGGTGATAAGCATGGATCGATCTGCATTCTTCTACATGTTGACCTCCAGTTGAACCAGCACCATTTGCTGAAAATGCTATCTTTTTTCCATTGGATGGTCTCCTTTGTCAAAAATCAAGTGCCCATAGGTGTGTGGGTTCATTTCTGGGTCTTCAATTCTGTTCCATTGGTCTATCTGTCTGTCTCTGTACCTGGTAGAATTTCTATGGCCACTTATGTATACGATCATATCTGCTACAAATAAAGACAGCCTGACTTCTCCCCTTCTGATTCATACCTCTGATCTTCAGGTGTCTCACTGCTCCAGTTAAAACGTCAAATGCTATATTGAGTGGATATGGCAAAGTGAACAACAATTTTTTTTGTTTCTGAGTTTAGTGGAATTGTTTTAAGTTTCTCTACATTTAACTTAATATTGGCTATGTGTTTGCTTTAAACTGCCTTTCCTATGTTGAGGTATGTCCCTTGTATCCTTATTTTCTCTAGGTCTTTTATCTTGAAGAGGTGTTGGATTTTGTTAAAGGCATTTTCTGTACCTAATGAGATTATCTTGTTTTCCTTTTTTCTTTCAGTCCATTCCTGTGGTAGACTGCATTTATTGATTTTTGTCTATTGAACCATCCTGGAATGAGGCCTACTTGATCATGGCAGATGATCTTTGTGATGTGATGTGTTCTTGGATTCACATTAAAGCAGTTTATTGAGAATGTTTGAGTCTCTGTTCGTAATGGAAATTGGTCTCTAATTCTTTCTTTTTTGGGTCTTTATGTGGTGTAAGTATCAGGGTAATTATAACCTTGTAAAAAGAATTGGGAAATTTATTTCAAGAGAGTCTCAGGAAGGAAACAAATGGCTCTTAAGGGTAGTTCTCATGCCTGGCAGCAGATGGCCAATATAAAATGGCGTCTTTGGAAGTTCTTTGTCTCATAATTCTGAGTCAGGGGATTTTTCTAAATTTTATTTTTAAACTTACAAGTCATTTTCATAAATATTATAGCTTCTGCTTTTGTGATTTATGAGTTTCCTGTACATACAAATGTGGATGCTTCTGTGCCTGTTATGTTTCTTGTGTTTTTCTTTCTTCTTTTATTTTTATTTCCCTTACAAATTATTTTTGTTTTAACTTATTGTACTTTATTTTACTATTATATTACTTTTTGTTTTTTAATGAGAGACAGAAATAATGTTGATCTGGAATGGGACGTGAGGTGGGGAACAACTGAGAGGACTGGGATTAGGTGGTATCATAATTAGAATATGAAAAAAATATACTTTCAATATAATAATAAAATTTAAAAAAACTGCAAAGAAAATAAAAAAGAGGAAGCTTACTATTAACTTAATTCTCTGATATTTTATAAACAGAACGCACTATGGAACTAGTTATTGATAGCTTGGTGATTAGCTCACAATGCCCAGAATAGCATTGACTTCACCCTCCTGGGGAATCTCTGGGAATCATTAAGGGAATTTGGAAGTGTTTAAAGAGTCATTTTGAAATAAAAATAAGAAATGTTGTCTCGTTGTAGTCTGCAGTTTCCACACAATAATATTACTTCTTTCTATACTTTTTGTCTTTCTTCATGAAAATTGTCAGTGTTTCAGTTTTCTACTGTTTTAAAGGATTTAGGTGAGAATGAAAAGCTTGGTATGGTTCTGTTTCAGCTTTGCAATATGTTTGCAGATTACAATGCATATAAACAAGCACTTAAACTACTAAATAATCCTACAGAAAATAAAAATATTTATTAATATCAGCAATTACCAACATGAACAGAATGATACACATTCATTGTTTATGAAGGTAAGAAATTTGTCAGAAGGTTTAAATGTAAAGTTCCGGTAATATAGAATAAATGAACGATTAGAACACTTCAACATATTCAAATTTAATGCAAGATTTTCCTAGCTGAAATACAATCTGATGCCCAAATATTACATATTTTATTTTTAGAATGAGAAAATCTGGCTTTTGTGTGTGTGTGTGTGTGTGTGTGTGTGTGTGTGTGTGCAAGAAACATTCTTTAATTTCATGAACAATGAGATTATAAGTGATGAATGTGATGACAATAAGATCCTTATACCTCTCATGTAGCACAGACTCTTAAATTTATGAAGAGGAAACATTACAAAACAGTATTTATTGCATTATGAATATCCTGCTAATTGGGATATGCTTATTTTGGTTGTTGAAGTTCATAAAGAAAATTGAATTAGTTAATTCAGGACAAAAAATCTCTTATTATTTTCAACTTAATTAATGAAAAACAGAGGCCATGACTTTGAAAGAACAAGGTGGGATATGTGGAAGGATTTAGGGAGAGGAATGTAAAGAATAATTATTGGGATTATATTACAATCTGAAAAATAAAAGAAGTAATAATAACATTATGGGTTTGTTAATATGATGATATTTTTCAGACTATTTTACAGTTAAAGATTTTGAGATTCATTCATTCTTCTTGAATTTTCAATAAAAATAAACTGACATCTCAAAATTGGTTACTTATGGTGATTTTTAACTTTTTGAAAAGTAGCATCTATGGGAAAAGATCTTTACCAATCCTACAACAGATAGAGGGCTTATATCCAAAATATACAAAGAACTGAAGAAGTTAGACAGCAGGAAGGCAAATAACCCTATTAAAAAATGGGGTTCAGAGCTAAACAGAGAATTCACAGCTGAGGAATGCCGAATGGCTGAGAAACACCTAAAGAAATGTTCAACATCGTTAGTCATAAGGGAAATGCAAATCAAAACAACCCTGAGATTTCACCTCACACCAGTGAGAATGGCTAAGATCAAAAACTCAGGTGACAGCAAATGCTGGCGAGGATGGGGAGAAAGGGGAACACTCCTCCATTGTTGGGGGGGTTGCAGACTGCTACAACCATTCTGGAAATCAGTCTGGAGGTTCCTCAGAAAATTGGACATTGAACTGCCTGAGGATCCAGCTATACCTCTCCTGGGCATATACCCAAAAGATGCCCCAACATATAAAAAAAACACGTGCTCCACTATGTTCATCGTAGCCTTATTTATAATAGCCAGAAGCTGAAAGAACCCAGATGCCCTTCAACAGAGGAATGGATACAGAAAATGTGGTACATCTACACAATGGAATATTACTCAGCTATCAAAAACAATGACTTTGTAAAATTCGTAGGCAAATGGTTGGAACTGGAAACTATCATCCTGAGTGAGCTAACCCAATCACAGAAAGACATACATGGTATGTACTCATTGATAAGTGGCTATTAGCCCAAATGCTTGAATTACCCTAGATGCCTAGAACAAATGAAACTCAAGACGGATGATCAAAATGTGAATGCAGATCGCTCCTGAGAGACACAGCCAGAATACAGCAAATACAGAGGCGTATGCCAGCAGGAAACCACTGAACTGAGAACAGGACCCCTGTTGAAGGAATCAGAGAAAGAACTGGAAGAGCTTGAAGGAACCTCGAGACCCCATATGTACAGCAATGCCAACCAACCAGAGCTTCAGGGACTAAGCCACTATCCAAAGACTATACATGGACTGACCCTGGACTCTGACCTCGTAGGGTTGCAAATGAATATCCTAGTAAGAGCACCAGTGGAAGGGGAAGCCCTGGGTCCTTTAAGACTGAACCCTAGTGAACTAGACTGTTGGGGAGAGGGCAGCAATGGGGGGAGGGTTGGGAGGGGAACACCCATAAGGAAGGGGAGGGGGGAGGGGGATGTTTGCCCGGAAACCGGGAAAGGGAATAACACTCGAAATGTATATAAGAAATACTCAAGTTAATAATAATAATAAAAAATAAAAAAAAAGAAAGCAAGATACAAAAAAAAAGAAAAAAAGAAAATTTCTAAGCCTGAGTGTAAATGAAAAAATAAATCATACATTTTCTAATTAATAAAAACTTATGAGATATTAAAAAAAAAAAAGAAAAGTAGCATCTACTTATATTTTAAAATTGCATAAGGTCTGTTTTTATATTGTTTTCTCACGGTAAAATATTTTATGTTCCTTAAACTTCAGTAATATGATTCTATAAATAAGGAAGTTAGCACATGTAGAAATAATATAGTAATGTATATCCATACCTCCAAGAATATTTTTTCGGTTTCAAAAATATTAATCAAACCATAGCACATATTTGCAAACCCAGCCATAAGGTGACAGAAGCAGGAGGATCACTATGTGTTCAAGACTAATCTACAAACAAATTTCAGGCCACCAAAGAAAGACCTTATATCAAGAAGGGAAAAAAATTAAGAAAATCCTGAGGTCCTTCAGATACTGTTGGTTGTGAATAAATCCTTGATTTCATGGAAATAGTAAAATTTTCCTTCATAATGGTGACAAAACATACAGGAACAAATAGAATATTATAATATAGAAATAACAGAAAAATCTCTTTAAAAGTGGTACAGCATTTGAATTCTAAACGTATACTATACAAGAGAATAATTGCAACCTCATCACACTGAAAATAATCTTCCTTAAATTATCCATATTGAGTGAATTATTTTGAAGACATACTGTGTATTTAAAGAAGATATTATAAGGACTAAACATATTGTATATAGTAATATATCCCTAAATACACACACACACACACACACACACACACACACACATATATATGTGTTTTTTGTATACTATATACTATATATATAGTATATAAACAAAGAAAAAGAGGTTGTGGATCTGAGAGAGAGCAAGGAAAGATACATAGGAGATTTTGAATGAGGGAAAAATTATGTAATTACATTTTAATTAAACTAATGAATTTTGAAAGTAGACAAATAAGGATAAAAATGGATAAACATTAATGAAATGAAATCTCCCCTTAGGAACTCGTCAGCAGCACAAGCCATGACAACGGAATCCTTTCTCTGTGACTGTTCCTTCCTTGCCCTTTCATTCTAGGATTGTTTGGGACAGACATGACAGGAGAAAACCAGACCGTGGTGGCAGAATTTGTTCTCACCGGACTCACTGAGAGTCCCGAGCTGCAGATTCCACTCTTCCTGATTTTCTTCACCATCTACCTCATCACCATGGTGGGCAACCTTGGCCTGATCGCTCTCATCTGGAAGGACCCTCACCTCCATACTCCTATGTACTTACTTCTGGGAAGCTTAGCTTTTGCAGATGCATGTGCTTCATCCTCTATGACTCCCAAGATGCTTGTCAATATTTTATCTAAGGATCACAAAACATTGTTGGTTGAGTGCTTCACCCAGTTTTTTTTCTTTGGTTCCAGTGCAACGACAGAATGTTTCCTACTGTCAGTGATGGCCTATGACCGCTATGTGGCCATATGCAACCCTTTGCTTTATCCAGTGATAATGTCCAATAGCCTCTGTATGCATTTTATACATGTTTCTTATATTATAGGTTTTCTATGTACAGCAATTAATGTGGGTTTGTTAGTGAGATTACATTTTTGCAAATCCAACATCATAGACTCTTTCTACTGTGAAATTTTGCAATTATTCAAAATTTCTTGCACTGATCCTACAGTTAATGTCCTTCTGGTTTTAATACTTTCAGCTTTTATAGAAGGCTTTACTTTTATGTCTATTATCATCTCCTACTTCTCTGTCCTTTTTGCCATCCTGAAAACAAAGTCTGAGAAAGGCAGAAGGAAAGCCTTCTCCACCTGCAGTGCCCACCTGCTCTCTGTGTCTTTGTTCTATGGCACACTTTTCCTTATGTATGTGCGTCCTGGGTCTGGATCAGGTGAAGATAAGGACAGGATGTATTCTTTATTTTACACAATAATTATTCCCTTTCTAAATCCTTTTATATACAGCCTGAGGAACAAAGAGGTAACAGCTGCCCTGAGAAGAAAAAAGAAATAAATAGTTTCCAGATAATTTTCAGGCCATTTCTTCCTTCTTAAAGTGAGGCAGGCAATCTCTAGAATTATGGATTGGAATCTGTTATTCCAGGTTACCAGATGCTCATGAGCTCCCTTTGAAGGCAGTGAGCCTCTCATCATGTTTCCTAGTGAGGTTTGGCAATGTAACCCAGAGTTACTGCATCCAGAAACACTATGCTTCTTTGCATTTGGGCATCTGGCTCCTATAGACTAAATGTCTCCTAGGAAATTCCATTTTTTATGAGGAGTAAATGGAAATACTACTTACAATTAGTGAGAAATGATTAATAAAAATGCTCCCAATTGAGGCATGAATACAAAGTTATTTTCGAATGACCCTAGCCCAGAATGTTAATGTACCTTTTTTAGTTTTTCGATGTTTGTAAAATAATAAATATAAATCTGAATCTCTGTCTCTTGGTACAATACATTCTGAAGAAATGTAGAATGTAAGGACAAGTATTAGAAGAATTTAAAACAATATTGGAGTATCTTAGAAAGATAAACGTAATCTGGAATGAATGTAAAGGGTAGAGTATTAAAATAAATTATTACATATGCTTATAACTCAACATATATTTATGTTAATATTACATGTAGTGATGTATTCGAGAACTTATAAATTTTATATTTTGCTATAGTAAAATAAATGTCAGATATCAGTCTTTCTGGTTGCCTTTGCTACTGATAACAATATTGACCGGAAGGTAAGGGGAGAAGTAACATATATGAGCTATAGGAATTTCCTAGGCTGATATGTGTCAGTGAATGCTCTCTCAACTAGTGGTAGCAAGAGAGCAAACACCAAGAAATTACTGGTTGGTAATGAGAAATATTGGGCTGGCTAGTGAAATCACCTGGGTGCTAGCCATTGTACTTCTTGAAGAGTTAACATGACAGCATACAGGTGGCTACAGCTGAGACAACTACTGAACACATCCAGCTTCTAGTCAACAATATGACAGTCATTGTTTCAGACAGTTGTTTGAAAAATAACCAGGATCTAATTACTAACTCAAATAAGAGCTGCCATTAAAGGTTTATGTTGCTGGGCTTACACTTGTTTGAGCAGATGAAATACCAGGAACTGTACTAGACTCTTAAACTTACCCTGTTTATTGGGATGTGGAAAATTATATCTGTAGTAGAAAATGATTTCAGATATTATATTGGAAAATGGACAAAACTGGAGAGAGAGAGAGAGAGAGAGAGAGAGAGAGAATATTCTATGTAGAGTGGTGAGATGTGACTTGCTGCTGTTTATTTTGAAAGCTCTTTTACAGGTTTATTTGTATGTAAAGTCTGTATTAAAGAAGAAAAGTATACAGTAGAAAATCGAATATAAATTATCTATTAACTAATGTAAATAGGAAAAGATTACTATCTCAACGTTATTAAAACATTCCTACTGAATCGAATATATGCTTATGAAGATAAAATATTGCTTTTAAAAAAGACATAATATCATATTGCCTAGTATAGCCATGAAAGACATAAAAACAAGCACACATGGATACTTTTTATGTGATGCATGATTGTGATCCTACTCCTTCATTGGACCAGGAGGGAAATAAAATCTAGAGTGTAAAACACAAACAAACAAACAAATAATTTTTTAAAACCTGCAAGTGATAAAATCCAAATACATATACAGATTAAGCTATTAGAATCACACCAGATATCTCAAAAGAGATTTTAAAAGCCAGAGGGCCCAGACAGATATCTTATAATATCTAAGAGATCACAGATGCCAACCCAGACTACTATACTCAGCAAACAAAATTTTCAATTGCTATAGAATGATAAGACAAGATATTTCATGACAAAAACCAAATTTAAACAGTATTTTTGACTAATCCAACCCTACAAAGGATATTGAAAAGAAGGCTCAACAAAAAGAGGGTAACTACACACAAGAAAAAGCAAGAAATTGATTATTTCACATCAGCAAAAGTAGAAGGAACACACACATGCTCACGCACACACACACAAATACCATCAACATCAATATAATAAGAACTAGCAATCATTGGTCATCAATATCTCTCAACATTAATGGACTCAATTCCCCAATAAGAGCACACAGGCTAAGTGAGAGGATACAAAACCAGGATCCATCATTCTATTGCACATGAGAAACACACCTTAGCAACAAAGAAAAGCATTACCTAAGAATGAAGGGCTGGAAAAAAGTTTTCCAAGCAACCGGACCCAAGAAAAAAGCTATAGTAGTCATTTGAATATCTTATAAAATAGAATTTCAACCAAAAGCAATCAAAAGAGACTGGAAAGGACACTTCATGCTCACCAAAGGAAAACTCCACCAAAATCGTGGTGTCTCAATTCTGAATATCTATGCCCCAAATGCAAGGACACCCACATTAACATACCAATAATAAATGCTGTAAGAAACAAATCAGGGAAACAGCACAAATATGCACAAATAATATAAAATATCTTGGTGTAACTCTAACCAAGAAAGTTATTTGGTGTAACTCTCACCAAGTGAAAGACCTATATGACAAGAACTTCAAGTTTCTGACTGAGAAGAACCTGAAGATCTCAGAAGATAAAAAGATCTTCTATGCTCACAAATTCATAGAATTAACATAGTAAAAATGGTCATGTTACCAAGGGAATCTAGAGATTTGATGTAATTCTCATTAAAATTTCAACATAAGTTTTCATAGAAGTTGAAAAAGCAATTCTCAACTTCACAGGGAAAGGACCAATGATACCTAAAAGAATCCTGAAGAATAAAAGAATTTCTGGAGCAATCAGAGCTGATCTCAAGCTGTACTACAAGGCAATAATAATAAAAACTGCATTGTACTGGCATAGAAACAAAGAGATTGATCAATGGAATTAAATTAGAGACTTAAAAATAAACCCACATACCTAGGACACTTGATTTTTGACAAAGAAGCTAAAACCATAGCATCTTCAACGAAAAGCATTTTCAACAAAAGGTACTGATTTCTCTAGAATTCTTCATGTAGAAGAATGCAAATAGATCAATATTTATCACTATGCACAAAACTCAAGTTCTAGTGGACCAAAAACCTTAACTTAAAAGTGGATACACTAAATCTAAAATGACACAATGAGAGGTATAGTTTTGAACTCATTGGTAAAGGAGACAATTTTCTGTATAGAACACCCATAGTTCAGGCATTAAATCAGCAATTAATAAATGGGACATCATGAGACTGAAAGTCTTTTGCAAGTCAAAGGCTACTGTCAATTGGATAAAGCTCAATTGGACAGTCTATCAATTGGGAAAAGCTCTTTACTAACCACATATCCGACAGAAGGCTAATATCCAAAATATGTAAAGAACTCAAGAAGTTAGTCACCAACAATCTAAATAACTAAATTAAACCATGGGGTATAGAGCTAAACAGGGACTTTTCAACAGAGGAATTTTTAATAGCCAAGAAACACTTAAATGTTTAACATCTATGTCATAAAGGAAATGCCAATCAAAATAACTCCATTTTATTCCTATAAGAATAGTCAAGATAAAAAACTCAATTAATAGTACATGCTGGTAAGAATATGGAGAAAGGGGAACACTCCTCCATTATGGTGGGGTTGCAAACTTGTAAAACCATTCCAGAAATCAATTTGGTGAAAAGTTGGAATAGTTCTATCTCAAGACCCAGCTATACTACACCTGGGCATATACCCAAAAGATGATCCACCATCCACCAAGGACACATGCTCCACTATGTTCATAGCAAAATTATTCATAATAGCCAGGAACTGGAAATAACCCAGATGTCTCTCAACTGAAGAATGGTGTACAAAAGTGTAGTTCATGGACACAATGGAATACAACTCAGTCATTACAAAAAAGGACATGATTGAATTTTTCAGACAAATGGATGGAAGTAAATGTCATCCTGAGTGAGGTAATCCAAACATGCATGCTGTGTACCCACTTATAAGTAGGATAACCA
Organism: Rattus rattus; assembly: GCF_011064425.1. Taxonomy (NCBI): domain Eukaryota; kingdom Metazoa; phylum Chordata; class Mammalia; order Rodentia; family Muridae; genus Rattus; species Rattus rattus. The sequence continues at coordinate 43,063,853 of NC_046157.1, read as the reverse complement.
CCCATATACCCAAAGAAGCCAAATAACAAGCAGAGTCCAAAGGAGGATGCTTGAATCTGTCTCAGAAGGGAAATCAAACAGATATTGGAGACAGATGGATGGAGAGGACTGGACGGAAGAGGGGATAGCAAGGAGAATGGGGTATGGAGGGATCATCTGTAGAGAGAGCAAGAGAGAAAGAGAAGAGAAAGCGGTGTTGGGTAGGGATGGGGGCATCTCAAGGCCATGGTAAAGACCTGGGTAGGGGCAGACCATAGGGGAGTCTATGAGGTGACTCTAACTGAAACTCTTAGCAGTGAGAAATATGGCACCTGAAGTGGCTGCTCTCTGTGGCCAAGCAGGACTCCCATGTAGGGATGGGGTGACATCCCATCAAAACCTTTGACCCAGGAGGTGTTCTGTCTGCGGGATGTTCAGGACAGTGATAGGGTTGAGGTAGAGGTAATGTCTGACCAATGACTGGCACAGGTAGGCACTCATCCGATGGGTAGGAACCAATCCCTGGTGCTATTAATGACACTAATACATCATCAGTGTGTTGATGGAAGAACTTGGGGGCCAGAAGAGAACAGGGATAGGGACATCACAGAAAGAGTCTGCTTGGTTTGGGAGACCCTTGGGGACTCCCAGAGACTGAACCATCAACCAAAGAGTGAGCATGGAGTGGACTTGAATGTGAGTAGCAGACATGCAGCTTGGTCTTCCTGAGCTCCCCTCTCCAATAACTGGAGCGAGGGAACTGTCATTGAACCTGTTGCCTGCCTGTGAATCCTGTTCCTTTTGCTGGACTGCCTTGTTTGCCTTGGTGGGGGAGGGTGCCTGTTTCTGCATTGTGTTAATGTACCGTGGTGGGGTATTACAGGGTTCAAGGTGCTCCCCCTTCTGAGAGGAGAGAGGGAGGATAGGATGAAGGAAGGAACTGTGGAAAGCATTAGAATGAAAGTGGTGGCTGATATTGACAAATGGTGTAAATAAATAAGTTAATAGAAAAAGCATGGTTTGGATGTTAAAAGAAGAAGAAAAAAGGAAAATGAGACATCCATGTTTATTTCCATTCCAACCTTCCTTTCACTGATATTTAATATAAACCCCTACTGAACACCAATAAATACCTTCACAGAAAGTACTCACTGTGCAACACTCAGTTACAGCTCTTCTAGCACTTGGTAGATACATCTCTTTCCCAACACTGCTGCCAGAGACTAGTTCATACGAGTATATGATTTCATAATCATCTTATTTAATACCTTTTAGCAAGCTGCCGCTGTCATAATACAAATACATACATATAAATGTAAACATAAGTATAAATTACAATTCATGAGCGTGTGTGTGTCTCTCTGTGTGTCTCTCTCTCTCTGTGTGTGTGAGTGTGTGTGTGTGTACATGTGTGTTTCATTGTACATAAATGTTCTTTCATCTCTACCTACAGAGAATTCTGTGAAGTATTCTTGTGGAATCTGCTTAACTGGTGTTGCAGCCAGAATACATTAGTGAACTGCGTTTTAGACATCTTTCAGCCACATACTTTTTTCTTAGATGTTTTCTCTGCAGATTCTTCTTCTAGTGAATCACCCACTCAATCATTTCCATTTGAAAAATTGTATGTGTTTGTTTAGGATACGTGAAAATCTCTCAAAAATACCATGTTTAAAAGAAATTCCCCAGCCAAGTCAAAAATGGACAAAGACGTGGGTGAGGAAATTCACTGAGACTACAGCTACATGGCAACTAGCATCAGGAAAACGTGCTGAACACTATAAATCGTGGAAATAAAAATTCAGCAAAATGACACTACACATGGATTACAATGAATGTATTTGGAAACTGTCCTTGTAGAAAGTGATAACAGACTTTTTGTAGTCAAAATTAGTTAATTTTGTTATTCAGAGATAATTTCAGGAAATTTAAAGGAGCAGTCAATTTAAGTCTAGTTGTTAATAATCATTAGCTATTCCTTTGTAGCAAATTTTCTGTACAGTCTTCTTGGTTTCTTAATTCTTTTTCATCTTTGTCAGGGTCTTACTATGTAGATTAGGTTAGCCATGAACTCACTATGCCTGGCACAGACTCTACTTTCTTATATTATTTTTTTTTTACTTACTTCTTTGTCACTTTCAAAATTACAAAAATCTGCATAATGGGTCAACCTGTAGTCCAGAAAAACATGTCAAAGTAGGAAACAAACAACCCAGACATTCACTGTACTTTTAGCTGCATTCTTTTATTCAGTTGACACACATAGATGCCACACATAAATAAATGAAGCTGTTTTCCTGAATGCATATTTGTTCTAGTGTTATCCAAGCTCCTGTGTGTCAGAACTCCTCTGGAGCCATTTTTTAAGTGCACGGACATAGTCTCTGTCCATGCCTTTAACTTCTGTATAAACTCATATCTCCTACCTCCTTAGCCACATCTGCTTCCCCAACCCCAAGGCTTCTTTCTCTAAAGGCAATCCACACTTAACAATTTTTGTGTTTACTTTTCTCCTATTGCCTTCCAATATTTCCCATCAGATTTTTAGCTTAGGTTGGAGAACCTCAGTGCTGTATATGTCTTTGTTAACTTCACCTTACAGCAACATGGCAGCCCTTTGCAGATTAATAGCTGAAGAAAATATGTATTAGGACTTCTTAACATTTTCTATTTCAGACTTTTATGTGATGAGAAAAAACCCAAGATGCCTTTAATCTCTAGAACTAAATCATTATGTTTCTGTAAGAGTAGAAACTATGCATTCACCATACAAACATCACAATACAATGACATACAATAATCTGGAATCTGAATGAAGCTGTTTTCACAATGAGTTTATTGGTTTTCCTTGTAACGGTGAATGTATACTTTGAAAACCAATCATTTCCTTTAATTTTTGACACTATAATTACATCATTTTTCCCTTTCATTTCCTCTCTTAAGCCTCCCATGTACTCTGGCATGTTCTCTTTCAAATGCAACCTCTTTTTAAAAATTGTCTATATATACAATCCGAAGTACATAAGAACATTCAACTTTGTCTGCATAATGTTACCTGTCTGTATATTTTTAGCAATAACCATTTGGTGTTGGATAATCAGTGTGTGCTTCCCTGGTGAGGACTATTTCTGCCACTCTCACATTCCTTGGTTGTCTATAGTTCTACTTTTGGGTTCAATATGCAGACCCACATGAAGTTCCACTGCAACTGAGCAGCACTGCCAGAAGGATCTCAGGTTCACTACTTGTTTGAGGTAAAAAAACATACATTTTTGTTATTTGAATACTTTTTCACTTGCTAACTATGCCATAATCCCACAGGGACTCAAATCCCATAGTCTAAACAACTGGGCTTTTGATCTCTGGCCATAAGTTTACATTTAAAATTAGGTCAGACAAAAGTCTCGTAGTAAAGGCTTCAGAGTGTGAAATTTCATATGTACAGTTTGTTTAAGCTTATCAATATTGCCATTTTGGCACAGTATATCAAACAATAGGAAACAGTACTATGGGAAACAATAGTATATAGAACTTGATAATTAAATTATATTATCTTACTGAATTGGATATTTACTAGTATAAACTGTGTGATACCCTAAGGGACCAATTTAGACTTCTTATAGACATCCAAACCCACAGTGCCCAGTAGAATCCGTCACATGGTCCCCCAGAGAACCTGGCCTATTGAGAATTTTAGTTCTCTAGCCCTTCTTCTGGAAAAATAATTCAAGGACAGAATTGGTGGGACTCTTTTTTTGTTATTGTTGTTGAGGGGAAATTCATATAAACAAATTTGCCTGTGCTTGGGCAATGAGACTTCCAAATGTGTTACCAGCAAAAGAATTTCTAGGTATGGTAACTGCCTTCTGTGCTCCATTCTGCTTGAGAAAACCCAGTCTTTCTGAAGATCATAGCAATGTCGATGGAGATGTGGATACAAAACTGTTCTACATCATGCACTGCACTTTCCCTAGAGAATTAAGAATTTTTTTATAATAATCTTATATTTGGTTTTGGATCCCTACACAGCTTGGTATAAATGAAGGCAGCAGCAACAACAATTTTTTTGTATATCTTAACTTCATGGCTAAATATGAATAAGTAAAGTGGTTAGGATTGTTCTCTCAAATGTTCTCTTTCAACTTTTAAACTAATTATTGGGCTTTAACTATTAGACTTTAAGTTCCCATGAAGTAGAGGTTCAACTCTAAACTCAAAGATCCATGTAACAATGATTGCCAAATAAACAATGGTTCTGATGATTTCTAGGATAAGGATGGACTGTGTTCTGTTTAATCACATTCTCTGACTAAATCATTTAAGGGGAGTAATGAAAGTATTTACTCCTTTTTTAGGCAATTCACAAGCTTTACATAATATATTAATATATACATGGCAGAGAATATGTGTGGAATATTCTTCATCAAATATTTTGATATGCATATATATCAACATAAGAAACACACAGGAAGTATTTCTCACAACTTTTTTCATACTTTTATTATTTCATTTATGACCTATATGCCAAGCTATTGGTTTTCCTTGCTATGATTGTGATTGTAGAGAAGGAGAAGTATCTATACAAATTTATCTAAAAATTGGTGATGTATGTCTTCTCAAATAATAGTTCAAATTGAAACATCATAAAACTTCTAGAAAAAAGTTTTTCCAATTCTTTTTATTGTATCAGAAAAGTGCATCCAAGAGAGGTATAGCTGGATCCTCAGGTAGTGCGATGTCCAATTTTCTGAGGAACCTCCAGACTGATTTCCAGAATGGTTGTACCAGTCTGCAATCCCACCAATAATGGAGGAGTGTTCCTCTTTCTCCACATCCTTGCCAGCATCTATTGTCGCTGGAGTTTTTGATCTTAGCCATTCTGAATGGTGTGAGGTGGACTCTCAGGGTTGTTTTGATTTGCATTTCCCTTATGACTTATTCTTTTGGTTGGTTCATTTGCCTGCAAAATTGTGTCTTTTTTTAATAGCTGAATAGTAATCCATTTTGTAGCTGTACCACTTTTTCTTTATCCATTCTTCAGTTGAGGGACACCTGGTTTGTTTCCAGTTTCTGTCTACTATGAACAAAGCTGCTATGAATATATTATAGCAAGTGTTTGGTGGAATGTTGGAACATTTTTGGTATAAGCCCAGGAATGGTATAGCTGGGTCTGGATGTAGAACTATTCCCAGATTTATGAAAAAGTGAAAATTAATTTCCAAAATGCTTGTACAAATTTGTACTCCCACCAGCAATTAAGAAGTGTTTACCTTGCTCCATGTCGTTGTCAGCATCTGCTATTTCTTGAGTTTTTGATCTTAACCATTCTAATATGTGTAAGGTGAAACCTCATGGTTGTTTTGATTTGCATTTCCATGAGAAATAAGGACTTAGAATATTTATTTAAGTAGTTTCTGCTCATCCTGAGTGAGATAACTCAGCCCCAAAAGCACATGCATGGTATGTTCTCACTTTATAAGTGGGTATTAGAGATAAAATACAGATACCATATTATACTCCATAGACCCAAAGAAGCTAACCAATAAGAGAGGCCCAAGGAAGGAAGCTTGAATCTCATTTAGAAGGGGAATAAAATAGTCATGAGGGCCAGATAGAGGGGGAGAACTGGGAGGGAGGGAGAGTGGGAAAAGCAATGGGAGATTCGAGATCAATTGTGGGGAAATACAGAAAAGATGGCTAAGTGGCCATGAAAATGAATGGAAATCTGCAACTTACATGGGTGAGAAAGTAGGTGGAATCTGCAGGATGAGACAGAGACCTTGGATAAGGGAGGCACCCAAGAATCAATGGTGATGGTGTTAGCTGTCATTCACTACATGAGGGATATGGAACCTGAAGAGGCCACCACTTGTAGCCAGACAGGAACTCCAGTGGAGTGTTAAACCTACCCACAAAACTTTCAACCCAAAATATGTTCTATCTACAAGAACTGCAGGTACATGCCACAGAGCAACAACTGATGGAATGTCTAATCAATAACCAGCCCAACTTGAGACCCATCCCATGGGTCAACACCAATCCGTAATACTATTAGTGATTCTCTGTTATGCTTATAGACAGGAGCATGCAGTAATCTCATAGGCTTCAGCCAGCAGCTGACTCAGATACAAATACCCACAGCCAAAAGTGGGTAGAACCTAGGGACTTTTATGGAAAAATAGGAGGAAAGATTGCAGTTCCCAAGGGAAATAAAACCTCCACTAGAAGACTAACAGAGTCAACTAACCTTGGTACCTTGGGGCTCTCGGAGTCTGAAGCACCAACCAAATAACCTGGACCTAAGCCTTCCTGCACATATGTAGCAGATATGTAGCTTGGTCTTCATGTGGGTCCTGAACAAATGGAATGAGGACTATTCCAAAAGCTGTTACCTGTATATGGGATATGTTCTAGTACTTGGGCTGCCTTGTCTGGCCTCAGTAAGAGAGGAAGTGCTTAGCTTCTCAGTGCCAGGATCTGAGTGATACCCAAGGGGTCCCCACCTGCTCAGAGAAGAAGGGAGGAGGATGGAGGATTTTGGGAGGGGGTGACCAGGATAGGGCAGTAAGTGGGATGTAAAGTGAATAAATACAAGAAATTAAATTATTAAAAGATTCTTTTGCTCGTGGATTCTCTCTCAGCAACAGAAAACCAAGTAAGGCATACAGAGATAATGATCAGTTTGGGTTGGTTCCTAGCTCTAGCAGAATGGTATTGAGTATGTTTTCAGGGATATGTCAAGAACTCTTTAAAGGGTATCACTGATTTAGTTCACTGTTGGTTGAGTCTTGAAAAACAGGCTTTAAATATTTAGTCACCAAGACAGCTTGTGAAAATGCAACCGAACTTGTTATATCTTCATATTTTCTAATTCAGTGATGTTGCTAATAAAGTATGATTATGATCATATTTAGAAAATTACTGCTCTAAAATAATGTTTTGTAAAAATTCTATATGAAGTATCTCTATGTAAGACATAGTGAAGTGGCTACACATTTAACATTAATTATTGAAACGTGAGAAAGGCAATAGTAAGATGTATACCATGTTTCCCCAGCCCATACTTAGCAACGTAGATAAATCATATAATATAGCATTTGTTTCAAAACTTGAAGTACGAAGGGTATTTGTTAATTTTCTCTCTAGGTCTGATGTTGAAAGTGATAATATCTAGTCAAACCTATGGCATTATTTAAGTTTAGTTAGTGTGAGTCAGGCTTACATTAATTACAAAAATATTATTTAGCAAGTAAATCCATTCTGGACTGTAGTTCTCAACATTTATGTATAATAAATATCTTGCTCAAAAATATTGTTTTTACTTCTTTGATAAGGTTCATTTTATGTGAAATTTATTTGAAGGCAATAACTTGCAATTATGTAATGATATTTCCTTCTTTGATTGAGAAAAAATTACCAAATATGAAGTGAATGCTGTATTAATTATGGTTATAAAAGCTTACAAGTTCCATATTTGCTGTCAACTTCCTAGCTAAAAGATTTAACTCCATGCTTAATTCAAAGTTTACATAGTATAATAACTAATGGTGTTATCCATTCTGAATCTGAAGGCCTGGAATTGCTGTGTTCCTATAGGGAGAATATCAATGATTGAGATTTGTGAAAAATAAACTCAACTTTTCTCTAAGTTTCATTTTACTGAGGATGTAAATTAACATAACAATGGCCCCACATATTCGGAGAAAGTTAAATGACTAACAACTAATAACTACTGAGGCCAGACAAGGCAGCCCAACTGCTAGGGCATATGCCATACACAGATAACAGCTTTTGGAATATTCCCCATTCTATTCATTTGGGACCCACATGAAGACGAAGCTACATATCTAGTTATTCTACCAATCCAAATATTAACACCCTCAGCAAAGAAACCCAGACACACCTAGAAATGATGTTTTATTAGACACCCTAGGTACCAGGCAAGTGGACACAGAAAATTACCTATGTTTTCCACCATACTGCTATTCCCTGAGGATTTCATCTTTTAGTGCATACTTATACTCCATAGCTCTTTGCCACAGACTCTCTTACTTTTTCTTCTTAGAAAAATCTACATTCTTTTGCACTCTCAACTGACTCTAGAAACACTATCTTCTGGGGGCAACATAGCCACCACACTTGCCTAGGACACCCACTTAGCAAAGACAAGACCAGATATTAATGCCAAGAAATCCATGAAACATCATATTAGATGCCTGGCGCCAAGAACAAAACACAAACATAAACACATTAGACAATATGCCTCTACCAGAACCCAGAATTCCTATTACAGTAACCCATGAGAAATACAGTAAAACTGAAGCACATGATGTGAATTTAAAAATTACAACTATGTATATGTTTAAGAACCTCAATGATGTTATGGATAAATCCTTTAATGAAGACACTGAAGACACAAGGAAGCATATGAATGAGATAATAAAAAGTGTTCAAAATATGAAAGTACTAATAGATTCACTAAAGAAAATCCAAACTGAAAGGAAACTGGAAATGAAAAATTTAGGAAGTCAAACAAAAACCAAAGAGGTAAGCCTTGCCATCCTTTACCAGAGGCCGAGTCGAAAATCTCAGGTGCTGAAGACAAGATAGAAGAATTGGATAGTTTTGTCAAAGAAAATTTTAGATCACAACAACAACAACAACAACAACAATAACAACAGCAACAACAACAACCAGACACAAAACTTCCAGGAAATTAGGTATATCATGCAAAGACAAAATCTACACTCAAGAATAGGGCTAGATAAGTCTGCAACTCGAAGGCACAGAAAATATTAACAAAATCATAAAGGAAAATATTTTCTAATTGGAAGAATGAAGTGCCTATCAAAGTACAAGAAGTAGAACATCATGTAGTCAGGACCGGAAAAGATTTTCCATGACACACAACAACCAAAACATTAAATTTCCAAAATAAATATAGGATATTAAAATCTGTATAGAAAAATGACTAAGTCATATAAATGCAGCTTCCTATTAGTTTCAGTGGAAGGTCTAAAAACCAGAGGGGGATGTATGGACTTTTTATAAACACCAAGAGATCATGGTTGCCAACCTAAACTACTATACCCAGTAAAACTATCAATAAAAAACCACAGAGAAAGACATTTCTTGATAAAATCAAATTTATACCATCTCTAGTTTCTAACCCACTCCTACAGAATGTACTAGAAGAAAAACTTAAGTCACAAGTGGTTAACCACACATGTGAAGAAATAATCCCAAATGAGTAAATCAAAGGAGGGGGAAGACCCACACCATAACAACAAGGTAATAGGAATCATTAAACACTGTTCATCACTATTTATAGTATCAGCAAACTGCCCAATAAAACGACACAAACTGATTAGATTAGAAAAAAGGTATCTATTTTTCTACTGCATCCAAAATTCACCTTATCATAATGGATCTTACATCAGAGTAAAAGGATATAAAAAGAATTTCAAAAAAAATGGACCCAAGAAGCGAACAGGTGTAGTAATTTTAATATTTGATTAAATAGAGTTAAAATGAAAACTAACCAATGGGGATATGAAAGGACACTACCTGCTCATCAAAAGAAAAAATTTGATGTGAGGAAAACACTTATGCACCAATCACTAAGACACATAAATTCATAAAAGAAACCCTACTAAAACTAAAATCACATCATGATCATCACACAGTGATAGTGGGTATTGGGAGACTTCAATACCCCATTTTTGTCAGTAGACTGGTCATTCAGACAAAAATTAAACAGTCATGCTAAAGTTAAATAATGCCATAGATAAAATGGATCTGGTAGGTATCTAAAGAACATCTCAACCAAACATAAGACAATATAGTTTATCCTCAGCAGTTCATGAAACTTTACCCCAAATTGACTACAAATTTGGACACAAAGTAAGTCTCAACCCATATAAGACAATGGAAATCCTATTTGAATCCATCTTGAAACTTATCTGACCAACACATATTGAAGCTACCTATTAACAACAACAACAACAACTACAACAACAACAACAACAACAAATACAAACTTGTGGAAATCATACTCATTATTGAATAAAATATGGATTAAGAAAGAAATTAAGAATATTAAAAACATTTAAAGGATGAAATAGAAGTGAAAACATAGCATACCCAAACCTATGGGGGTACAATGAATGTGGTTGTGATTATCTGAAGGTATGGCCCCCATAGAATCATGTGTTTGAATGCTTGGCCATAGGGAGTATCAGTATGAGGATATGTTGCCTTGTTGGAAGAAGTGTGTTGCAATGGAAGTGGCTTTTAGGTTATATATGTTCAAGCTATGCCCAGTGTTGCACACAGTTTCTGTCTTAGTTAGGGTCTTATTGATATGAACAGACATCATGACCAATATAAGTTTTATAAAGGACAACATTTAATTGGGGATGGCTCAGAAGTTCAGTTCATTATCAAGGCAGGAACATGACAACATGTAGGCAGGCATGGTGCAGGAGGACCTGAGTACTACATCTTCACCCAAAGGAAGCCAGAAAAAGTCAGAACATCCCCAGGGAGTTAGGAGGAGGGTCTCCAAGCCCACTCCCACAATGACACACTTCCTCCAAACAAGGCCACACCTTCTAATAGTGCCACTCCCTGGGCCAAGCATATGCAAAGCATCACATTCCACTCTCTGGCCTACGTAGGCTTGGGTAAACACATGAGTCTATGGAGGCATACCTAAACTTAGCATAGTAAAAAAGTACACTTAGTCCAACTTTCAAAGTCCCCATAGTCTATAATTAGCAATATCAACAATGTTAAAAGTCCAAAGTTCAGTCTCTTCTGAGATTCATCCAATCACTTAACTGTAATCCCCGAATTAAGAAAGCAAGCAGCTAGGCAAACTTCAAACCCTGTCATCTCCATGTCTGATGTCAAAGCGGTCTTCAGATCTTCCACTCCTTTTTTATCTTTTTTGACTACAACAAACTTCTCTCTTCTGAGTTGGTTCCACTCCCTGTTAGCAGTTTTCTCAGCAGATATCCTGTGGCTCTGGTATCTTTAACATCTTTGGGTCTCCAAGGCAGCTTCAATGTTACAGCTTGTTATAATGTCTTGGATCCATACATGATCCTACAAAGGGCTGGCTTCACTTCTCCAGCTCTGTACTCTGTAGCAGTTTAGCTTCAGGTTGATCCACACTACACTGCTGCTGTTGTTCTTGGGGATCATCCCATCTCTAATACACTGGGGTCTTCCATTGCATCTAGGCTTCACCAATAGCCTCTCTTAGGCTCTCTTCATGATGCTAAGCCTCAATTCCTTTGCCTGACTGACCCCTTTAGTCCTGGGGCATCATTGCAACTGAGGGTACACCTTCACCAGTGGCCTTCCATGACTTCTCACAGTGCTCAGCATCAGCTGCTCTTGTGACCCCTTCATGCCTTCGAAACCTGTGCCACCTGGGTGACTCTTACACATTATCAAGTCAAGCCACAGCACAAGGTACAACCTTGGCATCTTTGGAACACAGCTCTCAAAAACCCTTCCTAGAAGATTTCACCTCAGTGATGCTGATCTCTTTCTTAGCTCCAGCTGACCAGCATCAATTGTCTCAGTAGTCTCCTTCTCCTCTTCAATATAAAGCCAGAGACACATGGCTGAAGCTGCTAAGTTCTGCTTCTTGCAGGAGCTGGACCATGGCCCCCTTGTTCTATTATATTATCACTAACTTCCTCTTTTATAACTCCTTCACTGCCTAAGCTTGCTGTCCTGGATCTTGCTCTGTAGATTGACATTGAATTTAGGGATCTGTATGTGTGTTTCCTGGCATTAAAGGTTTGTACTAAGTTGCCTGGAGCTAACTTAGCTGGGTGGGATCTTGCCCAAAGGTCATTACTCCCTTAATTAAATTTAATATCCATGAACACAGGATTCAGCTCTATTTCCCTTCTGGGTATCTCTTTAATACTCTGACAACATAGTTTGTATTTTTCCTTTCTCAATTAACCTTTTCTCATTAAAATGCTCTTGATGAGAGTGAATTTTAGTAACAGCACAACAGAATCTACACCAGGCTGTTTTGAGATTTCCTCTTTCAAAGCAATTCATCTAAATCTTTTCACCTTAACCTCAGGAACAGTCTTTGGACAATGGCAAAAAAAACCCAAAACAAACAAACAAAAAAAACCAGTCACATTTTTCCCCAAAATGCCACAAAAACAGTCTTTAGGCCACATACTGAAATTCTTCACTGAACCATCTTGGGCCAGGTCCAAACAGTTCAAATTACTCTCAGTAACAAAGTCTTCTGCATTTCTACGAAGATAGCCCATTAAGCTCCATTTAAAGAATTTGAGTGCTTTACAAATCCAAAGTCCCAAAATACACATTCTTTCAAACAAAAGCATGGTCAGGCCTATCACAGAAATACCCCACTCCTGGTACCAACTTCTGTCTTACTTAGGGTCTTATTGCTGTGGACAGACACCAAGACCAATATAAGTTTTATAAAGGACAACATTTAATTAGGGCTAGCTTACAGGTTCAGAGATTCAGTCTTTTATCATCAAGGCTGGAGCTTGGCAGCATGTAGGCAGATATGGTGCAGGAGGAGTTGAGTTCTACATCTTTGCCCAAAGGAAGCATGGAACAGTCTGAGCATCCCCCAGCAGATAGGAGGAGGGTGTCCAAGCCCACTCCCACAGTAACATACTTCCTCCAACAAGACAATACCTTCTAATAGTGCCACTTCCTGGGCCAAGCATATGAAAACCATCACAGTCTCCTCTGTTGCCTGTGCCTCAAGATGTAGAACTCTGAGTACCATGTCTGCCTGAACATTGCTATGTCCCACTATGATGATAATGGACTAAACCTCTGAAACTGTAAACTGTTCCAAATTATATGTTTTCATTTATAAGAGTTACTGTGGTGATGGTGTCTCTTCAGAGCAATAGAAACCTTAAGAAGGTGGTCCTAAGAGGCAAGTTTACAGCACTAAGTGCCTACATAAAAGAAAGGATCAAAGTCATATAAGTAACACAAGGGAACTATAGCAGGTATAGTGGGTCTGAGAGAGACACTGGAGAAGGTTATGGAGTATATGACCAGGTATAGACTTTGTATACAGAGAAGTTTATCATGACAGATACACTGAGTCCAGTCTAAACACTGGAGAAGGTTGTGAGATTTATGTCTGGATGGAGAGGTAGAATATAGAAAAGAAGTGGTATGTAGGGTAGGTCCAGAACAGACTTGATGGGATGCAGGGGGAGTGGCCAGACTAAGTTTGGCCACTGGATGTGGGATCCAGGATAGATTTGTGGGCTGCCAAGAAGTATGGAAATGGAGGTAAGGAAGTGTGGGAGCGATGCCCTTGAAGCCCTCCATTATTTATTTTATCTTTATTAACTTGAGTATTTCTTATTTACATTTCAATTGTTATTCCCTTCCTAGTTTCCAGACCAACATCCCCTTCCCCTTCTCTATTGATGTTCCCCTCCCCATCCTCCCCCCATTACCACCCTCCCCCCAACAATCACGTTCACTAGGTGTTCAGTCTTGGCAGGACCAAGGGCTTCCCCTTCCACTGGTGCCCTTACTAGGATATTCATTGCTACCTATGAGGTTGGAGCCCAGAGTTAGTCCATGTATAGTCTTTGGGTAGTGGCTTAGTCCCTGGAAGCTCTGGTTGGTTGGCATTGTCCTTCATATGGGGTCTTGAGCCCCTTCAAGCTCTTCCAGTCCTTTCTCTGATTCCTTCAACGGGGGTCCCGTTCTCAGTTCAATGGTTTGCTGCTGGCATTCGCCTATGTATTTGCTGTATTCTGGCTGTGTCTCTCAGGAGCGATCTACATCCAGTTCCTGTTGCCCTGCACTTCTTTGCTTCACCCATCTTATCTAGTTTTGTGGCTGTATATGTATGGAAGTCTCCATTATTAATATTATTATTATGGTTAGAATTAAGTATGACTGGGTTCATGGAAAATCTCCAGCCAGCTGCAGAAGACTAATACAAATCTGTTGGTCAAAATGAATAATAATATGATAAAGCTCTGATGTTGCTGAGAAATGCATCTGACGTTAAGATACCTAATGTGATGACCTATAACCTTTCTAAAAAACCAACATCCTGCTGACTAATAGATATGAAAAATTTGTGACCTTTCTGACATCCTGTCAACATCTGTCGATTCCCTGACCACACGAATATTGTGTCATTGGCCTGTGTAAATGTTTCTTACTTCCCCTTTCCCTCTGTTACCCCTGTTATGGTATAAATTCAGCTTTGGGGAAAAATAAAATTGTTGCCTTGATCAGACTCTTGTCTTGGCATCCTTCTTCACGTCTCTTGTCTCCCATTCTCTTCCAGGTACTCTGTACCCCCTTGTTGACAAGGAAGAATCACTCTTACCACCCTATGCCCTTGAGAAGGAAGTAGGATGTCTCTGAAATTTCAATATTTAATATCCAAGACTCTTAAAGCATTAGAAATTTATAATGTTAAAGTTTGTGGTACTCTGTGGGACCAATTTGGACATTTCATTGAGGTCCAAACAATGGTGCCCAGTAGAGCAGCCTTACTTTCTTCTCCAGAGAACAGTTAAGCCAAATGGGAATTTTAATTCTCCAATACATCCTCTTCTATGAAAAGCTAGCAAGGGTACAATTGATTCTTGTGTTGAAGGGCAGAGTTCATGTAAACAAAATATTATATTTATGTATCGGTAGTTAAATTTCCAAAATGCCTCACGGTGAAAAGAATTGCTACAAACATTACTGCCTTCCTGTGATATTGTATTCTTTTCTGGTTAAGAGAGGCCAGCACATTTTAAAGATCTCAGTGGTTTCTTTCAAGATACGCGTAAGTGAGAAATGAATTTTATAATATCCATCATGTTTTCCATAAATATTCGAGAATTCTTTTTATTCCATTATAGTTTATTTGGGTTTGATTCCTACAGCTATATATAAATAAAGATGATAGCAAAGAATTACCTGGATATTTTAACCTTATTACTAAATATGAATAATCAAAATAACATGAATTGTTTTATTTAAAGGTGCTTTTAAAAATGTTTTAATTTTAGCATAATGACCTTTAAGATCTGTTGAAGCTAGTATTTAATTGATTTCTCCATGGTCTGTGACTAAAGTATGTGATTTATGTGAAAACAGAATCTTGTTATCAGGTTCTGGAGGGTAGCTAAGAGTAATAGGAGTAGGTTGAATGCTTGGTGGAGGTGAGATGGGGTGTCCTCTATGTGACCTTAGTGGCAAACAAGCAAAGGAAAGGTAACCTTTCATAGCACTGCAGTTTTTATTTGCTGGTATAAGATGTCTGTTTAGGGCTTTGTGCACTCTCTACTATAGGGAAACTACATTAAATTTTCTTTTACAGTCTACTGTCTTTCTCCCTTTCTCCCTTTCTCCCTTTCTCCCTTTCTTTCTCCCTTTCTCCCTTTCTCCCTCCCTCCCTCCCCTTCTTTCTTATTCATTTGTTTATTTTTACTTATCTTTCTCATGCTTTTCCTTACCACAGTGCCCTCTCCTTGTAGTCTCACTCATCTATCCTTAGTTAGAATTAGCGCTCTACAGCCTTGACAAATACGTGGTTGACAAATGCCAACTGTCCTCTACATTTCTTAGGCTAATTTTAGCATTCCTGTACCCCATTTCCTTCTTATTTTTCCCATATTTCTCCTATTTTCCAACATTGACTCTATCATGTGCAGAAAACTTTTCACAAAAGACATTTAAAATCCTTATGTGTTTACATGAAGGGATCCATAGTCAATTGAACTTCACCATTTTACTCCTATTACCTTTTCTTTCTTAGGGATTAAAACCTTAATTATCCATTTATGTTCTGCCCAGGGTATATTTGTATATTTTCACTGGAGTACCAGGCTCTTCATTGCAACAAGAACTATTTCTTAGAAATGATATTGGTTCTAAAATATAAATTCTGGTGGCAAGTAGAGTGACTGATTGAACAAGAGGGAAAAGACCAGGTCATGGGTTACTCTTAAGCCTTGGTGGATCAACTCTCTTGTTGATGATAAAAATGGCAGAGTATCTCATGTAATCTATCAAGCTCAAGTTTAAGAGACTCATTACAAAGTTCACAAATAGTTTACTGTTTCCTTTTTTCATTGAACATCTACTTAGCATCCCATACATCACTGCTTAGTAGTAGGTCTGTATTGTGAATGTTTTGTGATTTTCCATTCTTCTGTCTAATTTCCCTGAGTATCCTACCACAAGTACATTTGATTTTTCACAATTTAAAGCCATTTAGGGATGTTGTTTAAAGGTAGACTCTTAATCCCTTTTTATACTAATGCATCAATTTCTATGTTCCATTTCTCACAAATGTTCCCAGAAAATCCTGATATACGCTCTGCTTTGGAGTCTCTGAATATAGTAAGGGCGTTCTAATACTGTTGTTTAGAGTTTTTCCTCCAAGAAACCTGTTTTGTTTCACTACTGTGTAATTACTTTAGAACTAATTTTGAAGCATTTTGCCTCTGACTATTTATTCTTAATAATCACCAGCAAGTGAGTCACTATAATTCTAATTGGTGGAAAACATTCCTTTTTGTCTACTTTATAATGCAGGTACATAAAACTTTTTTTATCTAGGCTCATAATATACAACTTAGATAAGAAAATTTCTACACAAGCAAATGAGACTTCTACACATTTTACAAACATTGGAAGAGATTTTGTTTTCCAGGAATCTGTTGGTATAGTCACATTTAGAATTTGGATTTCAAACTTACATCATTTACCAATTTCAAGGATAGTTTCCATCATTATCATAACATTAGATAATATAAGAGGGCAATAGTATAATTATTTTGCTGGATTTAAATTATACAATTGAGAAATTCCTCTTCCATACACAGAGTAAATGATGTGTGACATTTAGTGCCTTTCATTTCAGGGACATCCAGTAAGGACATGGGAATAGAGAATGCAACACTGCTGACAGAATTTGTTCTCACAGGACTCAGTCATCTGCCCCAGTGGAAAATCCCCCTCTTCCTGCTGTTCTTGGTCATCTATCTCATCACCGTTGTGGGGAACCTTGGTCTGATCACTCTCATCTGGAATGACCCTCACCTTCACATCCCCATGTACTTATTCCTTGCGAGTTTAGCATTTGTGGATACTTGGTTATCATCCACAGTGACACCAAAGATGCTATTAGATTTTTTCACCAAGAGTAAACTGATCTCTTTCTCTGAATGCATGATACAGTTTTTTTCATTTGGAATCAGTGGGACCACAGAATGTTTTCTCTTGGCAGCAATGGCCTATGACCGTTATGTAGCTATATGCAAACCTTTACTCTACCCAGTCATCATGACAAATAGGCTCTGTGTACGTCTTCTAACAATGTCCTTTATAGGTGGATTTATTCATACTTTGATTCATGCAGTCTTTTTATTCAGACTAACATTCTGTGATTCTAACATAATATATCACTTTTATTGTGATATTGTGCCACTGTTAAAGATTTCCTGTAGTGACCCTTCTATCAATTACCTGATGATTTTTATTTTCTCTGGCTCAATTCAAGTATTCAGTATTTTGACTATTCTTGTCTCTTATACACTTGTTCTGTTCTCAATCCTAAAGCAGAAATCTATCAAAGGCATAAAGAAAGCTTTCTCCACCTGCGGAGCCCATCTCCTCTCTGTATCTTTATACTATGGCTCTCTTCTCTTCATGTATTTGCGTCCTGCATCTCCACATGTAGATGATCAAGATATGATGGACTCTGTATTTTACACTGTTTTAATTCCTGTACTGAATCCAATTATTTACAGTTTGAGAAATAAGCAAGTAAAAAAATCACTGCAAAAATTCCTAAAGAGAAACACTTAAGTTTCATATTATTATCAGGTATATTGTTATTAAAATACCACAGAAATCATGTGGCTGTATGTAGCTAGATTTTGTTTACTTGATAAAAATATTTGCATTGCACTTACCCTAGAATGTTTTTGTTGCTGTCTTGTATGCATATGAATGTATGGAGTATATATGTAGAGTGTATGTATACTTATGTACATAGTTACATTTGACCATGCACACATATGGGAAGGCTAATGGAATTTACCGGGTATCCTGCTCAATCACCTTATTTTCTTGAAAGACATCCTTCTCCAGATCTAGGTTCATATTCTGCTAACCCCAGAAATCCTCCTTTCTATATTCCCAACACCAATAATGCTATATGTGAAGTCCTGATCTTACCAACAGTGAAATCTGAAGTCTTTTTCTACTGGCATTTGTATGATGTACTGCTGGGGATGTAAACACAGTTATTCATATTCATCTTCTGCAGTAAATGCTCTTACCTTCTGAACATATCCCACTTCTCAAGAGCTGGAACTTAAATGAACTCTTGTGTATATATCCATTTCCTTAAAATATTTAAATTAAATTTTAAATTATATTGTGGTGTTTTGAATATGCTTGTAACATGGAAAGTACTACTATTAGGAGGTGTGGTCTTGTTGGAGGAAGTGCGTCACTGTTTAGGAAGTCTTTGAGAGGTCCTAATGCTCAAACTCTGCCATAAGATGAAGAGTCAGTCTCCTTCTGGCTGCCTTCAGACCAAGATGTAGAACTTTCAACTTCTTCTTTAGCAGCACATCTACCTGCATAATATCATGCTTCTCACCATGATGAAAATGGACTGAAACTGTAAGCCAGCCCCAATTAAATGTTTGCCTTTATAAGAGTTGCCTTAGTCATGGTATCTCTTCACATCAATAAAACTCTAAGACAGAAGTTTGTATCTGTGACTAGAGTTTTGCTATGATAAACCTGACCATGTTTTTGTTGCAAGGAATGTGGATTGGAGACCTTGAATTTGGAAAGTAATGGAATGATTGAAGTGGGATTTAATGCATCATGCTAGTAGAAATATGGAAGACAGTGATACTAAGGATGATTTGAATTTTGGAGATCATTCTTATAATATTTTGGTGAAAAATGTTGCTTCTTTTTGCTCTTGACTGAAGAGTATGCCTAAGACTAAGGTGAAGAGGTTCAAATTAATTGCATTGACAGAGGAATACTCAAAAAACCTTGGCATAGACTTCGACATCTGCTTTATTCTCATGAATAATGTTTTGAACAAGCATAGCAGACTTAGAACAGAGAAATACAAAATGTATGGTTCAAGTAGTAAAAGGACATTGGGAGGTGCCACAGAGCTAAATCCCTCATTTAAGAATATTAAATGGAATTAAGGGAGTGGTGACCCAAGGGCAAGATTGCACTCAGATAAATTCATTGTTTATGTTTTTACAATTGAACAGGGATAGTTATATCACCTTAGAAATTATTACCTTGCTATTATTTTCATTTGGACTTTAAATCTGAAATGAACTACAATCCCAGAATGTGGGGCACATATGTGATCTAGAATTTGAGGTTGGAAGACATAGGCTTTGATCCAGATCTTGAGGCATAGTTGACATGAAAAATTTATGTCTAGGCATGGTGGTACATACCTTTTATCCCAGTAGACAGAAACAAACTGATTTCTGACTTCATGGCTAGCCTATGACAGTGCCAATTTCAAGCAGAAAAAAATGCTTCAGTCCAGAGGTGGTGGTAAATGTCTTTAATCCCAGAATCAGGAGAAATTGCCATGTAGTCTCTGAGTTCAAATTTAGTCTACAGAGAAGTTCCAGGACTCCCAAGCATAGGTTGTGAAGAAGTTTGGAAAGAAAAAGCTGATGATAATGTAATAGGGCAAAGGGGCCATGTTCCAACCCCAGGCAGCAGCAGAACTTGGCACCTAAAGTCAGGGAATCAAGAGGTTACTGGGACAGTTGATGCTAATTAGCTAGAACTAAGAAATTTGTGGTGATTGGGAAAAAATCATCACCAGTAAAATCTTCTAGGATGTGTTTTCTGAGAGCACAAAGAAGCTGTGTTTCAGAGATAGCCAAGATTGTACTTCATGCTGCAATTGGTCTTGATAATATGTAAAAATCACCCAAGTCAGTTGGCATAAGGGGGTCAGAGAGATCATCTGAAGCTTGGCATTGTGAGAGGCCAGGAAAGGCCATTGGTGAAGATACAGCCCTAGTTGTAGTGGATGGCCCAGGACTGAGGGCTCATGCAAAAAAGTTGAGAAGGCTTGATATCATGAAGAGAGCTTATGAAAGACTACTGGTGAAGCCTAGTTACAGTAGAAGATGCTACCATGTTGGAGATGCCAGTTCCATGGGATGACCACCAAGAACGCAGACCCACAGTAGCAGTGCAATGGAGTCAACCTGTGACTAGAGTGCTACAGAGGGCAAAGCAGGATATGATCCAATCCCTTTCGAGGACCCCAGAATATCTTGTGTGGATCTTAGGTATTGGAACAAGAAGGTATAAAATTTATGTTGCTTTAGAGATCCTAAGATTTTAGAGAAGCCAGAATGTCTCCCTGCCAAGAAAAGCTGCTAATAGGGAATGAAATAGCCTAAGAGGAAGAAGTTTGTTTCAGTCAACAAAGATGAAAGGAGTTGGAGATCTGAAGAGAGTGCTTTGACATCAGGCATTGAAGATACAAAGTTTGGAGTTTGCCCATCTGGGTTTGGGTCTTGCTTTGGTCCAATATTGCCTCACTATGAAGTTTTGGGATTACCAATGTAATGTATGTCTTGTGATGTTGGAGGTTTGTTATCTGCTTTTGTTATTTTGATTTTATGGGGGATTACATTTAAGTGATTGGATGAATCTCAGAAGAGACTTTGAACTTGGACTGCTTTCTTATTGGTTATTTTATTTATTTACATTATTTACATTATATTTCAGTGTCCCCCCGCAAACCTCCCATTTCCTGACCCCTTTACCTATATGAAGGTTTTCTTCTACTTACCCACCCACTCCTGCCTCACTGCTCTAGCATCCCCCTACACCTGGGAATCAAGCCTCTGCAGGACCAAGGGCCTCTCCTCCCATTGATGCCTGATAAGGCAATCCTCTGCTACATATGTAGCTGGAGTTATGAATCCCTCCATGTATACTCTTTGGCTGTGGAGCTCTGGAAGGTCCAGGTTGTTGTTATTATTGTTCTTCCTTCTCCTAACTCTTCCATTGTGATCCCTTGCTCAGCCTGTTGGTTTGTTGTGAGTATGTGCATCTGTTTTTGCCAGGTGCTGGCATAGCCTCTCAGGGGGCAGCTACACCAGGCTCCTGTCAGCAAGTGCTTCTTGGAATCAGCAATAGTGTTGGGGTTTGGTGTCTGTAAATAGGATAGTTCCTTAGGTGGGGTGGTCTCTTGATGGCCTTTCATTCAGTCTCTGCTCCTTTTTTTTTTTGTTCCTGTGTTTCCTTTAGACAAGAATAATTCTGGGTTAAAAAATTTGAGAAGGTGGGTGACACCACCCCTCAACTGGGGAATGTCCCTATTTAATGGAGGTGGTCTCCTTAGGTTCTCTCTCACCCCTTTTAGGTATTTTGGCTAAAGTCATCCCCTTTGGGCCCTCGCTTCCCTGGTATCTGAAACTTTCTAGTGGCTTCCCCTAGTTCCCCACCCCACACTGCTACATATCTCTATTCATCTTCCTGACCCTCTGTACTTCTCTCTTTTCTCTTCCCATACCTGATCCTACATCTCCCCCTGTTTCCCCTCCCCTTCCTCTCTCCCTTCCAGGTTTCTCGTTCCCTCTATCTACCATGATTATTTTACAGACCCATCCCCCAACGAGGACTGAAGCATCCACACTTTGGTATTCCGGCTTCTTAAGCTTAATCTAATCTTTGAGTTGTATAGTGGGTACTCTGAGCTTTTGGGCTGATATCCACTTATTAGTAAGTACATTCCATGTCTGTTCTTTTGCATCTGGGTTACCTCACTCTGGATGGTATTTTCTAGTTTGCAGGCAAATGGATGAATTTGGACTTTTAACTTTGTTAGAATGTTATAGACTATGAGTCTTTTGAAGTTGGACTAAATATACTTTGCATTATGCTATGGCTAGGTTAGGCCTCCATAGTCTCATGTATATAAACAAACCCACGGCAGTCAGGGACTAGAATGTGATGGTTTGAACATGCTTGGCTCATGGAATGTTCTACTAGGATGTGTGACCTTGTTGGAGGACGTAGGTCACTGTGGGAAGGGCTTTGAGGGCTCCTAGTACTTAAGCCCTGTCCAGTGAGGAAGAGTCAGTCTCCTGGCTGCCTTCAGATCAAGACGTAGACATCTCAGCTCCTTCTTTAACACCATCTCTGCCTACACGCTGCCATGCCTCTTGCCATGATGATAATGGACTCAACCTTTGAAACTGTTAGCTGGCTCCAATTGAATGGTTGTCAGTACAAGAGATGCCGTTATCATAGCGTCTTCTCACAGCTCTAAAACCCTAAGACACATCAAAAGAGTTTTAATAAAATGTTCTAGTATAATAAAATAAAAGTAGTAGAAATAAAAAAAACAATTTAATAGGGGTTCATATGTTACTCATTATGAGATTATACATATATTAGCTGTTGTAGTAGTATAATACCCATGAAAAAGACATGAATATGATTTAATTGACACCATAGAGACACAGCATGTTTATATTTTAGGATGAGGAAGTGCTATGTTTCTGTAAACAAATACAAACTTAGAGCATATTGCTAGAAAATGGAAAAAGTCTTTGATTAAATTTTATTGAGAAATTATGATTTGCAATTCTTTTTTTCATCTTTATTGACTTGAGTATTTCTTATTTACATTTCGATTGTTATTCCCCTTCCCGGTTTCCAGGCCAACATCCCCCTAATCCCTACCCCCCACTTCTCTATGGGTGCTTCCCTCCCAATCCTCCCACATTACTGCCCTCCCCCCAACAATCACATTCACTGGGGATTCAGTCTTGGCAGAACCAAGGGCTTCCCCCTTCCACTGGTGCTCTTATTAGGCTATTCATTGCTACTTATGCAGTTGGAGCCCAGGGTCAGTCCATGTATAGTCTTTGGGTAGTGGCTTAGTCCCTGGAAGCTCTGATTGCTTGGCATTGTTGTTCATATGGGGTCTCAAGCCACTTCAAGCTCTTTCAGTCCTTTCTCTGATTCCTCCAACAGGGGTCCCGTTCTCAGTTCTGTGGTTTGCTGCTGGCATTCGCCTATGTATTTGCTGTATTCTGGCTGTGTCTCTCAGGAGAGATCTACATCTGGTTCCTGTTGGCCTGCACTTCTTTGCTTCATCCATCTTATCTAGTTTGGTGGCTGTATATGTATGGGTCACATGTGGGGCAGGCTCTGAATGGGTGTTCCTTCTGCCTCTGTTCTAAACTTTGCCTCCCTATTCCCTACCAAGGGTATTCTTATTCCCCTTTTAAAGAAGGAGTGAAGCATTCGCACTTAGGTCATCCTTCTAGAGTTTCATGTATTCTGTGCATCTAGGGTAATTCAAGCATTTGGGCTAATAGCCACTTATCAATGAGTGCGTACCATGTGTGTTTTTCTGTGATTGGGTTACCTCACTCAGGATGATATTTTCCCGTTCCATCCATTTGCCTATGAATTTCATAAAGTCATTGTTTTTGATAGCTGAGTAATATTCCCTTGTGTAGATGTACCACATTTTCTGTATCCATTCCTCTGTTGAAGGGCATCTGAGTTCTTTCCAGCTTCTGGCTATTATAAATAAGGCTGCTATGAACATAGTGGAACATGTGTCTTTTTTATATGTTGGAGCATCTTTTGGGTATACAGCCAAGAGAGGTATAGCTGGGTCTTCAGGTAGTTTGATGTCCAATTTTCTGAGGAACCTCCAAACTGATTTCCAGGATGGTTGTACCAGTCTGCAATCCCACCAACAATAGAGGAGTGTTTCTCTTTCTCCACATCCTTGCCAGCATTTGCTGTCACCTGAGTTTTTGATCTTAGCCATTCTCACTGGTCTGAGGTGAAATCTCAGGGTTGTTTTGATTTGCATTTCCCTTATGACTAAAGATGTTGAACATTTCTTTAGGTGTTTCTCAGCCATTCGGCATTCCTCAGCTGTGAATTCTTTGTTTGGCTCCGAACCCCATTTTTAATGGGGTTATTTGTCTCCCTGCAGTCTAACTTCTTGAATTGTTTGTATATTTTGGATATAAGCCCTCTATCAGTTGTAGGATTGGTAAAGATCTTTTCCCAATATGTTGGTTGTCACTTTGTCCTAACAACAGTGTCCTTTGCCTTACAGAAGCTTTGCAGTTTTATGAGATCCCAATTGTCAATTCTTGATCTTAGAGCATAAGCCATTGGTGTTTTGTTCAGGAAATTTTCTCCAGTGCCCATATGTTCGAGATGCTTCCCCACTTTGTCTTTTATTAATTTGAGTGTATCTGGTTTTATGTGGAGGTCCTTGATCCACTTGCACTTAAAGTTTTACAGGACAATACAAATGAATCAATCTGCATTCTTCTACATGCTGACCTCCAGTTGAACAAGCACCATTTGCTGAAAATCCTATCTTTTTTCCATTGGATGGTTTTGGCTCCTTTGTCAAAAATCAAGTGCCCATAGGTATGTGGGTTCATTTCTGGGTCTTCAATTCTATTCCACTGGTCTATCTGTCTGTCTCTGTACCAATACCATGCAGTTTTTATCACTATTGCTGTGTAATACTGCTTGAGTTCAGGGATAGTGATTGCCCCAGAAGTCCTTTTATTGTTGAGGATAGTTTTAGTTATCATGGGTTTTTTGTTATTCCAGATGAATTTGAAAATTGTTCTGTCTAACTCTTTGAAGAATTGGATTAGTATTGTGGTGGGGATTGCATTGAATCGCTTTTGGTAAAATGACCACTTTTACTATATTAATCCTGCTTACCCATGAGTATGGGAGATCTTTCCATCTTCTGAGGCCTTCTTCAATTTCTTTCTTCAGAGGCTTGAACTTCTTATCATACAGATCTTTCACTTGCATGGTTAAAGTCACACCGAGGTATTTTATATTATTTGGGACTATTATGAAGGGTATCATTTCCCTAATTTCTTTCTTGGCTTGTTTTTCTTTTGTGTAGAGGAAGGCTACTGATTTATTTGAGTTAATTTTATACCCAGCCACTTTGCTGAAGTTGTTTATCAGGTTTAGTAGTTCTCTGGTGGAACTTTTGGGATCACCTAAATATACTATCATATCATCTGCAAATAGTGATATTTTGTCTTCTTCTTTTCCAATCTGTATCCCTTTGATCTCCTTTTGTTGTCTGATTGCTCTGGCTAGACCTTCAAGAACTATATTGAATAAGTAGGGAGAGAGTGGGCAGCCTTGTCTAGTCCCTGATTTTAGTGGGATTGCTTCAAGTTTCTCTCCATTTAGTTTAATGTTAGCAACTGGTTTGCTGAATATGGCTTTTACTCTGTTTAGGTATGGGCCTTGAATTCCTATTCTTTCAAGGACTTTTATCATGAAGGGGTATTGAATTTTGTCAAATCCTTCCTCGGCATCTAATGAAATGATCCTGTCGGGTTTTTTGTTTGTTTGTTTGTTTGTTTTTTGTCCCCCCCATCTTTATTAACGTGAGTATTTCTTATTTACATTTCGATTGTTATTCCCCTTCCTGGTTTCTGGGCCAACATCCCCCTAACCCCTACATATCCCCTTCTCTATGGGTGTTCCCCTCCCATCCTCCCCCCATTACTGCCCTCCCCGAGCAATCACGTTCACTGGGGGTTCAGTCTTGGCAGGCCCAAGGGCTTCCCCTTCCACTGGTGCTCTTATTAGGCTATTCATTGCTACATATGAGGTTGGAACCCAGGTCAGTCCATGTATAGACTTTGGGTAGAGGCTTAGTCCCTGGAAGCTCTGGTTGGTTGGCATTGTTTTTCATATGGGGTCTCGAGCCCCTTCAAGCTCTTTTAGTCCTTTCTCTGATTCCTTCAACGGGGGTCCTGTTCTCAGTTCAGTGGTTTACTGCTGGAATTTGCCTATGTATTTGCCGTATTCTGGCTGTGTCTCTCAGGAGAGACCTAAATCTGGTTCCTGTCGGCCTGCAATTCTTTGCTCCATCCATCTTGTTTAATTGGGTGGCTGTATAAGTATGGGCCACATGTGGGGCAGGCTCTGAATTGGTGTTCCTTCTTCCTCTGTTCTAAACTTTGGCTCCCTATTCCCTGCAAAGGGTATTATTTTTCCCCATTTAAAGGGGTGTTTAATTTTGTCAAATGCTTCCTCAGCATCTAATGAAATGATCATGTGATTTTTATATTTCAGTTTGTTTATATAGCCTATTACGTTGATGGTTTTCCGTATATTAAACCATCACTGCATGCCTGGGATGAAGCCTACTTGATCATGTTGGATGATTGTTTTGATGTGCTCTTGGATTTGGTTTGCCAGAATTTTATTGAGTATTTTTGTGTCGATATTCATGAGGGAAATTGGTCTGAAGTTCTCTTCCTTTGTTGGGTCTTTGTTGTGGTTTAGTTATAAGAGTAATTGTGGCTTCATAGAAGGAATTCGGTAGTGCTCCATCTGTTTCAATTTTGTGAAATAATTTGGATAGTATTGGTATGATGTCTTCTATGAAGGTCTGGTAGAATTCTGCACTAAACCCATCTGGACCAGGGCTCTTTTTGTTGGGAGACCTTTAATGACTGCTTCTATTTCCTTAGGAGTTATGGGGTTGTTTAAATGGTTTATCTGCTCCTGATTTAACTTCGGTACCTGGTATCTGTCTAGGAAATTGTTCATTTCCCGCAGATTTTCAAGTTTTGTTGAATATATGCTTTTATAGTAAGATCTGATGATTTTTTGAATTTCCTCTGACTCTGTAGTTATGTCTCCCTTTTCATTTCTGATTTTGTTAATTTGGACACACTCTCTGTGTCCTCTCATTAGTCTGGCTAAGGGTTTATCTATTTTGTTGATTTTCTCAAAGAGCCAACTGTTGCTTCTGTTGATTCTTAGTATGGTCCTATTTGTTTCTACTTGGTTGATTTCAGCTCTGAGTTTGATTATTTCCTGCCTTCTACTCCTCCTGGGTGTATTTGCTTCTTTTTGTTCTAGAGCTTTTAGGTGTGCTGTTGAGCTACTGACATATGCTCTCTCCTGTTTCTGCAGGCACTCAGAGCTATGAGTTTTCTTCTTAGCACAGCTTTCATTGTGTCCCATAAGTTTGGGTATGTTGT
Organism: Rattus rattus; assembly: GCF_011064425.1. Taxonomy (NCBI): domain Eukaryota; kingdom Metazoa; phylum Chordata; class Mammalia; order Rodentia; family Muridae; genus Rattus; species Rattus rattus. The sequence goes on along the minus strand of NC_046157.1, from coordinate 43,036,758 downwards.
ACCTTCATTTTCCTTAAATTCTATGAAGTCTTTAATTTCTTTCTTTATTTCTTCCTTGACCAGGTTTTTATTGAGTAGAGCATTGTTCATCTTCCATGTATATGTGGGCATTCTGTCCTTATTGTTTTTGAAGACCAGCTTTAGCCCATCGTGGTCTGATAGGACGCATGGGATTATTTCTATCTTTCTGTATCTGTTGAGTCCTGTTTTATGACCAATTATATGGTCAATTTTGGAGAAAGTACCATGAGTTGGTGAGAAGAAGGTATATCCTTTTGCTTTAGGATAGAATGTTCTATAAATATCTGTTAAGTCCATTTGGTTCATGACTTCTCTAAGTCTGTCTATGTCTCTGTTTAATTTCTGTTTCCATGATCTGTCCATTGATGAGAGTGGGGTGTTGAAATCTCCTACTAGTATTGTGTGAGGTGCAATGTGTGCTTTCTGCTTTAGTAAGGCTTACTTTTTGTATGTAGGTGCCCTTGTATTTGGCACATAGATATTTAGAATTGAGAGTTCATCTTGGTGGATTTTTCCTTTGATGAATATGAAGTGTCTTTCCTTATCTTTTTTGAAAATCGATTTTATTCGATATTAGAATGGCTACTCCAGCTTGCTTCTTCAGACCATTTGCTTGGAAAGTTGTTTTCCAGCCTTTCACCCTGAGGTAGGTTCTGTCTTTGTCTCTGAGGTGTTTTTCCTGTAGGCAGCAGAATGCAGGGTCCTCATTGCGTATCCAGTTTGTTAATCTATGTTTTTTATTGGGGAGTTGAGTTCATTGATGTTGAGAGATAATAAGGAATAGTGATTCTTGCTTCCTGTTTTATTTGTATTTGGATGTGAGATTATGATTGTGTGCTTTTCTTCTCATTTTTTTGTTGCCAAGACAATTAGTTTCTTGCTTTTTCTAGGGTGTAGCTTGCCTCCTTATGTTGTGCTTTACCATTTATTATCATTTGTAGGGCTGGATTTGTAGAAAGATATTGTGTAAATTTGGTTTTGTCATGGAATATCTTGGTTTCTCCATCTATGTAAATTGAGTTTTGCTGGATACAGTATCCTGTGCTTGCATTTGTGTTCTCTTAGTGTCTGCATGACATCTGTCCAGGATCTTCTGGTTTTCATAGTCTCTGGCGAGAAGTCTGGTGTGATTCTGATAGGTCTGCCTTTATATGTTACTTGATCATTTTCGCTTACTGCTTTTAATATTCTTTCTTTATTTTGTGCATTTGGTGTTTTGACTCTTATGTGACGGGAGGAGTTTCTTTTCTGGTCCAATCTATTTGGAGTTCTGTAGGCTTCTTGTATGTTTATGGGCATCTCTTTCTTTAGGTTAGGGAAGTTTTCTTCTATGATTTTGTTGAAGATATTTACTGGTCCTTTGAGCTGGGAGTCTTCACTCTCTTCTATCCCTATTATCCTTAGGTTTGATCTTCTCATTGAGTCTTGGATTTCCTGTATGTTTTGGACCAGCAGCTTTTTCCTTTTTACATTATCTTTGACTGTTGTATCGACAATTTCTCTGGAATCTTCTGCTCCTGAGATTCTCTCTTTTATCTCTTGTATTCTGTTGGTGATGCTTGTATCTATGGCTCCTTGTCTCTGCCTTTGGTTTTCTATATCCAGGGTTGTCTCCCTTTGTGCTTTCTTGATTGCTTCTATTTCCATTTTTAATTCCTTCACCTGTTTGATTTTGTTTTCCTGGATTTCTTTCAGGGATTTTTGTGATTCCTCTCTATAGGCTTCTACTTGTTTATTTATGTTTTCCTCCTTTTCTGTAAGGGAGTTCTTTATGTCTTTCTTGAAGTCCTCCATCACCATGATCAAATGTGATTTTAAATATAGATCTTGCTTTTCTGGTGTGTTTGGATAGTCAGTGTTTTCTTTGGTGGGAGAATTGGGCTCCGATGATGCCATGCAATCTTGGTTTCTGTTGCTCGGTTTCCTGCGATTGCCTCTTGCCATCAGGTTGTCTCTGGTGTTACCTTGTTCTGCTATTTCTAACAGTGGCTAGACTGTCCTATATGCCTGTGTGTCAGGAGTGCTGTAGACCTGTTTTCCTGTTTTCTTTCAGCCAGTTATGGTAACAGAGTGTTCTGCTTTTGGGCGTGTAGTCTTTCCTGTCTACTGGTCTTCAGCTGTTCCTGTGGACATGTGTCCTGTGTCCACCAGGCAGGTCACTTGGAGTAGAAAAGTTGGTCTTACTTGTGGTCCCCCAGCTGAAGTTGCTGTGGGGAGCTGATTTTGAGCTCTCCGTTAGGATAGCAACCAGGAGGGCCTGTGTTGCCTTTTTCCCAGGCCCCCTTCACTGGGGTCCCAGATGGCATTAGGTATTTTCCTCTGGAGTCAGAAATGTCGGCAGAGTGTAGTCTCTTCTGGTTTCTCAAGTGTGTCTGCCCCTCTGAAGGTTTAGCTCTCCCTCCCACGGGATTTGGGTGCAGGGAGCTTTTGTTTGGGTTCCTTCACATCCGGGCGGTGTCTGGACTGCAGGGGACCTGCCCCTTGATTTCCCCTATCTTCTGGTTCCCAGAGACCCTATGCTATAGAGAACTCCTCCAATAGACAAACATGGCCCCAGTTGAGGGACAAAGCCATGCACCCATCTCAAAATTTTTAACCCAGAAGTGTCCCTGTACAAAAGAAAGACAGAGACAAAAATGGAACAGTGACTCAAGGAAAGTCCATTCAGAGACTGCTCCACCTAGATATCCATCCCATTTGCAGACACCAAAACCTTGCAGACAGAAACATGGTATGGCTTTTCTTTGAGAGGTTCTACCAGCACCTGACCAATAGAGATTCAGATAGTCACAACCAACCATTGGACTAAGTCTGGGGACTCCAATTGAAGATCTAGGAGAAAGACTGAAGGAGCTGAAGGAAATTGCAACCCTATAGGAAGAACAATTTCAACTAACTGGACAACCCAGAGCTCCCAGGACCTAACCACCAAACAAAGAATACACATGGAGGAATTCTTTGCTCCAGATACATATGGTGCAGAAAATAGCTTTATCTGATATCAATAGAAGGGGAGGCACTTGGTCCTGTGGAGGCTTGATGACCTAGCATAGGGCGATGCTAGAGTGGTGAGGCAGGAGTTGGGTATTGGTAGAGGAGCACCCTCATAAAGGCAAAGGGTAGGGGGGAGTGGGGACTAGATGGGGAAGATTTATGGAGAGGCCCATACATGTTTGAAGTGTAAATTAATAAAATTAATAATAATAAACAAAAATAAATAAATGATCTATAGAGATACAGGAGCTAAAGTGTGTGGTCAAATGGTTCACTATCTATCATACACTAGTTCAACACACAGAAAAAAGTTATATGAAAATATTTTTAAAATGGAGCAATGCAATTCATATATTCCTACATACAAATATAGAAAGAGTACAAAGTAATATTGTAAATTTCAACAAAATTTGGAATGTGACTATTGGCAAAAGATAGAAGAGTGTATACAACTGTGAGCCTTAAATATTTTACACTAACCTACTTACCTACTTACCTACTTACCTACATACTTACTTATCTACATACTTACTTACCTGTGCTTTGTGCATGTGGGTACGTGTTCATGCCATAGTTGAGATCTGCTGTAGTCTGTTCTCTTCAGAAGGTACCATGTGTGTGCACCTTCTGAATCACACTTACATCACTTGATTTTGAGACAGGTACCTTTACCAGATAAACTACATCCATTCCCTGAATGTGAGTGTTTTTATAAACAGCTTGTTTGTTTGTTTTTAAATATGCACATAAAATGATGACTGGAAAATAAAAAAAAATGTCATTTGAATAAGCTCTTTGGGAAATGCCCAATTCTTGTTCTTGGGAAGGAAAAAAATACCCTAGTACCAGATTCTCATGACTGACAGCTGGAAGTGTTTCAAAAACTACTGATATAGCAGAGTGATTCAGTAACAACCTTGATATTCTCCAGTTGAGTTTATATTAGCTGAAGAATCATAATTAGGTACTACTTAAAGTAATAATATATGTTAAGTTTCAGGAATTTACAGAGATATTTTTCAAAAATGTAATAATGTTCAAATAATGTTCCAAAAATTAGAATAAACTTGATAGAGTCTGTGTTTCTAGTTGAGTTGTGTATGTTTTATACCTGCAAGCTCTTCCTCATGTAAGGTATAGAAGGGAAGGGGAAGTAGAAGGAAGGCAAGCCAGGAAGAGAGATGAGGAGAGAACGGAGAAGAGGAACAGAAGATTAGTAAAACAGAGGCCAGATGAGGAAATGGAAAGGGGGAGAGGTGAAGGAGGGGAAGAAGTTGAGGGGAGAAAAAGAGGAAGGAACCAAGGGAGCTCTTCTGTGAGGACAATGGGAGACAATGGAGGCAAAGAAGGGAAAAAGTGGGAGATGGAAGGTAGAGAAAAAACCAAAGAGTGCAGAAGGAGGAAGATGAATTTATCATAATCTAGAAAAAATGGGATAAAAAAATCACTCAGAAGGGGACATAAAATGGATATCAGAGGTGGACGGAGGGAGTAAACTCTGTAGGAGTGGGAGTGAGGAGGCAAAGCGGGATGGGGTTCAGGTGCATTGAGGGGGTGAGAGATGGGGAGAGAGAATAGAAATTGAGGTAGGGTGCATTTCTGAACTAGTCTGAGACCTGGGAAGAGGAAGACTCCTGGCAGTCTATGGGGGTGACCTTAGTTGAGACTCCCTGCAGTGGAGGATGTAGAGACTGAATTGGCCACTTCCTATAGCCAATTAGGACTTCCAGTGGAGGGAGGAGGGGACATTAACCTACCCACAAAACCTTCAACCCATAATTTGTACTGCCTATCAGGTGCAGGGAGATCAATATGGAGCAGAGATTGTGGGGATGGCCAACCAATGACTGGTCTAAATTGAGACCCATCTCAAGAGAGAGAGCCAATCCCTGAAACTATTAATGATTCTCTGCTATGCTTGCAGACAGAAGCCTAGCATAACTCTCTTCTGAGAAGCTTCATCCAGCAGCTGATGAAAAACCACAGACCAAACATTAGGCAGAGGTCAGGGAGTCATGTGGAGGAGTGAGTGGTTAGATTGAGCCAGAGTGGTCAAGGACATCACAAGAAGACCTACAGAGCGAACTCTCCTGAGCCCACCAGGCTCACAGGCACGAACCGCAACCAAAGAGCATGCATGGACTGGACCTAGGCCTGTACACGTTTCATTTTTTTTTTTTTACAGATGCACAACTTGGTCTTCACGTGGGTCCCCTAACAATTGGAGCAGGGGCTGTATCTGACTTTTCCTGCCATAAGATCGCTTTCTCCTAGCTTCTCTGCCTTGTAGGGCCTCAGAGGGAAAGGATGCATTTAGTCTTGTTATGACTTGATGTCCCAGATCGGGGTGATACCGTGGGGTGGGGGTGGGCTCCCTTCTGTGAGGAAAAGGGGAGGGAATAATGAGGGAAGGGGCTTGTGAAGGTGGAGCTTGGAGTAGAGGAGGGAGGGGGACTGCAATTGGGATATAGAATGTGTAAGTAAATAATGAAAAATATCAAAAAATACTATCTGTGATTTCATAAGGCACAGCAGAGATGAAATTCCCCAATATCTTCATGGAGACAGTGGAATAAAAACCAGAATGGAAAGCAATTGCTAAAGGAAACATGGCTTGTGACTTTGCATGCTTGTCCTCTAGACAGAGGCCTACTACATATGTTTTGTCCCATGGCTCACACACAGGATCCATTCCCACTGAGGCATTCATTTCCTAAAAGACTAACTTGAACTTATATTTTATGTCTGATGTTACATAAAGACCAAGTCTTTTTTAAAAATATTTTTGAGATTATATTATTACGTTATTTCTATCATCTATCTTTATTCTTATTTATCAGTCTATCATCTACTAATCTATTAGTCAGTCTATCATCTATTTCTACATATATATCTGTTGAAAATTGTGACTATATATTCTCTCTGTATATACTTATATATATATTCTATTCACTTAAATAGAATATACCTTCTATACATTCTATTTATGTAAATAGATTGTGTATACTCATAAATATATTATTTATTAAGTAGAATATATAAGAATATATATTCTTAACTATATAATATAACCTGCTTAGTCTATTTATTGTGTGTGTGTGTATATATATATACATATATATATATACATATATCTTCACAAAGACATATCTTCACAGAGACAGTAAAATATCTTCATAAATATCTTCAAAGATAAATTTTTTGAGGTGACTATTTGCTACTGGGTAACCAAGTTAAATCTTCTTCTGTGGGGAAGACAGTTCTTTTGTCCTTAGAATTTCTCAAAATTTTTTATAGTTATTTGTATAGGATTGAAGAATTTAAAAGATAGTTTCTATTTCCCCAGCTTTCAATCATCTAGAGAAAAGGTATTATTAATTCAAACTCTTGTCAGAATCAGAGGAAAAGTGGAATACTACTGAGTGTTTCAGTGTATAAGACTTTTTATTTGAGGAAAACAAAAAAAATTCCTAATTAGTCAATAAGAGATAAATACCAAAAACTTAGCACAGTAAATTGTAGGTTGCTGGGAAATTCTTTTTGTATTTTGATGAGTTTTATTTACACATTTTAAATATTTAGAGTTTTCACCAGTTTTTTTTAAACTCATCTGGCTTGAATGACATTGCACTGTTTTTTAAATGATGAACATATCAATGATTTTCATATGAATTGGTGAGGGTGTTATTCCTTATAGTCAACAAACAATGATAATATGACTGAGAAGAAACAAATGATTTAATGGGTACATTTGGCTGTTGCAGTACCATATATGATGGACAAATAATCAAATAAAGGAAAAAATTAAAAATATAGATATTACATTGTAATAGCATCATTTTAAATACAGATTGATAAACTTTGTACATATACTATAGTTCAGAAAATGTAACAGTAAAAATGAATAATAATAAAAGTGAAAACATTCTTGTTAGAAAGTAAATACTTTGTATGAGTACATGTTAAAACATAATCTCTTGAAATCAGATGTCAAATTGAAATTCAAATTTAACCATAAAGTACAACTTCCTTTGATGGTAATGCTTATAAGATTATAAATAAAAGCTTATAATTTGCTTAAAATTTTATTATCTGAAATTGATAAAGTTGCTAATGATATTAAATGAAAATTACCATTAGAAGTACTAACTTTATTCCCAAAATTAATTAGATGTGTTGTTAACTGTGGCTCGATACATTCCAATACTTCAACAGTTCTTTAATTTATTCCTGAGAATTGCAAACATGTTTCTTCATTACGAACTAATTTTATTCACGTGTTCTTGTGCTTTATAAACTTAAGCAAAATTTTACTTTCATTTCACCACTTTCTCTTATTTGTGGGTTTAGAAAAAGTTATTTTAAAAGTTGTCCAAATCAGGTAATCCTCGTTTTGTAATGTTGCAGAATCATCTCTTTCTCATAGTTCTTTTCATTGCATTTATTACTTCCTTATTTCTTAGACTATAAATGAAAGGGTTTAATAAAGGAATTACAAGGGTATAAAAAATAGCTACAGGCATGTCTTTATCTCCTTCATTGACTGAATGTGGTTGAGCATACATAAAAAGAAGAGAGCCATAGAATATTGACACAGACAGAAAGTGGGAAGCGCAAGTTGATAAAGCTTTGCCTCTACCCTCTTTAGATTTCATGCTAAATATAGTGAAAAGGATACAGGAGTAAGACACTAAAACTATGGTAATAGTAAAGACTTGAATTGACCCTGCCAAGACAAGTAATATCAGTTCATTGATATGTGGATCAGTACAGGAGATTCCATATAATGGAAGGACATCACAGAAGAAGTGCTTGATTACATGAGACCTACAGAAAGTTAACCTCAACAAAAGCCCTACTTCAATCATAGGATGCAGGTTTCCTGCTATGTAGGCTCCTGTGGTCATCTGAACACAGAGCTTCTTGGACATCATGGTGTGGTACTGTAGTGGGTTGCATATGGCCACATAGCGGTCATAGGCCATGGCTGCCAGAAGAAAGCAGTCTGTAGTTTCAGCAAGACAGAGGAAATAGAACTGTGCCATGCATTCATAGAGAGAGATCCTTCTGTCCACAGAAAAGAAGTTCTCTAGCATCTTGGGAGTGATGGCACAGGAGCAGCAAGAGTCCATCAGGGCCAGGTTGCCCAGAAAGATGTACATGGGTGTGTGAAGACGAGGCTCCATGTAGATCAAGGCCACCAGCCCCAGATTCCCCACCATGGTGACCAGATAGATGACAGAGAACACCAGGAAGAGAAGTGTTTTTAGGTCTGGGTGATCTGAGAATCCCACCAGGATGAACTCTGTTGTCAAGGAGTAGTTGTCCTCAGCCATCTCACTTGGTCTGTTGCCACTGAAATCACAAAGATATAAAAAACTGTGATGGTGAGAATATAATTTCCTACTTATTTTTTTTTGTTTTTTGGTATAAAAGGAAAATTTCTTAGTGCACCTGCTCTTGTCTCAGGAATGAAGCTAACTATGCTAGTTAAGAGTATTTATTTCCTAAAATTTTGGAATCTATGCTCTTTAACTCAAAATTTATAGGAGTACTTTTATAGTTGTAAACAGTAACTTCTTTTCATAGAAAAAGTTTTTTATGCATTTATGTAACCATATCATAAAAAATTATTGCACACATATTTGACTTTTATTGTTGCAAAATAACTTCTCATGCCAGGTTACTTGAAGATCATCAAAATAAATTTAGAATAACATTTTCTATAAATGTGTGTTTATTTCACATACTTTTTAATGTATTCAGTGAGAAAGAGAAATACTGTCTTGAAAATATTTTGTCTATAGATTAAATTTATTTCTATGAATTGCACAAAGAATTACTATGGACCAATGTGTGCATACATATATCTAAATAAAATTGAAGATATTTCATTGTTTAAATTTAGATATCTAAATTTCTACATAAAATAAAATTAAAGAATAATGATTTTAACTTCTTTCATCCCTTTTCACACACAGTTTTGTAAATACCAATTCTATTCTATTAAACATATTAATTTTTTAAAAATATCTAAATCCTTCCTCTGCTTTGCAAGGTTAATTAATGTATGCTGTTAATTATGGTTTTGCCTGTCTTATCTATTACTGAGCTGATCTCCCCGTCCATTTTTTTTAAAAAAAAACTTTTTGATTTTAAGACAATCTTATTATTAATCACTCTTTCTTCAGGATTTTCTGAAGTTCAGATAAACTTTCAATTTTTAATCCCCATGTTTTAGTCTTCTAAATAGCAAGGATTATACACCAGGACCAGTGATTACCTAAAAGTCACAATTTCTTGTCTACGATCTACATTACTTTATTTTTCTATATGTATTTGAATACTTTTACTACGTTGAATGCATTCTGGGCTTAGGTGTATTCTACTTCTGTGAAACATGTCATCAAGTGTTCTGAGGAGAGATAGGAATATGCTCCTACCTTCATCTTGATGACCTGGGATGGGCAATCTTGCCTTCAGCATCTTTATGAACCCTTTATCAGTTCATTGTTTCTGCACAGTCTGTAATGTGAGGAAGTATCTACAAAGGAAATTTTAATATCACTACCTTACGAAGATTTCTCTAAAAAATTAACTTGACTTTTATGATTTTATTTCTTTAGAAAATTATGCTCTCTAAAGTGTGCATGGCACATTAGAGCCCCAGGAAGATAGGTTTGCTTCTTTACTTATGTTTTTAAACCTTAAAAAAAAGTTTAAATTGTAAAGTTTTGAATTTAAGTTTCATTTTGTTTTAGAATGTTACTGTCAATACTTAGTGATTCTCTGGAACACATTGGCTGACAAACTGAGTAATATAAATTCTATGGCCAAAGTGGTTTTATTCTCTGGCCATCAAAACATTGAGAGATGTTAATAGAAACTCACTTTTTAAAAGTATTTACCTGATGATATATATAAGACCTTATTAAAAACGTACTTTTAACACATGCCTTTAATTAATCCATTTGTGTTCTTACACACACACACACACACACACACACACACATATATATGTATATATATATATATATATATATATATGGGAATTCTACCTTACAATCATAAAGTGATCTTAACTACAGCATTAAGCTTCACTTTGTCCCACATATCTATGAATTTGAGATGGAATAGATTGTCAAGAGAGGAGTAAAATTTAGGAAAAAAGATCATTCATTTAAAAATCAGAAAAGTGGGGTTGGGGATTTAGCTCAGTGGTAGAGCGCTTGTCTAGGAAGCTCAAGGCCCTGGGTTCGGTCCCCAGCTCCGAAGAAAAAAAAAAGAACTAAAAAAAAAAATCAGAAAAGTAAACATTTATCATCCTTATACTTAAGGTTAAAAAGTTAATTTTCTTACCAGCATTTCACTGAGTTGTGCTTTCTGAAAGTTCATATTTGCTTTATAGTGAAGGTCTCAGAATTTAAGAATAACTATGTCCCTTGATCTCAAGTGGGAGGAAGAAATGAAGATCACAGGCTATCACAGGTGATATTAGCTATGGCCTTTGCAGTACAATCTTAAAGACATTGGCCAAATCCTAAGAGGATTTCCCAACTCTGACATCAATATGGTTCTACAGAGATTTTAAGTCCTAACAAATATGAAATATTTGAAATTGATTAAAACTTCCCAATGAGAACATGTTCTTTACTGAAGTCAACTTGAAGATTACCTTGGTAATTTGGCTGCAATTGATCTAACTCTTAAAATCCTCTTCACCGTTTGCACAAACAATTTAAAACAGAAAATAGTCTAATAGTTTCAAGCTAGTTTAATACCTTAGTGGTGGATGTAAAATTAATGAGTTATAAAAACAATTAGCATTGTGCCAAAGAGTTGGCTCAGCAGAAAAGGCTGTGTATTGTCCGAGTATGAGAATTTGAGATAAAATCTCCAGCACCCACATTAAAAAAGTTGGGAGTGGCCTTATGCACTAATCCTAGTATTGTTGGTGAGGAATGGAAACAAGAGTATTGCTAGAACTTGCTGGCCCATCAGCCTAGCTTCATGTTTAAGAAAAAACTTTGTCTCAAGCATATAAAATGGAGAGTGATAGAATGGGGCAACCAATGTTCTTCTATTTCCTCTGTGTGCTTAAACATATACAAGTACTCTCATACATATATGTTTTCATACACCAAACACATCTTATATAGAGGTAGATTGAGGGATGGAGACAGACACACAGAGAGAGAAGAATAGGTGTAGGAATAGGAAAAGAGATATGAACAGGAGTACAGCTGGAGAGAGAGAGAGAGAGAGAGAGAGGGGGAGGGAGGAAGAGGGGAGGAGGAGGAAAGGGAGAAGGTAAGGGGAGGGGAGGAGAGAGAACAAGAGAGGGAGAGGGGAAGGGGAGGGGGAGGGGGAGGGGGAAAGGGAGGGAGAGGAAGAGGGAGAATGGATAAAGGAGAGAGGCTACTTAATCTAGTATAGTCACTGAACTCCAGGAGAGTGACAGAACCTGTACCCCAAATAAAGAGGTGGAAGATAACCTGAAGAATGATATTTGAGGTGGCCTAGGGTCCTAATGTACATGCATATACAAGTATATGCACATTCACACATAGAGAAATATAAAAATTAATAAGAAATATGATGCCAATATTAAGAAAAGAAGCAATGAAACAAGGTGAAGACAGAATATAATATGGTGTGAAGGCATTAAAATAACTGGGGAAATGATATAAATGCAAATGGAAAATGTTAAAATATTTATTCAAAAAGTGAACTTAGCCAACCAGGTAATGTGGGAAGCCATTGATTTTGAGAATTACCTACTATTATTGTATTTTTTTAAATTTACATTTCAAATATTATCCACTTTGCCAGCTTCCTGTCCATAAATCCCCTATCCCACCCTCCTCCTCGTTCTTCTATGAGGTTGTTCCTCAACCATTCAGCCACCTGTTCCCAGCTCCCTGCCCTGACATTCCCCAACACTGGGGAGTCTAGCCTTGACAATACCAAAGGCTTCTCCTTCTACTTGTGCCCACAAGGCCATCCTCTGCTACATATGCAGCTGAAGCCATGGGTCTGTCCAAGTGTAGTCTTTTGGTAGTGGTTTAGTCCCTGCAAGGTCTGGTTGGCAGAATTGTTCTTATGGGGTTGCAAACCCCTTCAGGTCCTTCAATCCTTTCTCTGACTCCTCCAATGGGGATCCCATTCTCAGTTCAATGGTTGGCTGTAAGCATTAGCTTCTTTATTTGTCATGTTCTGGCAGAGTCACTCAGGAGACAGCTACATCAGGCTCCTGTCAGGATGTACCTCATGGCATCAGCAATGTTGTCTGAATTTGGTGGTTGTATGTATATGGGCTGGATCCCCAGGTGGGGCACTCACCAAATGGCCATTACTTTAATCTCTGCTCCAACTATTGTCTCCATATCTCCTCCTATGAATATTTTTGTTTCCTCTTCTAAGAAGGTCTGAAGCATACACACTTTAGTCATCCTGCCTCTTGAGTTTTGTGTGGTCTGTGGATTGTATCTTCCATAATCTGAACTTTTGGGCTAATATCCACTTATCAGTGAGTGCATATGATGTGTGGGTTTTTATGCTTGGCTTACCTAATTCAGGATGATATTTTCTAATTCCATCAATTTGCCTATGAGTTTCATGAAGTCATCATTTTTAATAGCTAAGATGTACCACATTTTCTGTATCCATTCCTCTGGTGAAAGACATCTGGGTTCTTATAAGCTTCAGGCTATTACAAATAAGGCTGCTGTGAACATAGTGAAACATGGTCCACTTTGAACAACTTTTGGGTATATGACCAGGAGTGGTATAGCTGGGTTCTCAGGTAGTATAATGTCCAATTTTCTTAGGAACCTTCAGACTGATTTCCAGAGTGGTTGTAACAGCTTGGAATCCCTCCAACAATGGAGGAGTGTTCCTCTTTCTCCACATTCTCACCAGCCTCTGTTGTCACCTGAGTTTTTAATCTTAGCCATTCTGACTGGTGTGAGGTGGAATCTCGGGTTTTTTTTTTATTTGTGTTTCCTTGATGACTAAGGATGTTGAAAATTTCTTTAGGTACTTCTGAGCTATTCAATATTCCTCAGCTAAGAATTCTTTATTTAGATCTATACCACATTTTTAATAGGGTCATTGGCTCTCTGGAGTCTAACTTATTTAGTTCTTTGTATATTTTGGATGTTAGCCCTTTCTCTATCGGATATAGGATTGGTAAATATCTTTTCCCAAGTTGTTGGTTGTCCTTTTGTCCTAATTACAGTGTCCTTTGCCTTACAGAAGCTTTGCAGTTTTATGAGGTCCCACTTGTTGATTCTTGATCTTAGAGCACAAGCCATTGGTGTTTTGTTCAGGAAATTTTCCCCACTGTCCATATGATTGAGGCTCTTCCCCACTCTTTCTTCTACTAGTTTAAGGGTATTTAGTTTGATGTGGAGGTCGTTGGTACTTTAGACTGAAGCTTTGTACAGGCGATATGAATGGGTCAATTTGCATTCTTTCTTCATGCTGACCTCCAGTTGAACCAGCGCCATTGTTGAAAATGCTATCTTTTATCCACTGGATGGTTTTATCTCCTTTGTCAAAGATCAAGTGACCATACATGTGTAGGTTCATTTCTGGCTCTTCAATTCTATTCCATTGATCTACCTGCCAGTTTCTCTACCAATACCATACAGTATTTCTCACTATTGCTCTGTAATACTGCTTGAAGTCAGGGATAGTGATTCCCCCAGAAGTTCTTTTACTGTTGAGGATAATTTTTGCTACCCTGTTTTTTTGTTTGTTTGTTTGTTTTGTTTTTTGTTTTGTTTTTGTTTTTTGTTATTCCAAATGAATTTGCAAATTTCTAACTCTATGAAGAATAGAGTTGGAATTTTGGTGGGGATTGCATTGAATCTGTAGATTGCTTTTGGCAAATGGTCATTTTTACTATATTAATCCTGCCAATCCATGAGCATGGGAGGTCTTTCCATCTTCGAGATCTTTTCAATTTCTTTCCTCAGAGACATGAACTTCTTGCCATCCTGATCTTTTTCTTGCTTGGTTAAAGTCACACTGAGGTATTTTATATTATTTGGGACTATTGTGAAGGGTGTCATTTCCCTAATTTCTTCTCAGCTTGTTTATCCTTTGAGTACAGGAAGGCTACTTATTTGTTTAAGTTAATTTTATACCCAAACACTTTGCTGAAGTTGTTTATCAGGCTTAGTAGTTCATACTACTAAGTGACCTTTTGAGGTCACTTAAGTATACTATCTTATCATCTGCAAATAGTGATATTTTGATTTCTTCCTTTCCAATTTGTATCCCTTTGACCTCCTTTTATTGTCTGATTGCTCTGGGTCGGACTTCAGTTTACTATGTTGAATAAGTAGGGAGAGAGTGGGTAGCCTTGTCTAGACCCTGATTTTAGTGGGGTTGCTTCAAATTTTTCTTATTTAGTTTGATGTTGGCTACTGATTTACTGTATATTGCTTTTACTATGTTTAGGTATGGGCCTTGAAATCCTTATCTTTCCAAGACTTTTAACATGAAGGGGCGTTGAATTTTGTCAAATGAGATGATCATGTTGTTGTTTTCTAGAGTGTGTGTATTTAGTGGATTACATTGTTGGATTTCCGTATATTGAACCATCTCTGCATCCCTGGGATGAAGCCTACTTGAACAAGATGGATGATTCTTTTGATGTCTTCTTAGATTCAGTTTGGGAGAAATTTATTGAGTATTTTTTTCCATAAATATTCATAAGGGAAACTGGTCTGAAGTTCTATTTCTTTGTTGGTTCATTGTGTAGTTTAGATTTGCATAATTGTGACTTCATGGAGGAATTGGGTAGTGTTCCTTCTGTTTCTATTTTGTGGAATATTTTGGAGAGTACTGGTATTAGGTTTTCAATGAAAATCTGGTAGAATTTTGCACTAAACCCTTGTGGTCCTGGCCTTATTTTGGTTTGAAGACTTTTAATAACTGCTTGTATTTCTTTAGGAGTTATGGGACTGTTTAGATGGTTTATCTGATCCTGATTTAACTTGATACATGGTATCTGTCTAGACAATTGACCATTTCATTCAGATTTTCTAGTTTTGTTGAGTGTAGACTTTTTTAGTAGGATCTGATGATTTTTCTGAATTTCCTCAGATTCTGTTGTTATGTCTCCCTTTTCATTTCTGATTTTGTTAATTTGGATACTCTCTGTGTGCCTTCTGGTTAGTTTGCCTAAAAGTTTATCTATCCTGTAGATTTTTCAAACAACCAGCTCCTGGTTTTGTTGATTCTTTGTATAGTTCTTTTGTTTCTGCTTGGTTAATTTCAGTACCGAGTTGATTATTTTTTGCCCTCTACTACTCTTGGGTGTATTTGCTTCTTTTTGTTCTAGAGCTTTCAGGTGTGCTGTCAAGCTGCTAGTGTATGCTCTCTCCAGTTTCTTCTTGGAGGCACTTAGAGCTATGAGTTTTTCTCTTAGCACTGCTTTCATTGTGTTCCATAAGTTTGGGTATGTTTTGCCTCTGTTTTTATTAAATTCTAACAAAGTCTTTAATTTCTTTCTTTATTTCTTTCCTGACCAAGTTTTCACTGAGTAGAGCATTGTTCAGCTTCCACATCTATGTGGGCTTTTTGTCCTATTTGCTGTTATTGAAGATCAACCTTATTCTCCAGTGGTCTGTTTGGATGCATGGTATTATTTCAATCTTCTTGTATTTGTTGAGGCATGTTTTGTGATCAATTATATGGTCAGTTTTGGAAAAGGTACCATGAGGTTCTGAGAAGAAGCTATGTTCTTTTGTTTTTTAGGATAAAATGTTCTAGGATATCTGTTAAACCATTTGGTCCATAACTTCTGTTAGTTTCTCTTTCTCTCTGTTTACTTTCTGTGTCCATGATCTGTCCATTGCTGAGAGTGTGGTGTTGAAGTCTCCCACTATCAGTGTGTTCAATACAATGTGTGTTTTGAGCTTTAGTAAGGCTTCGTTTATGAACGTAGGTGCCCTTGCATTTGGAACATAGATATTCAGGACTAAGAGTTCATTCTGGTGGGTTTTTCCTTTGATGAATATGAAGTGCCCTTCCTTATCTTTTTTATAACTTTTGATTGAAAATCAATTTTATTTGATATTAGTATGGTTACCCCAGCTTGTTTCTTGGACCATTTGATTGAGAAGTTGTTTTCAGCTTTTCACTCTGAGGTAGTGTCTGTCTTTGTCACTGAAATATGTCTCCTGTGTGCAGCAAAATGCTGGGTCCTCTTTATGTATACATTCTGCCTTTTATTGGAGAATCGAGTCCATTGCTGTTAAGAGATATTAAGGAATAGTGATTGTTGTTTCCTGTTATTTTTGTTGTGAGAGGTGGAATTATGTTATGTGACTCTCTTCTTTTGGGATTGTTGCAAGATTACTTCCTTGCTTTTTCTATGGTGTAGTTTTTCTCCTTGTGTTGGAGTTTTCCATCTATTATCTTTTATAGGGCTGGATTTGTGGAAAGATATTGTGTAAATTTGATTTTGTCATGGAAAATCTTGCATTCTCAATCTATCTTAATTGTTAGTGTTGCTGGATACAGTAGACTGGACTGGCATTTGTGTTCTCTTAGGATCTGTATGACATCTGCCAGGATCTTCTGGCTCTCATAGTCTTCGTTGAGAAGTCTGGTATAATTCTGATAGGTTTGCCTTTATAAATTACTTGACTTTATTCCCTTACTGCTTTTAATATTCTTTCTTTGTTTTGTGCATTTGGTATTTTGACTATTATGTGATAGGAGGATTTTCTTTTCTGGTCCAATCTATTTGGAATTCTGTATGCTTCTTATATGTTTTGGTCATATTGGTCTGTGCCAGTACCCTCATCCATAACCACACATAGTTGGTCTCTCTCACCTTTGCCACCCCACTAGCCACTAATCCCAAAATAGACATACATTCCATTTCCTTTTGCAACATAGCCAGACATTTAACCATGTGGATCTCTATTTTTGAGTGTGAATTCAAATCACAAACAGCTTTTCCTTTCTAATTTGTATACCTTACAGTTCTATTACTTCTCTAGCTAAAATTTCAAGTACTATATTGAATAGGTATTGAGAGAGGAGATGACCTTGTCTTACTCCTGATTTTAGTAGAATTGCTTTGAGTTTCTCTCCATTTAATTTAATATTGGTTTTATTCTTGCTGGAAATTATCTTTGTCATGTTAAAGAATGTCCCTTATATCCCTAAACTCTCAAGGACTTTTATTATGAGGGGGTGTTGGATTTTTTCAAAGTCTTTTTTGATATCTAATGAAATGATTATATGTTTTTCCTTTCATTTTATTTATATAGTGGATTAGATTTACTAATTTTCACATGTTAAGCCAGTCCTCTCTCTAGGATAGAAACCTACTTGATCATGATAGATGGCCTTTTTGTTGTGTTCTTAGATTCAATGTTTGAGTATTTTATTGAGTATTTTTTCATTCATATTCATAAGAGAAATTGGTCTAAAATTCTTTTTGTTGAATCTTTATTGGTGTGGTTATCAGAGTAACTGTGGCTTCATGAAATTAATTAGTCAATATCCCTTCTATTTTTGTTATTTTAAATAATTTGATGAATATTAGCATTAACTTTTCTTTGAAAGTTGGTAGAATTCTGCTTAAAATCTGTCTGACCCTGGGTTTTTCCTGGTTGACAGACTTAATGCTTCTATTACACTTGGACTATTTAAATTGTTTACCTGACCTTGACTTTCTTTTGATAAGTGGTATCTACCTAGAAAATTATCTATTTCTTTTTCAATTTTAGGGAGTACTGCTTTTTAAAGTATGTCCTATGGTTCTCTGGAATTCCTCAGTGTATTTTATGTACCCCTTTTCATTCTTGGTTTATTAATTTGATTATTCTCTCTCTGCTTTTTGGTTAGTTTGGTGTGGAGAAATTCTGCTAATTACCATTGTCTAGAATGCCTTCTAAGCTCAGTGCAAAATGACACACTCCCTTTATCAGCAGGGCTTATCTTTATTTGAACTTGTCTGTGGAGAACTAAACCTCCAACACTTTACCCATTAATGTCAAGTTGTTTTGGTTAAATTACAGGTTCAGCTACTTTTTTTCCTGATAAGAACTGGATCAGGCTGCTATGCTAGTGAGGCATCTCAGCACCTTAGCCTTCAGCTAATGATCTCTCCCCACCCTGGATATTACTACTTCCTTCCCCCAAATCCTAGAACGTCATCACATATACACAATGGGATACTATTCAGCTATTAAAAATAAGGACATCATGAATTTTGCAGGCAAATGGAAGAACTAGAAAATATCATCCTGAGCAAGATAACCCAGACCCAAAAGACATGCATGGTATGTCCTCACTGATAATACATTGATATTAATCAAAATGTACAGAACATTCATGACACAACTCACAGACCTTGTGAAGTTTAACAAGGAAGGCCCAAGTGAGGATGCTTCAATCCCACTTAGAAGGTGGAACAAAATAATCACCCTCCATGGAGAAACCAAGATATTCCATGACAAAACCAAACTTAAACAATGTCTTTCCACTAGCCACCCTACAGGGGCTTCTGAAAGGAAAATTCCATCCCAATGAGGCAAACTACACTCAAGAAAACACAAGAAATAATTTCACACCTTTAAAACTGAGAGAAAACACACACACACACACACACACACACACACACATTACCACAAAAATACCAAAAAAACAGGACTTAAAAATCATTGGTCATTAATATTTCTCAACATCAATGAACTCAATTCCCCAATAAAAAGACACAGGCTAGAGTGGGTGCATAAACAGAATCCAACATAGAATCCATCATTCTGTTTTACACAAGAAACACATTTCAGCAACAAAGAACATTACTTAACATTACTTAAGAATAAAGGGGAACAACAAGGTGTTCCAAGCAATTGGATCAAGAAACCAGCTGGAATAGCCATTCTATATCCAATAAAATAGACTTTTAACCAAACTTATGGGGCATGATGAAAGTAGTGTTAAGAATCAAGTTTATAGCAGTAAGTGCCTTCATAAAGAAACTGGAGTGCTCTCATACTACATACTACAAGTTAAAAGTACATATGGAAGCTCTAGAAAAAAAAAAGATGCAAACGACTAAAATTAGACAGCAGGAAATAACTGAACTCAGGGCTAAAATCAGTTAGAATAAAAAAGAACAATATAAAGAATAAAGAAAACCAACAGCTTTTTTTTTGAGAAAATCAGCAAGATAGACAAAACTTTAGCCAAACTAACTAAAAGCAGTGGATAAATAGAGAACCCAATTTAACAAAATCAAAAATAAAAAAGGTCAGGCACATAACAAGAGACACTAAGAAAATACAAAGAATTATTAGGTCTTACTTCAAAAGCCTCTACTTCATGACACTGTAAAATCTAAATGAAATGAATGATTTTGTAGACAGATAGGAATTACTAAAGGTAAATAAAGATCAGTTAAACTATGTGAATAATCCTATAAATTCTAAGGAAATAGAAGCACTCATTCAAAGTCTCTCAACAAAAAAAAAGCAGATGCTTTTAGTGAGGAACTCTACCTACCAGACATTCAAAGAAGAATTAATACCAATACTCAACAAACTAGTCCACACAGTAAAAATAGAAAGGACATTGCCAAACTCATTCTATGAGGTCACAGTCACCCTGACACCTAAGTCACACAGAGTCAACAGCAAAAGAGAATTTCATACCAATTTCTCTTAGGAACATTGATACAAAAATATTCAATAAAGTACAAACTGATTGCAAGAACACATCAAAGACATCATCCACCATGATCAAGTAGGCTTCATCCTAGTTGGTTAAATATATGAAAATACATGGGTGATTCAATACATAAAAATACATAAATGCAATCCACTATATTAACAAACTGAAAGAAAAAAATCACACGATCATCTCATTAGATGCTGAAAAAAGATTTTGACAAAATCCAACACCCCTTCATGTTAAAAATCTTAGAGAGATCATGGATAGTAGATACATATTTATGTCCAATAAAGGCAATATACAGCAAGCCAATAGCCAACAACACATTAAATGTAGAGAAACATAAAGCAATTCCACTAATATCAGGAACAAGACAACGCTGTTCACTCTTCCTATCTCTTCAATTTAGTATTTGAAGTTCTAGCTAGATCAATATGACAACTAAAGAAAATTGGGGGTACAAACTGGAAAGTAAAAAGAATCATTATTTGCAAATGATATGTATGATAGTATACATAAGTGACCTCCAAAACTCGCCAGAGAACTCCTACAGCTCATAAACAGCTTCAGCAAAGTGGTTGGCTACAAAATTAACTCAAAGAATAGAAGAAGGAGATACGATACCATTTATAATAGCCACAAATAATATATAATATCTTGCTGTAACCTAATGTAACCAAGCAACTGAAAGACCTGTATGACAGAAACTTTAAGTCTCTGAAAAAAAGAAATTGAAGAAGATATCAGAAGACAGAAAGATCTCTCATGCTCATGGATTGGTAGGATTAACATAGTAAAATGACCACCTTACCAAAAGCAATCTAGAGATTCAATGTCATTCCCATCACAATTCCAACACAATTCTTTACAGACCTTGAAATAACAATTCTCAACTTCATATGGAGAAAAACAGGATAGCTAAAACAATGCTGAATACTAAACGGTCTTCTGGAGGCAACACCATCCCTGAGCTCAAGCTATACTATAGATCAATAATAATAAATGGATGAAGCAAAGAAGTGCAAGCTGACAGGACGTGGATGTAGATCTCACCTGAGAGACACAGCCAGAATACAGCAAATACATAGGCAAATGACAGCAGCAAACCACTGAACTGAGAACGGGACCTCTGTTGAAGGAATCAGAGAAAGGACTGAAAGAGCTTGAAAGGGCTTGAGACCCCATATGAACAACAATGCCAACCAACCAGAGCTTCCAGGGACTAAGCTACTACCCAAAGACTATACATGGACTGACACTGGGCTCCAACCTCATAGGTAGCAATGAATAGCCTAGTAAGGGCACCAGTGGAAGGGGAAGCCCTTGGTCCTGCCAAGATTGAACCCCTAATGAATGGGATTGTTGGGGAGAGGGTGGTAATGGGAGGAGGATGGGGAGGGGAACACCCATATAGACGGGGAGGGGGAGGGGCTGGGGGATATTTGCCTGGAAACCGGAAAAGGTAATAACAATTGAAGTGTAAATAAGAAATACTCAATTTAATAAAGATGGAGAAAAAATTGATGCTGCTTACTATTTCACTAATTTCTATAAGTAGAAAATTAAACATAGAAGTCAATATATTGACAGATTGAAATAAAATGTAATTAAAAAAAAAACGAAAACAAACAAACAAACAAAAACCCTGCATGGTATTGGTGTAGGAACAGACAGGTTGATCAATGCAATCAAATCAATGTCCCTGAAATATACTCATTTACCTACTGACACTTGATTTTCAACAAAAAAATCAAAACCATACAATAGAAAAAAGAAAGAATTGTCAAAAATGGTTTTGGTCTAACTGCCACAACTGAGAATAGTTCTAACTCAAGACCCAGCTATATCTGTAAGATGCTACATCCCAAAAGGATACTCAATCAACTCTGTTCATAGAAGCTTTACTCATAATAGTCAGAAACTGGAAACAACCTAGATGTCCCTCAACTGAAAACATGGATAAAGAAATGTGGTTCATTTACATAATGGAATACTACTTTGCTATTAAAAGCAAGGACATCATGAATTTTGCAGGCAAATGGATAGATCTAGAAAAGATCATCCTAAACAAACAAAAAAATCATTCTGAGTGATATAACTCAGACCCAAAGGATATGCATGGTATGTACTCATTTATATGTGGATATTAGCCATAAAACACAGGATAATCATGTTATAATACACAGACCCATAGAAGCCAAATAACAAGTGAGGGGGTGGTAGAGTCTCTCTCAAGGGAATAAAACAGATATGAGAGGTGAATGGAAAGAGGGAACTGTGTAGGAAAGTGGATAGGAAGGGGAGGAGGGCAGGGAGAGCAGGTGTAAGGAGAACAGAGAAGAGAGAACATAAATCTGTGGTGGAGGAACCATCTCTAGGACATGACAGAGACCTGGGATGGGGGAGACCCCAGGGTGTCTATGGAGGTGACTCTAACTGAGATTCCTAGCAGCTGAGGATATAGATCCTCATTTGGTCACTTTCTGTAGCCAGGCAGGACCCCCAGTGGAAGGATAAGGACAGCAACCTACCCACAAAATGTGTCCTGCCTACTAGATTTGCAGGAACAAAGATAGAGCCTAGATGGAAGGGATGGCTAGTCAATGACTGGCCCAAATCGAGACCCATCTGATGAGCAAGAACCAATCCTTGACACTGTTAATGATACTCTGTTATCCTTGCAGACAGAAAGAAGTCTAGCATAACTGTCCTCTGAGAGACTCCACCTATCAACTAATGGAAAGAGATGTAGAGACCCACAGCCAAACATTAGATGGAGCTCAAGGAGTCTTCTTAGAGAATTGGAAAGAATGAGGGACCTGAAAATAACAGGGATTTCACAGGAAGACCAACAGAGTCATTAACCTGAACACATGGGGGCTCCCAGAGACTAAACCAGCAAACAAAATTTGAGTACAGGCTGAACCTAGACCCCCACCCCCACAAATGCAGCAAACGTGCAAGTTGGTCTTCATGTAGTTCTCTCAACAACTGGAATGGAGGCTGGAATGGGGGCTATCCTTAAGGGAGTATGTTGCCTGCCTATGGATCCTGCTTTTCTAACTAGGCTGTCTTGTCTGGCCTGAGTGGGAGATGGTGCCCCTAGTACTGAAATGACTTGACATGCATAGGGGAAAGGGAAGTTAGGGGCCTGTGAGGGGGCTCCCATTCTCTAAGGAGAAGGGGAAGGGTCATGGGGGAGGATCTGCCTGATTGGGTACTGGGAGGAGAGGGTTTGATACTATAATGTAAGGTGAATAAATAAATGAATTTTTAAAAGATGCTTATTCCTCCCTAACAAGAGGAACAACTAAAGAAAAGTTCTATTTGGATGCTTGTTTCTCCCTAATAATAGGAATAACTAAAAGTTTTGAATCCTTGTTTCTTTTAATAACAGTATTAAATAAGGAATAACAGTATTTTCTTCCCTAATAACAAAAACAACTAAAAGAATGTTCATGCTTTTAACCCAAGATTTTTTTCTTGAGACTCTACAAGGACACAAAGATATATATATCTACTGCTTTTGAAAATTCTCTTAAACTTTAGAGAATCATCTTGGGGCCACCCCTCACCAGTCAAACAAACTACATTAATAGCTACTGTTTAATCTTTAATTAATAAAAATAAGAATATGTTTAGGCCATTATTTTTTCACAGACAACCTGTTACTGACTACTCTGTATACATAATGGCATTTGCCTTCTTAGCTACCTTAAGTAAAAGTGATAAATGATCCTTTCCTCTGTTTTCCTTAATGTAACACAGGTGACTTTCCACTTAAAGGATGCCAGACTAGGATTAAGCTTCCTCTAATGCCTACTCATTACCTACCTTTCCCTTAGGTCTATAATAATCCATCACCAATGTGCTGTCAAACTATTACAGAAGCAATGTATGCATTATCCCTATCTTCTTTTGGTGTAAAAGCAGTGTGTGTATGTGTGTGTGTGTGTGTGTGTGTGTGTGTGTGTGTGTGTGTGTATCCCCACACAGACCTCCTGTCATGGTTCTGTACCCCTGCTGTGACTACTCCCCAGGGTTATCTCTATGATAAAAGGAAGGCAGCACTGTTGTTGCAGGTCAGATGGAGATTCACCCACCATCTTTCGTGGATATGCTGAGGCGTAGGATGATGTCATACAGGTGAGGCAGGTGCAAGACAGAATGAGGCCTGTTATTGGGCAAGAAGGAAAAATGGGTGGGAGAAAAGTTTTAGAGAGAAGGAGGAGGAGGAGACTGAGTGATAGAGGACAATGAAAGAACATGGAGGCTGACGTTAAGATTCCACTCTGTGTATTTACAGGTTGTTTTGAATATTCTTAAGGGATGGATGTGTACAGGGCTTTGTATGTTTAGGTGGGCAATTATATCTCATCAATTGGATCAAAGGTTATTGTGTTGTGTGTTCTTACTTGTGGAGAATTGAGTTTGGGAGAGTGTGTGGTGGCAGAGATACTGGACCGCCACGGAGTTGGGATGTGTGTTTCTGGCAAGATATCTACCAGGTATCTTGGGGCACTGTGGTGCCAGATCTAGTGGGGGGGGAAAGACAGCCATTTCTATAATTTTACAACAATTGATGGCACCTAACGGGGCAAGAATCCCACTAGTAATCCTAAGTGTTGAGAAAGTTTAATTTCTAAGTAAGAGGAGGCCCCGCCATGTTGAGTCATTCTGATGTCTCTGGCGTGAATTTAAGCAAAAAACAGCAACAGCCTGGGCTGGCAGGCTGTAGGTCCCCTGCTGAGTGATAAGTAGTTATATATAGCTCAGAGAGTTAGAGATAAAAGCTGCTTTTTAAAGAAAGTCTTTCAGGATACTCATATTCCTTCTAACATGTGCTCCATGGGAATTTTGGGTTGAAATCCTACTTAGACAAGCTACTTCTTAATGACATGTATTATTAAAAGGTGATTTGTTTATTTTTAAGAAGAGAGTACAAGAGATTACCCGAATCATTAGGATTTTTCACCGTCGGTTCAAAACTTAGATAGGGAGAGTTATCATGACTCCAAGTGAAATTGTGATATTTGAAGTTGTTGGGTTAAGTAAAAATCTGTGGCTCCAGGTAGAGAGCTTAACAGAATGATATATTTTGAGGCTAAAGTCCTGGTTTGATAAATTGCTTATTGATATTGAATTGATAGAAATTATTTAGTTTGTTTTATGAATTATACTGCTAAAGGCCATATGGCTCGTTGATGTAAGCTAAGCGATGAGCGAGGGTTTGTCGTTAATTTTTATATTTACCACAACAGTTTCTCTTAACATGGGTTCCACGGGAATTTTGGGTTAATTTCCTGATATGACAGAGTACAAAGGCCTATCAGGCTCATTGTTTAACACTATTGTTTAGCTTACTTCCTTTTTAAAAATTGTTTAATCTTCATAATAGGTGTGTCTTTGAGTTTTATGGTTATATTATTATTCTGGGAGAGAGTGCAAGATACAAGCTTTTCTCATTACAGACTAAGGATCACAGTATTCTGGGGAAAAGGTTTTGTTTTAGTGTTTTGAAAAAGTATGATTAGTCTTTGGAAACCTCAAGAGTCATACTGGTCAGATTTGAGAGAGGGAGACTGCCTGAAAAACTAGATTCAAGAGAATCAAACAAAAAGATTCTAAACATTCGTCTTGAGAGTTGTATTTTATAGAGTGTGCCTACTTAGATTCCTGGTCTCAAGGCCTTTCAGCTGGGTTCAATCAGTATACATCTGGCTACAACATTTGCTTCATTCTTCCTACCTCTTACCCCCAAGGATATCTCAACGCCCATGTACAGCTTGAAGAAGTTATAGAAGAGTCATCACCCCAATTCCCTGGACTTTTGGGGGGCTGAAAGTGGTTATTCTAAGGTTGTTTTATGAGAAATCTAGAAATGGTTGTAATTTAACCATTACATTACATTAGGAATTAGCTAGATTGAGTTGTACAGTCATAGTCTCATTTGGTAATAAGATAAAATCATATCTTTTTGCTTTGGTATAGAATTTATTTGTCAAAACGTTTAAAAGTACAGGGTTTAAGCCAGTCCTTCCATTGATGTCATTAGAAACTTGTTGATTAGGGCATGTGAGTTGGGGCCAAATAGCAAAATTAATGGCTCTTAGTTTGTAGAAAGTACTTTCAAAGATAATATTTAAGGTATGAAGACAAAAGTCTAGATTACTTTATATAGGTAGATGTTTTTCAAAAAAGTCAGAAATCCACAAAATATGAGATTTAAAGTTATTTATCTTTTGTTGGGACGTATCTGCTCCCAACAGTTCCCCTTTAGTGGATTTAATGAAGAAATTGAACATCTATGTCTACCTCCAGGTGAGATAATACTTTGTGACTAGGCAGTCATTGGGCAGAAACTGCCTGTTTCATCTACAGACTAATACTGTCCAAAAGGGACACCTTATGCAGAATACTTGACTGATAATTGTGCCACACCAAAATTATCAGCCCCTCAAGATTTCTGTATTTCAAGAATCTGTCAGTTGATTTGGGGCCAGAAGGCTGAAGACTTGCTCTCACATTTTGCTAACAGAGGAGTGTGCTAGTGGAGATTTGTCTCTACAACTTCTCAGTTCTGGAAGCTATGTTAGGCTTCCTATATGTATAGATAGTTGGTCATTCTCAGATTTCTGACAGGGTTGCAGACTGATTATAGTCTCATAGCCTATTAGGCAGTTTAATTCTGAAAATACATATTTTATTACATAGTTATCAGATAGTATACAAGCTAGCCAGAATATAACATAGATTTTAAGCTTTTCTTTTCTTTTTTTTTTTTTTTTTTTGGAGCTGGGGACCAACCCAGGGCCTTGCGCTTCCTAGGCAAGCGCTCACCACTGGAGCTAAATCCCAACTCGATTTTAAGCTTTTCTTAAGCTGGAATGGATAACTAAATGTTCTATTTAACTGATAAAGTGTTCGACTGGGTGTTAGATATATTTTATACTTTTAATAACAAAATGATAATAGTTGAGCTCAGCTTATATTTGAGAGAAAAGTTTTTGCTTAATTAGACAAAAAGGGTAAAATGTAGGATGATGTCATACAGGTGAGGCAGGTAGAAGATAGGATGAGGCCTATCATTGGACAAGAAGGAAGGATGGGAGGGAGAAAAGTTTGAGGGAGGAGGAGGAGATTGGAACAGGAGGAAACAGGAGACTGGGGGAGACTGCAGAAGAAGCCATAGAGAGAACATAGAGGCTGATGTTAAGATTCTACTCTGTGTATTCACAGCTTGATGTGAATATTCTTTTTTTTTTCTTTTTTTCGGAGCTGGGGACCGAACATGAATATTCTTAAGGGATGGATGTGTACAGGGCTTTGTATGTTTAGATGGGCATTATATCTCATCAATTGATCAAAAGTTATTGTGTTGTGTGTTTCTTTCTTGTGGAGAATTGAGTTTGGGAGAGTGTGTGTTGTCAGAGACATTGGTCTGCCACAGAGTTATGATGTTTCTGGCAAGATATTTACCAGGTCTCTTGGGGTACTGCAGTACTGGATCTAGTGGGGGGAAAAGACAGCCATTTCTATAATTTTACAACAACACTGGGGCTATGAACCTGCCTTTGTCCAGACAACCCAGTTGACTGGAGACCTTCAAGACAAGCTTAATTGGTGATGGCATCCACAGATAACAGCCTTGGGTCCCTCCAGCAACAGATGAACTCTCTTTCTAGGGACTAATGACTGATAAGCTTGGGAGAACTTACATAGTATTAAGAAAAAAAAAGTTATGTCTATGTAAATGAAATGTTGTTTGAGACCAATATACCCTGGCAGACTTGCACTCAAGACTTCAATCCACCAAGCAATTAAATTGGTTCAATAATCCCCTGTCTTTCTGGCTACTCCACCCATTCAACTCTCTGTTTTGTGTTATGTTTTATTTGATACTCATACAGTTTTTAAAATAGTAGATAGTAGAGATATAAAAAATATAAATACTGGTAATCAGGTTCTGGTTCAGTACAAAGCTATCCCATAACACAGGTTAAACTCTTTGGTGACATTTCTCCATTAAAACTTAAAACAGGGCAGAAAACCTGATAATTAAGGCCAAAGTCTTCCATTGCCAGCACAGCCTTCTGAGCTTGGCGCAAAATAGATGGTTTCTCCTTTGAACTTGTCTTCGGAGTTCGAAAACCCCATACTCTTTACCTGTTGAATATCCCATGGCTTTGGTTAGATTACAGGATCAACTTCCTTTCTCCTGATAAGAACTTGATCATAAAGCACCAAGATTCCTGGAAGGCCTCCCTATGCAAATGAAGCATTCCTATTAAACTCTAGTCAATGAATTAGATTCACCCTGAAGACAAATTCCTACTCTCCAAGGTTCATTTACAGCCTTTGTTCACCCTGATTAAAGTGTTTGTGTACAAGCAGTTTTGTACTCGAAGGGTGGGTGGGGGGTTACCTGGAAGAGAATGGGGGACAAGAGACATGAAGAAGGACGCCAAGACAAGAGTCTGATCAAGGCGACAATTTTATTTTTTCCCAAGGTTGAATTTATACCATAACATGGGTAACAGAGGGAGGGGGGAAGTGTGAAAGATTTACACAGGCCAAGGACACAGTATTTGTGTGGTTAGGGAATCGGCTGATGTTGACAGGATGTTAGAAAGGTCACAGGTTTGTCATATTATTAGTCAGCAGGAGAATTTTATCATATTATTATTTATCTTGACCACCAGATTTATATTAGTCTTCTGCAGCTGGCTGGGGATTTTTCAATGAACCCAGTCATACTTAATTCTAACCATAATAATAACATCAACAATGGAGGGCTTCAAGGGCATCGCTCCCAACACAGTTTCACTGAAGATTGTCAGAGAAGTCCTTCATCTAAAAGAAGCAGAATGCTAAAATCCTTGGAGAAGGTCTTCCCTACCCCCACTACCCTTGGCCCTCACTCCCAGCAAGACTGGGATTCTGCAGACCCCAAACATTCCAAACTCCACTTCATTCTTTCAGCCTGGTGTATGGTGGCACCTGGATACTCTAAGGGAGAAGCAGAACCCTGAACGACTCATGCATTGACACCATAACAATATTGAAAACATAGTGAAGGGTACTCATGGGGTACAGTTAGCAGAGCTGAGCTGCAGGATATCCCCTGAGTTCCATCTTCCAGGCCATGGCTCTGCCTGCCTTTCCAAGGAGACCTGCTAGGCCCCAGGTACATCCATGTGAGACCCTCTCTAAGTCAATTCACTACCTGCTGAGTTCCTCTAGGGACATAGCCAGTAGCAGTGAACTGAGTTCTATCCCCTGAGATCTATCAGGCCCAGAGCTCTTCCTTCCCAAAGAGCCCTCAGAAACATTCAGGTCCACCAGGGACACAGACAGAAGAGTTGAGCAGTGCTCAGTTCTCTGAGCTTCATGTTTAGGCATGGCTCTGCCTGCTTCCTGGAAGAATTCTGCTGATATCAGGAACATCCAGTCAACACCAGGGACAGACAGAAGTCTCAAGGCTAGTCTTCTCCCGAGCCTGCCTGAAAATGTCATACTTCGGCCAGGAGATTTACAACAAGAACCAATCTGAGGAAGTTTTGGATGAAGAAAGTGTGGTTGTTAACACTTGTCCCATTTACTGAGGAGCCAAACACAGAATATCCTATGAAATCAAATGTTTCTTCAACCATAGAAGGCAAACCACCAGTCTGTTCTCTGGAGAGGCATAAGAAAATCAACACCCAACAAGAACCATACCAAGCACTTGTCTCTCAGCTACCTTGCCTCCTATTAATGATGTGTCCTGGAGCACTCTTTGGGAGTGCTGTCATTATCATAACTTGAGTACGAATGGCAAGAAAGTTGAGGTTTGTTTGAGACTTCGAAGACATTCATATTATAAACAAGAATGTTATATTCCCAACACCTTTCATGAGGCCAGAATGAAGCTGTGTCCCAAGAAACCCAAGATCACTTTCAGAGGAATTGGGCTTCCGTGCAGCTGCCAAAGCAGGAGAATGGTATACTGGAAATTCTAACTTCACCTCAGGGGTCCACATTTGCAACCTGAGGAAGAACTGACTGAGAGCTGCTCAGTCAATGTCTGTGAATCACTGTCGTCTTCCCACTTCTATAGAGGCCTTTCCTTTCTGCCATGAACCATTGGATTCAGATGGTGTGTTGTCCATGGCAGGCAGCACCCTGCAGACAGCAGCTACTGAACACCCTGAGTATCCTAGCATGGCCAAAGCACATGAAGATGACCTTAAATTCAATCTTATAAAGGTAACATGGTATTTTAAAATCTAAATGAATAAATCACTTAAAGGATACAGGAAAATACAATCAAACCATTGAGAAAAAAACTGTTCAAGACCTGAAAAATGGACATAGAAGCAATACGGAAAACGCAAACAAGGGAATCCTGGAGATGGAAAACTCAGGGAAGAGTACAGGAACTACAGAAGCAAGCATCACCAACAGAATACAAGAGATGGAAGAAAAAAATCTCAGACATAGAAGATAGGACTGAAAAAAAATCAATATATTGGTCCAAGAAAATGTTAAATTTAAAAGTTTTCAGACACAAAGCATGCAAGAAATGTGGGGCACTATGAAAATAACAAACCTACAAATAATAGGAATAGAAAGATTTCATTTCTTCTACTCTGATTCTATTTCTCCTTCATTCTTTTCCCCTTTACTTTCAAAATCATAATATAATTGTATCATCTCTCTTTCCCTCTCCTCCCTCTGAATCCTCCTATAAACCCATCTTTGCCTTTATTCAGATCTATGCCCTCTGTTTTCACTAATTGATATCAATAGGAAAGATGATTTCATCTATGCTCAGCATTCCTTATTTGCTGTAATGCTTTGTGTGGGTTTGAGACCTCATGGGCTTTCCTCCATCCACTTTGGAATGCCTGTCCTTGTCCTTGTTTAGGGCAGTCATGTTGCTGAGACTTTATGGCAGTAACTTCTGATGTTACTAGGAGACACACTCTCACAGCACACTCCTGCTTACAATCTTTTGGCCCCCTCTTCTACAATGTTTCCTGAGCCCTAGCTGGGGTTGTGGGCTGGTCATCACAGCTGCCCTTTGATTGGTTGTGGTTTTCTGTAGTGGTTTCTGTCTATTGCAAATAGGAGTTCATGAGGGCTACCTGCGGGTATGCTGGCAAATGTTTAGAGTTTAGTTAGGTATTCTGCTCATTTAATAAAGTGGCAGTTGTAGGTTCTTCAAGAACTCTGACTTCACTAGCTCTAGGTATTTATCTAGGTTTCCAGTATTAAGCATGGTTTCCCGATTGCTGTACATGTCTTATGTCCAACTAGAGAAATGTTAGGTACTGTCAAGGTACACATTCTCCAACTGCATCCTTATATCTTATTGTATCCTGTTGGTCATTGTGGTGGTTCATAGGCATCATTCTTAGGTAGGATTATTGTAAGCTAACTTAGGACCTTCTGAAATCATGAAATCCTGTCCGTGAGGAGGCTTTCAGGTCAGTTCTAGTTAATCATGATACCTTCAATGATAGGGCCTTATCTTCTCCCTCTTGGATGCTACCAAGGGCAACAGCAATAGCCTACAATGTTTATCAATTCTTTAGGAAAATTTTAGAGAAGGCTAACCAATAACTCAAATGAAGGCTTCTCCTCCCTGATGTTGAGGTTTCTGTTAGTCTTTGGTTCTTGGAGGGAGTATTAAAATCTCAGATGGAAAATATTCATTTAAACTCTACATGCATAGTTACACACAGGCTGGACAAGTGTGCAACCTCATCAATAGTGAATGAGGGTTCCCTTTGTCCCAAACTCCCTCCAGAAATTGTAGTAATTGTTTTATCCTAAACCAAATTTACCTGGAAAGCCAGTTTTATTTAAAAGTTCAGAAGGATCTCAGTGGAATAGATTTTTTATTATTATTAATTTGTAATGCTTTTGTTTTCAAAAGAAAGAAAACAGGAGAAGCAATTGTTATAATAGACTCCCTAGCAGTGACTTCTTAATTTTTGCAAACTACCTGGGGACTGGCTATTCTACTGGGATATTTCTAGGAGCATTGAGGGAATTTCATTGTTAACATCACAGGTAGCATTTAAGATGTGAAAAGAATATCTTTCTGTCCCAACTCCTCTTAAGGAAGATCACCTTGAAGAGAGCAATTGTCTGTGCTCTTTGTCGTCCATCTTAAGAGTTCTTCATGATGATTTAATTTTCACAGCATTCCCATCCATGCATCTCTGTACCGGGATTAGGTGAGGATACTGTATTTTATTTGAATGTAATTTTTTTTAAAAAAGGTGCAATCTTTTAATACTATTTTTTCATAAAAGTGCTAATATGCAAGGAATATATCTATTGAAAGGATTTATCTTTAAAGTGTAGTAAAAAGCGGTACTGGTTTGAAAAGAAATGAAATATCTTGTCTGTTTCTCTCAGTCTTATGAAAACACACGTAGGTATACATAGGCCAGAAATTTGAGCTCAGTCAGGTGACGCTAGGAAGGCCTCTATGATTAGCCTCTCAGTTACGCTGCTTATTGACATCAATAACAAAATGTAGGCTTATGGACTGCTGAGGTTATGCACCTTGATGAGTCCAATACTTCGCAGAGAAAAATGTAAGACAAGATTCATTAATTGGACAAAGCAGATAACCCAGTAATTCAGAGATATAATTGAGACTCAAAATTTTTGAAAATAAAAAAAAGGCTTTTGTAAAAATAATAATAAAGTGCATGCTTACATACTGGCCATATATCCCGCTCCCACCTGCAGTCCATTCTAGACAGAAGGCTACTTGTTCTTATTCGGTCACACTTACCTCATAATCTGTTATTAATTCTGTCAGTTAAATAAAGGCTTATGTAACATGTAAAAAAGGCTTATGTTAGAAGATGCTACAGAGC
The DNA here is from genome assembly GCF_011064425.1 of Rattus rattus. Classification (NCBI taxonomy): domain Eukaryota; kingdom Metazoa; phylum Chordata; class Mammalia; order Rodentia; family Muridae; genus Rattus; species Rattus rattus. The sequence goes on along the minus strand of NC_046157.1, from coordinate 43,004,155 downwards.
AAATATGCTGAATATTTTATTAACTAAATATATTCTGATACTAATATTTCAAGTCTTCTGATATCAGAAATATTTTGTCCAACTGCCGAGAATCACAGAAGTGAGTGACACCTCAGCTCTCCCATTTCTGCTCTCACCTAGTTCATCATTCGGATAGCACTGCTGGAAATATGCAGAAGGTGTGAAATCACTATCTAAAGGGTCAGTTTTACTGCTGAATACATTGAAAATACTAAATGGGGATAATCGGATGTCTTTGGAGATTTATTGTAGGATATCATATATAATTATTAAATTTACTATCAGCTTCTCTGTCTAGTGAATATGCTACTATGCCCAATGAACCTCCATTCTATTCAAATTCTCAACAGAAAAAAAGAATAAATTTTATAATGTATATTTTTTCAGAAAAAATTTTGGGCATGCATATATTTTTTCTGTCTCAAGATTTATTCATCTTTTTATTTTTACTAACTCCCCTTTCAGTTTTCCATATTGTATGTTTTAGGATGGGGCAGTTTGAGAAAACATATTTCTGTTAGTCACAGATTATGCTGTGGAATATATCACTAACTTGATAAAGAACTGAAAAAAAATGACATAGAAGCAAAAGGTAGGATGACCAGGTCACTGCTTTTTTCATAGGAACCAGAGTCCTGTGAATCCAAGAATTGTCCATGCAGTCATGGAAAGTTAGACACTTAGGGCTGTTCTTTTTGTTGTAGATAATTGGCACAGGATTTCAAGATCTGAAGAATATTTTATGTTCATAATCATGCATAATATGTCTATGACTAAGTGATGGGTTGTGATGCCACTAGGACTTCCCTTTCTCAAAAGAAATTTCAACAAAATATATCCTTTCCACTATGTTGTAGTTTATGAAACTTTCAAATACTTTATGACAAACCATATTGCTTTGTTTATCTTTGTTATTCAGTATAAAGAACATAAGAAATGGTGGAGAGATTGATTATCAATTAGAATTATTAGAATTATTTGAAATAACTGTGGTGGATAATGCATTAAATAATTTTGACTCTTACTGGTGAATAAAATATAGCTATCTATTAATTTGCTTCATTGTAGTCTAATTTTCTATTAAAAAATTTAGCATGGGAACACTTAAATGGAATCCAGATAATAATGACACTGATGATACTGGGAATTCTTCCTAATGTGTTTTTATTTTTTTAATCCTAACTTTTATTTTTGAGACTATATATTATATAATATATATAAAAATATATAATTATTATGTATTTACCCATTTCTCTCTCCAACTCTTCCTATATACTTTCTGCTCTTTTTCAAATTCATTGCTTTTTCATTAACTGATGCTATGCTCGTGTGTGTGTGTGTGTGTATGTGTGTGTGTGTATGCACACACATACACACACATATATAATATATATAAAACATATTTATATTCCTAGGTGCATAAAAAGAATCTTCTCAGTCCATATATTGTTACTTGTAGGTATGTGTTTTCACAGCTGACCATTTAGTATTGGATAATCAATGGGTGTGTTCTTTCTTGTGGAAGACTTTTTCCCACTTAGCATTCCTTATTTACATGAGATTGTTTTTGCAGGATTGTGGATTTTTTTATTACTATATTCTAACTTTCATAATATCCCTTGTAGTCACCACTATAGGAACAACAGGAGAATTGCTACAACCTCTTTAGAAGCATATGTTATTGAACTGTTAAAAGATATTGTCACCTGAATACCTTTTGGAAATGTCAAGTGTAAGGAGAGCTCTTGTATTGACCTTTAATATGCAAACAAATCAACAGTATACATGTGAGCATGTCTGTTTCCTCTTATCACAGTTACTCTAACATCTTGGTTACATTATCTCAGTTATCATTTTTATGTCATAAGCTCAGAATGGCAGTGTCATAATATAGAAGATAGCAAATTATTAGTTTTCAAAGTGAAGTAGTGACTACTCAGAATAATTTTATTGAGGAAATTAAAAATATTTACTTGAAATATGAATTTGATTTATTATCATTTTGTTTGTTTTAGGAAAAATTAATGACATATTATAGTTTTCCATGTTTACACTGTTCAGTATAAACAACATAAAAAATGGTTGAGAGATTGATTAGTAATTAATATTATCAGTATTATTTAAAATAGCTGTGACGTATAATGCATTAAATAATTTTGACTCTTACTGGTGAACAAAATATAGCTAACTATGCAACTTAGAGTTACTATGACATACTGTAAGACCTTAGTGGTGTCTTTAGAGTATTCTTCAATATTTCTCATAAAAAATATTAAAATTTTTATATCTCAAAACCTTTCTAAAATTCTTTGTATGCTAGGTATAGTTATAAAAATAGTAACATTCTATATTCTTAAGTATTGATTAATGTGCATATAAGAGAGAAGATGTGATATTAACATTCATTCATCTCGTTTGAACCTTGGTAATGTTTTCTTCACCTAATTTTCTTTTCAGTGAGCAGCTTGAAGAGATGTTATGGAGGTGAACAGAAGCCAGATAACTGAGTTTGCTCTCAGAGGAATAACAGATCGTACAGAGCTGCAAGTCCCTCTGTTCCTCGTGTTCTTCATCATCTATGTCACCACCATGGTGGGCAACCTTGGCTTAATCTTACTCATCTGGAAGGATTCCCATCTTCACACTCCCATGTACTATTTCCTTGGAAGTTTAGCCTTTGCTGATGCCTGCACTTCATCCTCAGTGACTCCCAGGATGCTTGTCAACATCTTAGACAATGGTAAAATGATTTCCCTCTTTGAATGCATGGCCCAATATTATGTTTTTGGATCCAGTGCAACCACAGAATGCTTCCTCCTGGTAGCCATGGCCTACGACCGCTATGTAGCCATATGCAACCCTCTGCTCTATCTTGTGGTGATGTCCAACAGAGTGTGCACTTGCCTCATAAGTGGTTCATATATAATCGGTTTTCTGCATCCACTTGTTCATGTAGGATTATTATTTAGATTAACCTTTTGCAAGTCCAATGTAATAGATCACTTTTACTGTGAGATTCTGCCTCTCTATACAATTTCTTGCACTGACCCATCTGTTAATGCATTCGTGGTTTTTATTTTTTCTGCCGTGATACAAGCCATTACCTTCATGAGTATTGCAGTCTCCTATGCCCATGTCCTCTTTTCCATCCTGAAAACAAAGTCTCAGAAGAGCAGAAGAAAAGCCTTCTCCACCTGCAGTGCCCACCTGCTCTCTGTCTCTTTGTTCTATGGAACTCTCTTCTTCATGTACGTGAGCCCTGGGTCTGGACCAAGTAAATATAAGAATAAAATGTATTCTCTGTTTTACACCATTGTGATTCCTCTGCTAAACCCCTTCATTTACAGCTTAAGAAACAAGGAAGTTTTAGGTGCTCTGAGAAAAATCATAAAGTCATAAATGTTTTTCAGAAAATTTTGGTGCTCATTTATTATATACATCAAAATTTCCGATCTTGAGTTATCAAATATAGGAAACTGATATATTGCTAAATGATGAAGTATAATCTTTAGTTTGTATAATTTTCATAGATTTTCAAATCATAAATGTGCACTTTGAAGGCGGTTTTCAATTACTTGTTATTCCAAACCCATAACGATATACTAAAATTAGATCAGCAAATTAAATATCCATAACATAAACAAACTATGGTCTTTTCAGATATATTTTATATATAATATGCAATTTTTAATAGTGCATTGAATATTTATTCCCTTAAGAAATTCTGTGTTTCTATAACTACCTGCTGGTAGCAACACCAAGCATATCAAAATAAATGATATCTGGCAGATAAATGTTTTTCATTTTGCAGAACATGGAAAACAGAGATATATTCAACATCCCATTGTCATGTACTCAGGGCTTCAATGGTCAGCTGCTTCAAATTCTGGAAAGGCTGATTGTGTAGTTATACATTTAATTGTAAATGATGGCAATTGTGGGGATACCTGCGCAAGTTGAAACTGATAATGCTCCTGAATATATATCTAATAAGATGAAACAATTCTTTGCATAGTGCAAAATAAAACATGTTACTGATATACCACACAATGCTACAGAATAGGTAGTTACAGAAAGATATATCATATTTTAAAAGTGATATTTATTAAGCAAAAAGGAAGTGTAAAACCCCCAGGAACAGACTAAATAATGGTTTGTTAACTCCAAATTTTCTTAATGTTGGTGAAAAAGGAACAGCAGCATCAGAGAAACACTGGGTTATTGACATAACCAAGGAACCAGGCCAACCAATATAGTATAAGGGTGTGACAACATTAAAATGGAAAGCTGCAATAGTTTTAAAATGGAAATGTCATTATGCTTATGTATCTACAGGAAATGAAAATATATGGCTACCACCACAATTTATTAAGATTAGATCTGACTTGGGAAACCCTTTTATCAGTGGAGACATGAATGTCTTCATAAAACAAATAGCCCAAGTAATTCACTTCCCTAGATTGTCTCAGTTACCGATTTCTCCAAAATGTGAATGCAAATCGACTTCAAAAGGGATAGCCCAAATGATTGACTACAAAAAGATTGGACAACACATAGATTGGACAGAAAACGGAGAGTGGACAGCACAAAAACTGAACAGACAACCCAAAGACTGGACAACCCAAAGACTGGACAACAAATGCTATAGCTACCTTTTTCAGACGTTTTCCTCCTTTGGCCCCAAATAGAAATTCTTTGGTCCAATTCATCAGGAAGCAATTATAAGAAGCTATGTCCCATTCCCTTAAATTGGGGTCGATGAATTGGTTGTTGTGTTATAGTTTGTTATCTAGGGTAGTAGGTTGTTATTGGTTATGATCAAGAATTGATAGAACTTTAAGATTATTTTGTTTAATTGTTATATATTGATAGAAATTTAATGTTGCTTCATTTGAATTATTCTATATTGGTAGAAATTTAAGATTGTTTTGTTTGACTATAATATACACAAGTAGTTTATTTAAAATGTAATGTAAAGTTCTAGCTTTATGGTTCTTATAATTATTTCTATTGTATGTAAATTGGTAATGTTAGAGAAAAGCCCTGTTGTCAAAGAAAGAGAAATATTAAGTGGAAATTTCTGGTTTCTTTGGAGACTCAGTTGTATAATATTATTTTTTGGAAGCTGTGTTATGAGGGGATGCTTTGCAGAAGCAGGCATGTGAGAGGATGTTTTGTTGAAAAAACAAGTGTTTTTTTTTTCCCCTTGGAGGCTGTCTTGTAAAAGGGCATATGATGTTTTGCTAATATTTGAGAGGATACTTGATGTTTTGAAAGAATACACACACACACACACACACACACACACACACACACACACACACACACACACACACACACACAAACACACATCCCCACAGACAATATAAGGATTTTCTTGCATTGGTTTACCTTGTAATACTTCACTGATCTTCACTGACAATGTCCTTACTTTGGTTGGCCTTGCAATGTTGGCTTATCTTCACTGGTCTTCAGTGATCTTCACTTGTCATGACTTTGTAAGAAAAGCGCACCAAAGAACTTCTGAAGGTATTCTGACTGTTTCTTGCCCCTTTCTGGGACTCGCAGAGCCTTGTGGTTTCTTCTGGATTGAGCCTCTGCTACTGATTCATGTATCACACCATACACTGTTAAACTGGAGTGCTGATAGCCTGAGGGTGAAGATTGGAATTACCCCAAAGAACTACTTCTAAACAGATGTCCCTTGTCCTGTTAACCATTTTCCTCCTCTACCTTTGGTAAGTGGATGATAAGGGAGGTTAAAATATTTAAGAACCCATATTAAAGTAGGTTTTGAGAAATTTAAGCCTACAGTTCATTGGTGGAGTGAATGTTGAGGTGGATCAATTCAAAGCCCTTGATCTGAGTCTGGGAGGTATCTGTGCTGATCAGCTCACCAGCTCTCCTGAACCCGTACCACCAGATTAAGTTCTCCAGCACTGCCGCTGATGGCTCCTCCAATGCTGCAGCCAGCAAGGAGCATAGCCAACTGTCTAACTTTAATGTCCTGGATCCAGCTCACCCATACCCATACCCACAGAGCCAGCTCTATTGTGCTGCCCAGGAGAATTGTTGCAGGGCCCACTTTCCTGAGTGTTGATTCCAATGGACTGGAAAAGCTCTCCCTCTCTGATGTCCTGGAAGGTGGCTCACCTGCAAACCCAATAACCATGTCAAGCTCTATTTTCCTGCACAGGTAAGGTGCAGGGCTCACTCTCTTGACTACTGCAGTCAATAAGAGACAGGGTAAGATCTCCCATTCTCATGATCCCAGGGCTAGCTTCTCTCCCCACCATAGGTGGTGAAGGTGATGGAAAGTAGAAGGGCAGGTGATGAGGATGGGGGTGGGGAGGTTCTCTCCCTCTTCCAGTGTACCACACAGACAAGTTTCATGGCCAGTTTCTTCTTTCAAATCCTTGAATACTCGCCCCCTGAGGTCTGTCAATGGTCACCCTGCTACCATGGTCAGTCAGTTCAACTGTATTGCCCTGGAGAGGTGAAGGGCCTGTTCTTCTGAGTGTTGTTGCAGCCAGTCAGGGCAGGACCCACTCTTCCTAGTACAGCAGCTGGCAAAGAGCTGGGCCAGTTCTCCTGCTCTCATGCCTTCAGAACCAGCTCTTCCATAATATCCAGGTGAGGAGTGGGGCCAGTTCTTCACAAACCTCAGATATCAACAAAGCCAAGGGTGGAAACCCAGACCAGTGGCATCTGCCTGGCCTTTGGTGATATCAGGTCCCCATATTAAGCAGGGCTGAAGACACAGACATGGCCCTTAATGGCATTGCAGGCCAGGATGTCACCATGGCCATAGTTGACATCACCACCTATTCATATCAGGCTGTTCCACACTACCATCAAGTCTCCGGTCCTGCCTCTCTTTATTGTGCATACATCCTTCTGCTTCATTTTTCCTTCCATTTCTCCACCACTTACTTACACATCTTATTGTTGCTTGGGGTCTCTGGGTGTCTGAGGTTGTCTCAGAAGTGTCTCATGCAGTGTGTAGCAGGCAAGGACATCTTGAGTGTGCTCTTGCCACCTGGCTTCCTTGTCATCAGACTTGTGGTCATCTGGGGTTTTTTCAACTAGGGCTCCCTACCTGCTTATATTTCTGTAGTACCAGATGGGGGTCTTCTCATCCCAGGCTTGCTTTGCCCTGTTCCTGATGTTTTACATGGATACTGGGGATTTAAATTCAGGTCCTCATGCTTGCACAGAAAACCATCTTACCCACTGATCTATCTTTCCTGCTATAAAATGGTTATTTTTGTGAGGTTTAATGGAACTTTTGGAAATGTCTACATTTCTGTCAGATATTCCTCACCTCTATACCTACCCAACCTCATGCATTTTTTCTCACAAAACAACAGGCAAACATCAACAAACAAAGCACTCAAAATATATAATTTAGAAAGAATTCTTCAAGTAGGAATAAATGTTCTGAGCATAATAGTTTTTACTACTGGGGCAATAACATTCTGACTAGGGAAAATTTTGACTTTGTAGAAAACATACAAATATAGTATTAAGGCATATTTTTACACATGTTCTGGTGGCACTTAGATAAATTCTACTCATCAAGTTTCAAATAATCCAGGCCATAGAAGAATAGAGCATAAAAACCTTTGTTTTCTAAGCTACTTTGCTAGTTCTTTTTTCCTTTTAAGATAAATATAAAACCTTAATTTTGTAAGTATGAAGTGAGAATTAGTCAGAATTAGTGCATATAATTTTGAACCGAGGAATTTTTAATAGCCTTTAATTTAGTGAAATTAATCATATATATGCCATCATTACATTTTATCTTTCACACATTGGACAATATAGGTAAGCACCCTGGTTTCATTCATATTTGGAACCATCATGAATTGTTGGAGACAAAGTAATTTATATCCAAAATCATTTTCTATCTCAAACTGTTTCCTTTTACTGTATTTTTCATAAGAAATTTGTTTTAGGACTATCATTTTTATTTTTCTTTCTGCATTTGATAGTAATATTCTGTCTTATTTTGTGTTGAAAATAGGGTCTTTTCCAATATAATACATCCTGATTATAGTTTCCCATCTGTTCACTCTTCCAAGTTTTTTCTCACCTCCCCCAGATCTACCTCCCTTCTTCACATTATAAAAGAAAAGGTTTCTAAGAGATAACAGCCAACATGGACAACATAAAACATAGTAAGATGAAGCAAAACTTCCATATCTAATTTGAACACAGCAAATAAACAAAGGGGAAATGTCTCAAGAGTAGGAAAGAGCATCAGAGACATACTCATTTTTATAGTTAGGAGTTCCATAAAAATACTAATCTAATAGCTATAATATATACTCAGAGGAATTGGTATACACCCAGATAGAAGATGCTGCTTCTGTCTCTGTGAGATCATATTACCTGCCTTATTTGAATAAGAGCACCACGTTCTCCTAGCATTCTCTTGACTCGTACAAATTGTCCACATTCTCTTCCATAGGATTCCCTGAGCTCTGAGGGGGAGGGATTTGAGCGAGACTTCCAATGCAGACTCCTTCTCATGTCTGTCTATGGGTCTCTGCGTCTTTTCCCATCTGTTGCCAGAGGAAGCCTCTCTGATGACAACTCATGAAATCTATGGGTATTGCAGCATATCACTAGAAATCATTTTATTGTTTATTTTTTTTAACCAGTCATATTTGGTTTTACCCTAGTTCTCTGGTCTAGTTAGTCTCTGGTTCTTGGGTACTCAAGCAGTGTTGAGTATGGGTTTCACCTTGTGGAGCTGGCCATGAGTTGAATAAAACTTTGATTGGCTACTCTCACAAGTTCTGTGCCACCGTTCCACTAGCATAGATGACAGGCAGAACAGACAATGGGTCAAAGTGTTTGTGGCTGAGTTGATATGCAGGTTTCTCTTTTGGTAACCTGCAGAGTACCTTCCCACAATAAAGATGGTAGAATGCACGTGTAAAGAGCCCATGCAGACACCAGGTCAACTTCTTCATGGTATATGAGTTTGTGTGTTTTTCTCAGCAATGTGGCTTCACTGTCAGTTTGCAGAGAGCAAACTTTTGTCTTAGCACCAGTGTGGGTTGTTTGAGAATATTCATGGGACCCCTTTGGCCAGAAACTTAATTGAATGCAACTCAGTCCTTCTACTGTAAGCTTTGACTGACTTCAAGAGATGACCATTTGAAACTCTATATCTTCCCTTACTAAGAGTCCTCATCAGGATCACATTAATATATTCCAGGAAGTTTCCACTGTACTAGGTTTGTACACCACATATTAAATGTCCCACAATTTCAGATGTGTCTTTTCCCCCTCTTTCCCATCTTCTTCATGCACACATGTCTCTTACCCTCTGAGCCATCTTTCCAGCTCAGATAGTAGCTTTGTTAACACTTACTCAATGGATAATATAACCTTATAAGTGACATACTATATTTATCTTTCTGTATCTAAGTTATTCGCTAAGATAATTTTTGTTTTCTAGTTCTATCGACTTGCCTGCAATTTTCACAATGTCATTTAAAAGTAGCTGAGTAATGCTCCTTTGTGTAAATGTGTCACATGTTCTTTTGCCATTATTCTCTTGGGGGATATCTAGGTTGTTGCCAGTTTTGGGCTATTGTGAATGAAGCCCCAATGATCATGACTGATCAAAATCTTTAGGGTAGGATTAAAGCATCCTTTGAGTATAAACACAAAAGTGGTATAGCTGGATCTTGAAATAGATTGATTCCAAATTTTCTGAAGAAACACCATGCTGTTTCTATACAACATGTGGCTATACAAGTTTTCACTCCCACCAGCAGTGGATGGGTGTTTCCCTTGCTCTGCATCCTTGCCAGAATTAGATGCAAGTTGTGTTATTGAACTTAGCCATTCTCACAGGTGGAAGATGGAATTTCAAATTAATTTTCATTTGCATTTCACTGATGGCTAAGAATTTTGAACAGTTGCTTGTTTGTTTCTTGGCCACTTGAGATTCCTCTATTAAGAATTTTCTGTTTAGATCTGTAGCCCATTCTTCAATTTGATTATTTGTTTTTTAATATCTAATATCTTGAACACTGTACCTACTTTTGACAATACTCCTCTATTGGATGTGGAGTTAGTTAAAAAATGATTCCCATTCTTCTGTCCAAATTGCTTTATAGAAGATTTTCTGTTTCATGAGGTACCATTTATTAACATGGAATTATCAGTGTTCTGTTCAGTAAGTTGTTTTCTGTGCCAATGCATTCTCTGCTTTCTCTTTTATCAGGTTCAGTGTATATGGATTTATTTTGAGGATTTTTATCCACCTTGGACTTGAGGTGCTTTTTGTTTGTTTGTTTTATTAGTCATTCTATTCTTTTACATCTCAAATGATAGTCCACTTCCCAGTTACACCTCCACCAACCCTCCCATCCCACATTTGTCCTCCATCCTCCCCTTTGCCTATATGAGGGTGCTCACCCACCCAGCCATTCACTCCTGCCCTATCACTCCCCCCTTTTCTGGGATATCAAATCTCCCAGGACCAAGGGCCTCTTCTCACATTTCTGTCAGGAAGGCCATCCTCTGTTACATATGCATCTGGAGCCATGGATCCCTCAAGTTTCACTCCTTGGTTGGTGTTATAGTCTCTGGGACAACTGGGTGGTCAGGCCAGGCTATGTTGTTCTTCCATTGGAATTGCAATCCCCCTCTGCTCCTCCTGTCCTTCTGCCAGCTACCCCAACAGGTTCCTTGAGCTCAGTCTGTGGTTGGCTACAAGCATCCTCATCTGCATTAGTCAGTTGCTGACCTGTCCTCCCAAGGAACTGCCACACAAGGTTCCTGTCAGCAAGCGCCTCTTGGCAACTGCAACAGTGTCGGGTTTGGTGTCTGCAGACATGATGGATCTCTAGATGGGGCAGTCCCTGGATGGCTCTTCTTTCATTCTCTGCTTCATTTTTTGTCCCTGTTCTTCCTTTAGACAGGAACATTTCTTGGTTAAAAATTTTGAGACGGGTGGTGGCCCCATCCCTGGACTGGGGACCATGCCTATCTACTGGAGATGGCATCTACAGGTTCTATCTTCCAGTTCTTTGTGTATTTCAGCTAAAGTCATCCAGTTGGGTCCTGGAAGCTTAACATTTCCCTGGTATTTGGGACTCTACAGTGGATATCCCCAGTGCCCCATCCCCCTGCTTCATATTTTTGTAGCATGGATCAATTTAATAGCTGAGTAGTACCACATTTTCTGTATCCATTTGTAGGCAAATGGATGGAACTAGAAAATAGCAACCTGTGTGAGGTAACCCAGTCACAAAAGAAAACACATGGTACATACTCACTGATAAGTGGCTACTAGCCTAAAGCCTCTGAATACCCATGGGAGGTAGAGGGTAGGAGGGACTTGGGAGAAAGAGAGGAGGGGGCGAGAGAAAGGGGGCACCATCAGGTATGAGAGGAGATGGGGATGATATACAGAGGTTCAGGAATTTGAACAGAGGTATATATCAATGGGAGATGAGGAACTGGGGGTAGCCACCAGCAAGTCCCAGATGCCAGGAAAGCAAGAGGCTCCCAGGACCCAGCAGTGATAAGATTAGCTGAAATGCCCAACAAAGGGGAGGGAGAACCTATAGAGACCATATCCAGACAAGGCCCCCTGTTTGGGGATGGGGCCACCCACCCTTCTTAAAATTTTAACCTAGAATTGCTCCTGTGTAAGGGACAAAGTATGGAGCAGAGATTGAGTGAAAGGCCATTGGAAGCTGCCCCTCCTAGTTATCCATCCCTTATGCAGCCACCAAACCCAGTCACTATTGCTGATGTCAAGAAGTGCTTGCTCACAGTAGCCTGATATGGATGTCTTCTGAGAGGCTCTGCTAGAGCCTGACTGATACAGATGAGGATACTCGTAGCTAATCTGACTGGGCATGGGGACCCCAGAGAAGGAGTTAGAGAAAGGACTGAAGGAGCTGAAGGGGTTTGTAATCCCATAGGAAGAACAACAATATCAACCAACCAGATCCTCCAGAGCTTATAGGGACTAAACCACCAACCAAAGAATACACATGAAGGGATCCATGGCTCCAGTTGCATATGTAGCAGAAGATGGAATTTTCTGGCATCAATAGGAGGAGAAGCCCTCAGTCCTGTGAAGGCTCTATTCCCCAGTGTAGGGGAATGCCATGGCAGTGAGGTGGAAGTGGATGGGTGGGAGGGGGAGCATCCTCACAGAAGCATGGGAGGTAGGATGGGAGAGGGGGTGAACCAGGATAGGGCATAACATTTTAAATATAAATATATAAAATATCCAATAAAAGTGAAAAGAATGGATCAATTATTCTTCTATATGCAGACCACCAGTTGATAACCTTGAGTTTTGTGCAGGGTGATAAATGTGGATCCATTTACATTCAACTACAAACAGGCACCCAATTTTATCAGCACCATTTGTTAAAGATGCTGTCTTTTATTCCCCCAGTGTATATTTCTGGCTTATTTATGAAGAAATAATAGGTGTCCATAGCTGTATGTATTTATGTCTGGGTTTTTTATTTGATATCACTGATGTATCTATTTTCCAACCAAATACTATATGGTTTTATTACTATAGCAACTAGAAATAGAAAATGGTGAGGCTTCCAGCAGTTATTCTGTTTTTGTTGTTTTGTTTGGTTTTGTTTTGTCTTTCCATATAAAGTGGAGAATTGTCTTTTCAAAATCTGCAAAAAAATGTGTTGGAATAATAATGGAGACTGAATTGAACCTGTGATGCTTCCCTATGATAGTTATTTTTACTATATTAATATTACAAATCCAGGGCCTGGGAGACCTTTTTTGTGTTTTGATATTTTCTTCAATTATTTGTTCAAAGACCAACTTTTTATTATATAAGTTTTTTACTTGTTTAGTTATAGTTACTTCAAGATATTTTGTATTATTGGAGACAATTGTGAAAGGTATTGGTTCTCAATTTTTTTTTACAGCCCATGTGTTTTTTGAGTATAGGAGGGACACTCATATTTTTTTTTAAAGTTAATCTTGTATCTATCCAGTTCACTGAAAGAGTTTATCAGCTGTAGGAGCTCCCTTGTGGATTTTTAGGGTCACTAATGATTACTACAGTAGTATGTTCCTTTCTAGTTTGTATCTTCTTGATCTTTCAGTTGGCTTGTTGCTACCTACAGCTATAATTTCAAGTGCTATATTTGTAAATAAATATGGAGAATAGGCATCACTGCTTTTTTTCAAGTTTCTGATTTGTGTAATTGGATTGAGTTCCTTTCCATTTAATAATGTTCACTATTAACTTGATGTAAACTGTCTTTATTATATTTGAACAAAAATGAAACTCATTTGAGTGAGCTAACTCAATCACAGGACATACATGTGCCTTGTAAAACAGAGACTCACTGATATGAAGCAAAAGGTGCCAATACTTTTGAAGGAATCAGTCAAGAGAAAGGTCTTGAATTTTGTCAAATGGGGAGGGTTTTTCATTAGCTAATTAATAAAAAAATACAAAAAAAAAAAAAAAAAAAAAAAAAAAAAAAAAAAAAAAAAAAAGGGTCTTGAATTTTGTCAAATGGCTTTTCATTAGCTAATGCGTGTGTGTGTGTGTGTGTGTGTGTGTGTGTGTGTGTGTGTGTGTGTTTCTTTCTTTCAGTTTATTGGTATGGTAGATTAGTTTACAGATTAGATTTGTAAATGTTAAACCAACCTTGCATTCCTGGGATGAAGCCTACTTGATCATGGTTCATAATCTTTTTGGTGTGTTTTGGATGTCATTTGTGAGAATTTAATTGAGTATGTTTGCATCAGTGTTCATGAGAGAAATTTATCTTTAATTGTTTTTCATTGTTGAGTCTTTAATTGGTTTGGATGTCATAAAATAAATTAAGCAATCCTCTTTCTGTTTCTCCTTTGTTGAATAATTGAGAAATATTGGCCTGAACTCTTCTTTGACATTCTGGTAGGATCATGGGCTAAAACCATCTGTCCTTGGCTTTCTTTGGTTGGGAGACTTTGGATGGCTGCTTCTTTTACTCTAGGAATTATGGTTCTATTTAAATTGTTTATCTGATCTTGGTTTAACTTTGATATTTTAGTCTCACTTACTAAGAAAATTGTCCATTTCTTTTCTTTCAGTCTGGCAGAGTAAAGGAAATTAAAATCTGTCATTATGATTTTCTTGATTTTTTTTTTTTTTTTTGGTTAATGTTGTTATCGACCTCTTTGTTTCTGATTTTATTAATTTGGAAATTTTCTCTCTGCCTCTTAGTTGTTTTCTATAAGTATTTATCTATTTTGCTGAGTTTCTCTTTTTTTCCCCTTTGTGTTGTTGTTGTTGAAGATTTATTTATTTTATTTATAGGAGTACATATAGCTGTCTTCAGACACACCAGAAGAGGGCATTAGATCCTACTACAGATGGTTGTGGGCCACCATGTGGTTGCTGGGAATGGAACTGAGGACCTCTGGAAGAACAGTCAGTGCTCCTAACCCTGAGCTATTTCTCTAGCTCTCTGAAATACTTTTACTTAGCTTGTGTGATGATGTGGAGTACCATTGCTCTCCATTTTAAAAATACACACATCCAAATTGCCAATTGGGGCATCTAGGGTGAAAGAATGAGGCTGAGCCTTACATCCACATGATTGATCCCTAACTGATAGATTCCTGGGTGGCCCACACTGAAGTGCACTGGTGCAGTCTTGGTTCGTTGCTTCACCTTACTTGTGGGGCCAGCACAGTTTTCTTTAATCAGAAATGTCTGTCTACCTCTATAGGGACTTTCTTGGCCTCTTGAATTTTTAAAAATTTTCCCACACGCTGAGAGAGTCTTCATGTTTTATTGCTTGCCAGATTACCACTTAAATTTACCATTACCATTTAAAATGCCATGGTGTTTTGTCTCTTAATCTGGAGTATTTTCTAACCATAAATGTGAAAGGAACAACTTTCCCCCCCCCCAGAGCATGTCTATTTTCTTCATACATTTGTATCTTAGTACTCATTTAGAGACAGTTTCCAGGCCATCCACTACTTGATGAAGATGCCATGCTTTCTACCAACCTGGTGAACCACATCTGCATATCCAAAAGTTGGCTTCCTTCTCATGGTATTTGTATAACCCATTAAACTTTCCTGTAGTGTTAGCATGAGTCTAGAATGGGAAACAATGTTAACAATGAAAGAAGAGGAGGAGGATGAAGAAGAAAGGAAATAGAGGGAGAAAGAGGAAAAAGAGGCCATGCCAAACAGAACTGAATTGCCTGCCTCACTGCATGCAAACATGGGCATGGACAGTCAAGCATTTACTGGAATGTAGCATGTGCCTTGCATGGCTTTTAAATGTTGAGGCAAAGAGATCATGAGAAATGTTCCTGGATGAGAAATCTCTGCAAATCAGGAAGTATGTGTTTGATTATCAACCAACCTTGTCCTTTGCTGCCAAAATATCATTTTCTCTGCCAGTGCTTGCCTTGGTCATCTAAAGATACTATCTACCATAACATATATATTTAGTAAAGGTAGATTCATTAAGAAAGATAAAATGACTTTGAAAGATGCTGTAATTTATTAATGAGTTTTTGTCTTGGAATAAGAACTCAAGGAAATAGTTATAATACCAAGAAATCATATATTCTTACAACCAGGAACTTCAATGTGACACAGGAAACCTGCACTTGCCAACTTTCTCAATGAACAAACTCTTGGTTTCATTGACTCTCTTTATTTCATTTTATTAATTTCACTCATCAGTTTGATTATTTCTTGCCACCTACTTCTCTCTGTGTTTACTTCTTTTTGTTCTAGAGCTTTCAGTTTTTCTGCTAAGTTGCTAGTATGCAATTCCTCCAAATTTTTTATGTAGGCACTTAATTCTATAAATTTCCCTCTTTGAACTATTTTCATACTTATACATATTTTATTGGATATTTTTTATCAATATTTCAAATGTTATCTCCTTTCCTGACTCCCCTCTTAATTTCCCCTATCCAATCCTTCCACCCCCTAATTCCATGAGGGTACTTCCCCACCCACCCATCCATTCCTTCCTGCCTCCCTGCCCTGGCATTTCCCTACACTGAGGCATCGAGCCTTCACAAGACCAAGGGCCTCTCCTCCCATTGATACCTGACAAAGCCAACCTCTGCTACATATGCAGCTCAAGGTATGTGTCCCTCCATGTGTACTCTTTGGTTGGTAGTTTAGTTCCTGGGAGCTCTGGAGGGTCTCGTTGATTTGTAATGTTGTTCTTCCTATGGAGTTGCAACCTCCCTCAGCTACCTCAGTCCTTTCTCTAACTCATCCATTGGAGACCCTGTTCTCAGTCCACACTATTTTCAGCTGTCCCATAGGTTTAGTTATACTGTGTAATCATTTTATTGAGTTCTAGAAAGCATTTAAATTCTTTCTTTGTCTTGACACATTTTTCATTAAGTAGACAGTTGTTCAATTTCCATTTATATTAAACTTTCTATTTTTTTCTGTTGTATTGATAGCTAGCTTTAATTCATGGTAGTCTGATCAAAGCCAGTATGTTATTTCGATTTCCTTGTACCATTTGAGACTGAGTATAAGGTCAGTTTTGGAGAATATTCCACAAGGTACAGAGTTAAATGCGTGTTTTTATTGTTTATCTGATTTGGTGAAATGTTATGTGACTACCTGCTGTTGTAAAAATATAAAAATAAAAAAGTAAAATTTACTTTTACCCTGCTAGGTCTGCACCTCAATGTCTGAAATTATCTGCTAGATATCTTGGCAGAAACACAGCCCAGCCGCACACTTTCCTACACTCAAACCCGCACATAAAAGAACACACAACACAATCTTAGATCCAATTGGTAAGATATAATTGCCCACTTAAACATACAAAGCCCAGTACTATCCATCCCTTGAGAACATTAATAACAACCTGTAAATACACAGAGCAGAATCTTAACATCACCTGCCATGGCTTCTCTCCCCTCTCTTCCTCCTGTCTCTTCCTCTCTCCCTTAGTCTCCTCCTTCTCCTTCAAACTTCTCTCCCGCCCATCCTTCCTTCTCCTCCAATGACAGGCCTCCTTCTATCCTGTACCTGCCCTTCACCTGTACTTTACAAATTCAATGGAGAGGTGGTTCTGGTGAAGTCACCTGAGTCCTGAGTACAAGACTAGGCAGCTGTCCTTGGGACAGTGGAATTAGCATCAAAATACAGATAACTCCAGGGCAAACCACAACAACTACCTGTTAGGTACACTCGGTTTATAAAGTTTATAAAGTCTGCGAGCTATCAGTATTCCTCTGTTTAGACTTTTGATTGGATGACCTTGTCACTGATGTGAGTTGGGTACTGAAGTAACTCACTATCAGGATATGAAGGTCAATGTGTGCTTTAAGCTGTAGAAGCATTTCTGTTACATATTTGGTTGTCCTTACACTTGCAACATTGATGTTAAACTTTTACATGCCATTTTTTCCTTTTATAAATATGTAGTGTCCTTCTGCATTCCTTTTGATTAATTTTGGTTTAATGTTGTAATGTTTACACTATTTTTCCTTTTATGTTCATTTCCTTGAAACATGTTTTTCCCTTTTCCCTGAGTTGGTATCTATTCTTGATGTTGAGGTATATTTCTTGGGTGGAATAGAAGGACTTGATTACTATTTTGACTGTATCACCTCCAATGCCAAGAATGTCACCTTGCAAAACCATTTAATACACAATGGCAAAGTATGTTTAGGACCATATCAGAAATTGATGAAAATTCAATCATTATCCCAAGCAAATCTTCATTTAATAATTTTCATGAGTGTCAAGACAGGTACTCAACTTTTAAAACCAAAATGCTTATTTGAATAGAATGATATCAAAACACAGAGCAATTCGGTCCTGCTATAAAATCATAAGATTTTATAGTTTTATGTTTTTAGGTTTATGTAATAAAATCAAGGTGCTTATGTAAAAGCAAAAAATACATTGAGGGTACAATAAAAATTAGAATTCATATCCCACAGTAAACTGGCTCTGAATCACAAGTTTGAAATAGAGTTTTATATTGCTTAAAACAATGGTATTTGCCACGCAAACTATACTTGTGTTCACCCAAGTTAAGTGAAAACCCAGTGACACAGAATTACTGCCATGGCTGCCTCAGCATTGAATCGACGTTAGGGTGGTTATATGTTTAGAAAATCAGAACAACCACCAAATATTTCACAGCCCCACATGTGTATCATAACTTACACACACATACACACACACACACACACACACACACACAGAGAGAGAGAGAGAGAGAGAGAGAGAGAGAGAGAGAGAGAGAGAGAATTGATCATTGACATCATCATGTCATCATATTTGATGAACTCAGGAAAAGCACACTATTCTATGCCTTAAAATTGTTTATTAGTTTGGCTAAACCTACCATAGTGTGAAGTAAAGTATAATTTCTGTGGCAAAATTAGAATCTCTTACAGTAAATAAATATTTGTGGTTTTGAAATTTGCAGTGCCCAGTGGAACCAATTTGTAATTCTGTCCAAACCTACAGTGTCCAGTAAAGAAACCTCTTCTTTGCCTCCAGCGAACCCTAATGCCCTGGTGGGAATTGCAGTTCTTCAGTCCTTCCTTAGGAGAAAATCAGGCAATGATATAAATGTTCTTCATGGAATGAAAAGTCATATAAACACAGTTTGCTCTGCTGATTGATGAAACTTCCAGACAAATCGTGATGAGCACAATCGTTGCACATGGTGCTATTGTCTTGTACTATTGTGCTTTTCCTGCTTTAGAACATTCAACACTTTATGAGGACCTTAGCTGTTTTTTTTTTTCTTAAAATGGGTAAGAAACAAATGAGTTGTGTAGTTTTCACCATGCTTTCCACAGAAAATTAAGAAGCCATTTTAATTCATAATAATTTTATACAGCTGCTGTAAATGAAGATAGCAACAACTAAAAAGTACCTGAATATTTCAGTTCATGACTAAATATCAATGGGAAATTAGCTCTAATTATTCTCTTTAACATGGTTAGAAATCTTTTTACCTAACTAAATTTACGTTGAGATGTGACCCTGACATTTAATAGCTAGGTTATACTTACGGACTATAATGACTTTTAAATTCTCTTGAAGTAGTTTAACTCAAAATTTAGTATGAAATCTTAGTTTCTCATATAAGGAATAATTCTGATGATTTTGGTAGGAGAGCCATTCTTTAATTATGTTCACTCATTTGTCTTTAAAGTTCAGTTACTTATAAGCCAAAGATTTAAATTATATCTTTTACTTATAATGCTAATATTTATATTATTAGTTATTTGTTCATAATATATTATCTATGAATGTATGCAGAGCAGACTTTACATATAGAATATGTTTAATCATGTAATATAACTTGATGTATATCTAGGTATACGTTTATGTAATTTTAATAAATAATATTGGAATATGACAAAGATATTTTGTCTACTCTTACCTTTATTACTGATTTGTTAAACTCCCCATATCAAGCAATCTGAGATTTGTATCTCTTGGTGTGCTTTGCATTCCATGAAAGAAACTATATCCATAAAAATTACCCTAAAAATGTATTATTGGCATGGCATATATCATCCGTATGCAAAATTGATCTGTATCAATTTTATTCTTTTAATCAAAATAAGAATAGAATCAAGCCAACAAAATTGTTAGATACACATGGGGATATTTGTTCTTAAATCAAACTATTAAGATTTGCAGAAAAATGTTTTGAATTTGTTTTTACATCAAAAAGATAATATATAAATATAGGAAAAAACAAATCCACTGACCATATTCATCCATATATATCACCTACACAAGTTAATGAAATCAAACTTAATGTGTCTTTTTAAAATGTATGTTCTAGAGAAAATATATTTTGACCTTTTAAAAAAAGAAATGTTTTTGCAAGATCAATAATAGTTAATAAATAGCAAAGCTAAGAAAACATTGAAAACCAAGCATCAGAAACTTGTTTTTCTAAATATATTTCAAGGGTGCATTTAAATAAACTTTGATTTACATATTCAATTTTAATTTGGGTAAATACATCATATTTATACCATTTCCTCTTTCACTTCTCCCTCTAAATATTCTTACTCATGTTCTCTCTCTAAATATTCTCATGCATTTAGGAATATATATATATATACATATATATATATTTATACATATACATTTGTGTTTGTGTGATGACTGTGTGTATTAATGTGTATATTTATTGTATATGGTGTGTATTTATATGTATTAAGTATATATGTGTGTATATTACATATGGGTATTTTATATATTTGAGTGTGTGTCTGTATAAGTATACTATTAAAGAAAAAGAGGCATTCTAAACTTTCAATCATATGTGACTTCTTCTCTATTCTTTCTCTTTTTCTAGATAAATGCATCTGCTTTGTTAAGCACTGCCTGCTTCTCTTCCTCCATTTTATTTTTTTTTCTCCAGCCAAGTCTCCCATTCCTTGCTGCTTGTGCTTTTTCTCTTGCTAGTGCTTTCCTCTTCTCCTCTTACTCTTTTATTTGCTTTCATAGGTTATTTTATTTATATACATTTCCTTACTTTTTTTTTCTTGTTTTGGATATTTTCTTATTAGCATATCAAACATTGTCCCCTTTCCCAGTTTCCACTCCGGAAATGCCCCATACCTTCCCCTACTCCTGCCTCCTTGAGGGTGCTCTCCCACCCACCAACCCACTCCCTGTGCCTCCACACCCTGGCATTCACCTACACTGGGGAATTTCCCCTTCATAGTTTCCTTTCCATAAACCCAACTATTCCACCACCCCTCCCTCCTGCATCTGTGAGGATGCTACCCCACTCATCCATTTCCTTGTCATCTCCCTAGCATTCCCCTATGCTGGGGCATCAATGCTCTACAGGTCCAAGGGCCTCCTCTCCCACTGAGCCTGATAAGGCAATCCCCTGCTATAAATGTAGCTGGAGCCATGGGTCCCTCCAAGTGTACTGTTTGAATGGTGATTTAGTCCCGGAGCACCAGGTGGTCTGGTTTGTTGATATTGTTCTTCTTGTGGGGTTGCAATAGGATTCACTTCCTTCTGTCCTTCCTTTAACTCTTTGATTGCCGACGCCATTCTCAGTCTGATGGTTGGCTGCAACATCTGCCTCTGTATTTGCCAGGTTCTGACAGAGCCTCCAGGACCCAGCTATATCAGGCTCCTGTCAGCATACACTTTTTAGCATCCATGATATTGTCTGGGTTTGGTGTCTGTATATGCGATGGATATCGTGGTGCGGTGGTCTCTGCATGGTTTTCCTTCAATCTGTGCTCCAATTTTTGTCCCTGCATATTCTTTATACAAGAGAAATTCTGGGTTAATATTTTGGAGTTGGGTGCGTGGCCCCATCCATCAACCGGAGGTTGTGCTTAACCACTAAAAATGCTTTTTACAGGTTTTACCTCCTTTTTTGGTTATTTCTGCTAATGTCATCCCCATTGAGTCCTGGGAACTACTTGCATCCCTGGCATGAGGAACTTTCAGAAAATATCCCCAGTTTCCCACTTTCCCACTGCTACAAATCTCCATTCAAATTCCTGACCCTCTGTACTTCTGCATCTCCTCCCAGACCCTATCCTGCCCCTTTAACCCTCTCCCTCAATCTCCTATGATTACTTTTTCCCTCCTGAGTAGGAGTGAAACATTCACACTTTGGTTTCCTTCTTGTACTACATATGATTTGTGAATTTTTATCATGGGTAGTCTGCGCATCCTTGGCTAATATCCACTTATCAGTGAGTAGAGACCATGTGGTTTTTTTTGTTTTTTTTTTGGAGGGGGGGTGTGACTGTATTACCTCATCCAGAATGATATTTTCTAATTCCATTCATTTCCTTACAAATTTTGTGAAGTCATTGTTTTTAATCGCCGAGTACTAATCTATTGTGTAAAGGTAATACATTTTCTGTATCCATTCACTGGGTTATTTTCAGCTTCTGGCTATTATAAATAAGGCTGCTATGAACATAGAAGTGTATGTGCCTTGTTATATGCTGGAGAATCTTTTGGGTATATGCTTAGCAGTGGTATAACTGGGTCTTCGGGTAGAACTATGTCCAATTTTCTCAGGAACCTTCAGACTGATTTCCAGAGCAGTTTTATCAACTTGCTCTCCTAGCAAAAATGGAGGAATGTTCCTCTTTCTCCAAATCCTTGCCAGTATCTGCTGTCACCTGAGTTTTTGATCTTTGGCATTCTGACTAGTGTGAGGTGGAACCTCAGGGTTCTTTTGATTCACATTTCACTGATGGCTAAAATTGTTGACAATTTTTTCAGGGGCTTCCTGGGCATTTGAGATTCCTAAATAGAGATTTCTTTGTTTAGCTCTGTAGCCCATTTTAATAAATGTCTTTGTTTCTCTGGAGTCTACCTTCTTGTGTTACTTGTATATTTTGGGTGTTCGCCTTCTAGCTCATGTAGACTTGGTAAAGATCTATCTTTTCCAAATCTGTAGATTACCATTTTGTGCTATTGACAGTATACTTTGCCTAAGAGAAGCTTTTCAATTTTATGAGCTCCCATCTCTATAAAAGCTTTTCCTTAGATCTCCTACAGGTAAAAGACTACAATAGTCAGGGACCACAAAACAATTGCGAACTCTCCTCCATACAATTTAGAACACATAGCATCTGAGCATGGCCATCTCATTCCTACCATTCACTGCTATTTTCTGATCACATGCAAAATACAACTTTCAGCAAACCATTAAACTGTTCTTGAATTTTCTCCTGAGTTCTTGTTTTATTAATCAAGTAAAACTAACTCATACCACAGTGATGTGAACGTTTGACTACTTGTAAAAAATCAGTCACATTTCAGACCTCAGACATGAAGATCTCCAGGGTATGCTTGACCATTTTAAGGCATTAAAATTTTCTAGTCTCAACACTCAGGGATCTCTTGTCACTTGCCCCCAAAGATCCTTTACTTTGCCTTCTGACAGCATATTTATCTGTTTTATTATTAATAACTATCCACCATTAAAACCACATTCTTCAAATATCTCATCCAGTTCTTGTTTGTATTATTACTGTGTCTTTCCTTTTGTCTTTCTTTTCAGTAACATGGACTTGGAAAATCGTAGGTTTAACAAAGAAATTCTGGAGATATCATAGTAATTGGCTTGTAAATCATGGTCACAAGAATAGAGCTATGTAGTCAAACCTGGTCAATAGTGTTAAACCTTATGTTTTTCTTAAGTATATTAACATGTACAATATTTTTATGGGAATAATGAATTGAAATAATACCTTCACTCTGAAGAAAAGCTTTTATTGTATATTGTGATATTAAATGAGATATGGCGGTCATTCTGATAAGTACATAGTTGTGTTTTAAAACGACTACCCAACACTTTACTTTACAAATTTAGTGCTGCTGTGTGACATCAATAGTTATTCCTTTCAGGGACATCTAGTGAGGAAATAGGGATGGAGAACACAACTCTGCTCATTCAGTTTGTCCTCACGGGACTTGTTCATCTACCCCAGTGGAAAATCCCCCTGTTCCTGCTGTTCTTGGTCATCTATCTCATCACCGTTGTGGGCAACCTTGGTCTGATCACTCTCATCTGGAATGACCCTCACCTTCACATCCCCATGTACTTATTTCTTGGGAGTTTAGCTTTTGTGGATACCTGGTTATCATCCACAGTGACACCAAAGATGCTACAAGACATTTTCACCAAGAGTAAACTGATCTCTTTCTCTGAATGAATGACACAGTTTTTTTCATTTGCAGTGAGTGCAACCACAGAATGTTTTCTCTTGGCAGCCATGGCCTATGATCGTTATGTAGCCATATGCAAACCTTTACTCTACCCAGTCATCATGACAAATAGGCTCTGTGTACGTCTTTTAATATTGTCCTTGGTAGGTGGGTTTATCCATGCTTTAATTCATGAAGGCTTTTTATTCAGATTAATTTTCTGTAATTCTAACATTATATATCACTTTTATTGTGATGTTATGCCACTGTTAAAGATTTCCTGTAATGACCCTTCTCTCAATTACCTGATGCTTTTTATTTTCTCTGGCTCTATCCAGGTATTCACCATTACAATGATTCTTGTCTCTTATACACTTGTTCTGTTTTCAATCCTAAAGCAGAAATCCATCAAAAGCATAAAGAAAGCTTTTTCCACCTGTGGAGCCCATCTCCTCTCTGTGTCTTTGTACTATGGCCCACTTCTATTCATGTATGTGCGTCCTGCATCTCCACAGGTAGATGACCAGGATATGATGGACTCTGTATTTTACACAATCATAATTCCTGTACTGAATCCAATTATCTACAGTTTAAGGAATAAGCAAGTTAAGAAATCCCTGGCAAAATTTTTGAAGAGAAATACTTAAATTTCACATTATTTTCTGCTGTGCTTTTATTAAAACATGGCAAACTTGTGCAGACTTGATGTGGCTATATTTTATACTGTCAAATGTTTTGAAAATGAACCCAAACTAGAAATCTTGTTGTGGTAGTTGTTGTTGTTGTTGTTGTTTTGTATGTGTATACATGTGATATATCCATACTGATTTGTGAATTTTCATGTTTTGTCTTGGAAACTTGTTCAGAGGCCAGGGGAGGTCCTGCTTAATTACTCTTATTTTCATAAAAGAGTATCTTTCACTGAGCCTGGAACTATAATTTTAATTTGCTAATCACAGTTTCCATCCTCCCCATCACTGAAATTACCAACATGTGTGGAACCATGATCTGCTTTTCATTGGAAAGCCTACCTATACTGAAATCTGGATATCTCATTGCTAGGGATGCACCCACAATTATTCATCTTGAGCAGCTACTGCTCTTTCCAAGTATACATACCCTAGTCCATCAGAGCTAGCATTAAGTGAACTCTTGTTTATGTGTCTGTTTCTTAAAAACATTTGAAGTGAATTTTTTCAAATATCCAAGACTTTGTATATTAAAATAAATACAATAGAAATCCAATTAAAACTCTTTAGCATGTCTGTGCATTATTTATTACGAGATCATAAGTACATTAGTTGTTGTAATAGTGTAATTTCTGTGAAAATAACATGTATATGATGTCCTTGACAACTTGGAGACTCATAGAACAGTTTCCTGTTCTGATGAGGCAATGTGATGTCTCTGTCAACAGATGCAGATCTTGGGATTGTTGCTAAAAGTATGAAAAGGTCTTTTATTAAGTTCTGTGGGGAAATGATGATTCATCCAACAATTTCACCTGTGTTTTCCTCAATGAAGGACAAAGACATAGGAGTACAAGTGTAAGATTAAGACTGGGTAGGCTGTCAAAGGATGCTCTGTAGTCAGTGTGCTTGGGAAGGTGAAGACAGGCTAATTTATCCTGTCATCTGTGTTGTCTTTGACATTCTCTCCAGTTCTGTTCTGTGTCTGATCAGCATCCAGGAAGTGTCTGTCAATCAAAGCATTAACAAGTTTTATGAAATAAATATGTGAGGGATTTTGTTGAGGAAATGTAGCAGTGGAAGATGGGTAAAGGGTCTCAATAGCTTAGGTTTCATAATACCAAATCCAATAGGATTTAAATGGGTTATCTAAGAGTTATTATAGTGTGCAGTTGAAGAAACCATATTTAATTGTATATAAGTTAAGCTCAAGTAGTTTTAATATATGGCATCATTGTCTCTAGTGATAACCACCTTCGTTTTTAACTCTTTTCCTTTCCAAACATTCTTACAAGCTTGTTTTTGATTAAATTTTCTTGAGTATATTTTAATGAAATATTATTGTTAATATCTATGGAGATGTAAAGATATAGAGGTGTAGATATGTATGTATTTGCGTGAATTCAAAGTTTATATGTTATGTGATCTTATCTGTGAGACTGACTGTATTTTTAGACATATTAAAGCATATTAGTTTCCCACATCCTATGTTTGTTCACCTTGGAATTGTTTGAGGTTCTTTCATAAGACAGTAAGTCCTATTCTGCCATTTGGAACTATTGACAGGTTTTGTGAACTTTAACTTTTGGGACATATGTGAGAATGTTTTAATAAATGCATCTTTTGAAAAAGATCGTGAGACTCTGATCCCATCCTGTCCCCCATATTTGTTCTTTAGACATGAAACGAACAGTTTTCTTTCCCAGTGCACTGTGGTGTCAAGTCTCATAAGAAAAGATTAACAACATACTGAAACCTCTGAACTGCAGGACACACAGAACCTGTCTTTTGATGAGTTGATTTATCTTGACTTTCTTTTTCCATTTGTAGAAAGCTGGTCTAATTTACAAGTGAAATTATACTCGTTTTTAAGGAAATGGCCAATTTGATAAATTTTATATAGCACTTATTATAATCTCAAAGAGAGTATTACTAACTTAAAATCTTTAAGAGCTTATTTATTGTTCATGGGTCACATTTTGCTTTGTATCATATTTAATTTTGGTTTTAAACTTGTTTAGATTACACTTTAAGTATTAAAATACTTTCCAACAGTTGCAACACACAGTATTGTAGTTTGTAGACAAGAAGCTTTAAAGAAGGATTCAGGAAATTAAAATTCATACTTCATATGAATAAAGATTTATTGCTCCTATGATCATATAAAGACCATAGGCAGATTGTTGGTTTGGCACAGATGACTCCATTCTATTTGTCTTTATACTTTGTGGTAATCAAAAGCAACGTACACTGAGACCCTCTTAAAGTTAAACATGCATGCGTGCGTGCATGTGTGCGTGTGTGTGTGTGTGTGTGTGTGTGTGTGTGTAAGACATTCAATCTTAATATTGAATGATAAAAACCATATTTTAACAAACATCATTATTGTTTTTAATTTGGATTCCAGGTTTATAAGATTAGAGCAAGTCTTATAATTCCTAATAGAATACTTCAAATTTCCTTGAGTTCATGTAGTGTACAACTTCATTGTTATGTACAAACAACATTGTTGCCTTGAAGTCATACACCACCTTTGGCTCTTTAATCTCTTCATTCCATCTCCTGCTATAATCTCTGAGAAATAAGCGCCAGAGTATGATATAGTTGCCCCACATAAGGTGGCAAATATTGTCTCTTATTCCCTATCCCTCAGCCAGTTGTGTGAGTCTGTGATACTTGCCATCTAAACCAAAAAGAAGCTTTTCTGATCAGGACTGAGAAATGCATGCATCTGTAGGTATAACAATAATTCCCTAGGACTCAGTGTAATACTATGGCAATTTAAGTCAATAATAGTAGTAGATTCTTCCCCTAGTGCCTATGATCTGTCTATAGGTAGTAGGTACATAGTAACAATGACAGGTATGAGTTTTGATACATGGAATCATGAATGTGCCTTTGGTATAATAAAATGGGATTCATCCCATTATTGCACAGGTGTGCATGTCTTATCAGATTGGTTATAGCTGCAAATATTCACTGATCGAGACTGATAACTGTCTTTCTCCTAGAGCAGTGTATGTAGCATCTTTCAAAACAGTGAAGGGTAGCTGGAAGATTTGGAACTTCTAGGTGTGTACAGCTCAATTTCCCAATATTCTGTGATGTACGTATGTGGTATTTTCAGCAGTTGTGGGTTACCATATTCTGGGGTTAACCAGAGCCATGACAATAGTCTTTAATCTTTGCAGATCTATGGGTTCCCACTATTCAAGAACTCCAAGAATGGGTAAACAATTACTGGCACGGTAATTTTTATTCTTCAGCCTGTGGTGTTTAATAGAAACCTTGTCAACCCATTATAGGTTAATAGGTTAACCCACTTAAAGTCTCTCTCTCTCTCTCTCTCTCTCTCTCTCTCTCTCTCCTCTCATACACAAAAACACATACACACACATTTTTTCTGTCTCTTACTCTGTCTCTCAGTCTTTTCCTCTCTCTCTCTCTCTCTCTCTCTCTCTCTCTCTCTCTCTCTCTCTCTCTCAGAACTCTAGTAAATGAATAGAATCCATGGAAGGAATACCATTCATAATAGTCTTAAGAAATTGTACGTCTTTTATATGTAAATATGACATAGGCAAGCATTTATTTTTCTCTTTTTTCTTTCTTTTATTGGATATTTTCTTTATTCATACTTCAAATGTTGCCCCTCTCCAGTTTCCCCTCCAGAACCACCCCATCTCATGCTCCCACCCCTGCTTCCATGAAGGTGCTTACCCACCCACCCACCTACTCCTTCCTGCCTCCCCACCCTGGCATTCTCCTACACTGGAGAATTGAGCCTTTCCAGGACCAAGGGCCTCTCCTCAGATTGATATCTGACAAGGCCATCCAGTGCTACATATGTAGCTGGAGCCAAGGGTCGATCCATGTGTAACCTTTTGTTGGTGATTTAGTTGCTGGAAGCTCTGGGTTATCTGGTTGATTGACATTGTTGTTCTTCTTATGTGGTTGAAAACCCTTTCACTTACCTCAGTCCTTTCCCTAACTCCTCCACTGGGGACCCCTTCTCTGTCCAATGATTGGCGCTGAACGTCTGCCTCTGTATTTGTCAGGCTCTGGCAGAGCCTCTTAGGTGACTGCTATATCAGGCTCCTGTCAGCGTGCACCTCTTGGCATTCCCAATAGTGACAGGTATTGGTGACTGCATATGGGAGGGATCCCCATGTATGACAGTCTCTACTTCATTCTTTGTCTTTGTATTTCCTCCTGTGAGCATTGTTTTCCCTCTTCTAAGAAGTATCGAAGCACTCACACTTTTGTCTTTCTTCTTCTTGAGCTCCATGTGGGCTATAAATTTTATGTTGGGTATTCCGAGGTTTTTGGGCTAATATCCACTTATCAGTGAGTAAACATCATGTGTGTTCTCTTTTGATTGGGGTACCTTACTCAGGATGATATTTTCTTATTCCATCTATTTAAGAATTTCATGAACTCATTGTTTTTAATAGCTGAGTAGTACTACATTGTGTAAATGTACCGCACTCTCTATTTCCATTCTTCTGTTGAAATATATTTGGGTAATTTTGAGATTCTGCCTATCCTAAAAGCTGCTATGAACATAGTAGTGTATGTGTCCTTGTTTATATTGGAGCATCTTTTGGGCATATGCCCAGAAATGGTGTACCTGGGTCCTCATGTAATACTATATCCAATTTTGTGAGGAACTGCTAGACTTATTTCCAGAATGGTTGTACCAGCTTGTAATCCCACCAAGTTGGAGGATTGTTTCTCTTTCTCCACACCTCTCCAGTATGTGCTGACACCTGAGATTTTGATCTTAGCTATTCTAACAGGTATCAGGTAGAATCTCATGGTTGTTTTGATTTGCATTTCCCTCATGGATATTGATGCAAAAATATTCAATCAAATTCTAGCAAGCAGAGTCAAAGAATAGGTCATAATGATAATCCATGATGATCAAATAGGCTTCATCCCAGGGTTGCAAGGATGTTTTAATACGTAGAAATCCATCAACTTAATCCCACTATATAAAGAAACTCAAATGAAAGAACACATGATCACCTCATTAGATGCTGAGAAAGCATTTCGCAAAATTCAAAATTTCTTCATGTTAAAAGTCATGGAAAGTTGAGGTATTCAAGGCCCATATCTAAACATAGTCACAGCCATATCCAGCAAACCAGGAGCCAACATCAAGCTAAATGGAGTGAAACTTGAAGCAATTAAACTAAAATCAGGAGGTAGACAAGGCTGACCACTCTCTTCCCACTTATTCAATATATGACTTGAAATTCAAGCCAGAGCAATGAAAAAACAGAGGTCAAAGGGAAACAAATAGGAAAGGAAGAAGTCAAAATATCACTACTTGTAGGTGATGTGATAGTATACTTAAGTGACCCAAAAATTTCCACCAGAGAAATAGTAAGCCTGATAAATAATTTCAGCAAAGTGGTTGGATATAAAATTAAAGAAATCAGTAGCCTTCCTCTACTTAAAGGATAAACAGGTTGAGAAAGAAATTAGAGAAATGACACCTTTCACAAATAACACAAAATACCTCGGTGTGACTCTAACCAAGCAAGGGAACAATCTGCAAGACAAGAACTTAAGGTCTCTGAAGAAGGAAACTGAAGAAGATCTCAGAAGATGGAAAGACCTTCCATGCTCATGGATTGGCAGATTAATATAGTAAAAATGGCCATTTTGCCAAAAGCAATCTACAGATTCAATGCAATCCCCATCAAAATTCAAGTAAGTTCTACATAGAGTTAGAAAGAACAATTTGCCAATTCATTTGGAATAACAATAGACAGAGGATAGTGAAAATTATCCTCAACAATAAAAGAAATTCTGGGGGAATCACTATTCCTGACTTTAAGCAGAGCAATAGTAATACAAACTGTCTGGTATTGGTACAAAGACAGGCAGGTAGATCAATGGAGTAGAATTGAAGACACAGAAATGATCACATACACCTATGGTCACTTGATCTTTGACAAAGGGGGTAAAATCATCCAGTGGAAAAAAGATAGCATTTTCAAAAAATGGTGATAGTTCAAGTGAAGGTCAGCATGTAGAAGAATACAAATGAATCTATTCTTATTACCCTGTAAAAAGCTTAGTCCCAAGTGTATCAAGGACTTTTTCATAAAACCAGGTACACTCAAACTAATAGAAGAAAAAGGGAAGAAGAGCCTAGAGAGGGGCACTTGGGAAAATTTCTCAAACAAACCACCAATGACTTATGTTCTAAGATCAAGAACCAACAAATGGGACCTCACAAAACTGCAAAGCTTCTGTGAGGCAAAGGATACTTTCATTAGAACAAAACAGCAACCAAAAGATTGGGAAACAATCTTTACCAATCCTGCATCCAATAGAGGGCTAGTATCCAATATATACAAGGAACTCATGAAGTTTAACCCTAGAGAGCCAAATAACCCTATCAAAAATGGGGTACAGAGCTAAATAAAGTATTCTCAGATGAGGAATATGAAATACCTAAAAGTACCTAAAGAAGTGTTCAACCTCCTTAATCACCAGGGAAATGCAAATCAAAACAACAATGAGATTCCATCTCACACCAGCCAGAATGGCTAAGATCAAAAACTCAGGTGACTAAAGATGATGGCAAGGATGTGGAAAAAGAGGAACACTCCTCAATTGTTGTTGGGATTGCAATCTGGTACAACCAATCTGGAAATCAGTCTGGAGTTTCCTCAGACAATTGGGCTTTCTACTAACTGAGGACCCAGATATACCACTGCTGGGGTATATACCCAAAAGATGCTCCAACATATAGCAAAGACACATGGTCCACTATGTTCATAGCAGCCATATTTATAATAGCCAGAAGCTTGAAAGAACTGAGATGCCCTTCAATAGAGGAATGGATACAGAAAATGTGGTACATCTACACAATGGAATACTGCTCACCTATCAAAAACAATGACTTCATGAAATTCATAGGCAAATAGATTGAACTAGAAAATATCATCCTGAGTGAGGTAACCAAATCACAGAAAAACACACATGTTTTGAACTCACTGATCAGTGGATATTAGCCCAAAAGCTTGAATTACCCAAGATATAATCCATAGACCACATGAAGCTAAAGGAGAAGAATGACCAAATTGCAGATGCTTTAGTCCTTCTTTAAATGTACAAAAAATATTCATAAGAGGAGATATGGAGACAAAATTTGACACAGAGATCCAAGGAATGGCCATTCAGAGCCTGCCCCACATGGGGAATCTGGCATGTGCATATATATCTCCACTAAACCTGACAATATTGATGAAACCAAAAAGTTCATGCTGACAGGAGTGGGATACAGCTGTCTTTTGAGAGGCTCAGCCATAGTGCAAAAAAAAATACAGAGAAGAATGGTAGCATCAAACTATTGAACTGAGAACTGAGTACCCATTGGAGGAGTCAGAGAAAGGGTTGAAGAAGCTGAAAGGGCTTGCAAGTCATTAAGAATAACAATACCAATGAACCAGTGTTTCCAGGGACTAAACCACTACCCAAAGTGTACACATGGACAGACCCATGGTTTCAGGTGCATATATAGCAGAGGATGGTCTTGTGCACCAATGGGAAGAAAAGCCCTTGGTCCTGTCAAGGCTGGATCTCTCATTCTAGGGGAATGCCAGGGTGGGGAGGCAGGAAGGGGGATGGTTTGGGAGTTGGAACACCTTTACAGAAAAAGGGAATGGGGGATGGGATAGGAGACTTATGGATGGGAAACCACAAAAGGGAATAACATTCAAAATGTAAATAAAAAATATCCAATAAAAAATAAGTAATACAGTATTAAACATATGTTGATAAGATTTGAGTTAAGTTTTTTTAAAAAGGGAAATACTGGTTTTAACTCTTCTTTGAAATTCTTGTAGAATTCTGGGCTAAAACCACCTGGCCTTGACTTTCTTTGCTTGTTAGATTTTGGATTTTCTGATTCTTTTTCAGTAGGAGTTATAGATTTATTTAAATTATTTATGTAATCTTGGTTTAACTTTGATATATCAGTGGTACCTATTAAGAAAGTGTACATTTATTTTCTTTCAATTTGGCAGAGTACAGTAATTTAAATTCTGTCATTATGATTTTCTGGATTTTCCTGGTTGCTGTTGTTATCAACCTCTTTTGTTTCTGATATTTTTTTTATTTGGAAATTCTTTCTCTGCCTCTTAGTTGTTTTCTATAAATATTTGTCTATCTTGCTGGCTTTCTCAGTGAACCAACTCTCTTTTTCATGGACTCTTTCTCTTTATTTTATGAATTTCAGTCATCAGTTTGATTATTTCCGGTTACCTACTTCTCTCTGTGCTTACTTCTTTATGTTCTAGAGCTTTCAGTTGTGCTGCTAAGTTGCTAGTATGCAATTCCTCCAAATGTTTTTATGTAGGCACTTGATGCTATAAACTTCCCTCCTAGCATTATTTTTATACTTAAACATATTTTATTGGCTATTTTATTTATTAACATTTCAAGTGTCATCCCCCTTCCTGATTTTCCCTCTTAAACCTCCCTATCCCATTACCCCAACCACTACCTCCATGAGGGTGCTCCTCCACCCACCCACCCATTCCCTTCTGCCTCTCTGATCTGGCATTTCCCTATATTGTGGTGTCAAGTCTTCCCAAGATCTAGGGCCTCTCCTCTCATTGATGACTGCATCCTCTGTTAGATATGTGGCTGGATTCATGTGTCACTTCATGTGTATTCTTTGGTTGGTGGTTTAGTCCCTTGGAGCTCTGGAATGTCTGGTTGGTTGGTATTGTGTTTCTTTCTGTGAGGTTGCAAACATTCTCAGCTACCTCAGCCCTTTCTCTAACTCCTCCACTGGGGACACCATTCTCAGTCCACTCTATTTTCATGTGTCCAATAAGTTTAGTTATACTCTGTAATTATTTTATTGAGTTCTAGAAAACATTTCATTTCTTTCTTTAATTATGTCTTGACCTATTCTTCATTGAGTAGATAGAGTTGTTCAATTTCCATTTATTTTAAACTTTCTATTTTTGCTGTTGTATTGATAGCTAGCTTTAATTCATGGTGGTCCTATAAGATCCAGTATGTTGTTTCAATTTTCTTTTATCAGATGAGACTGAGTACAAGGACAGTTTTGGCATATGTTCCATGAGCTACAGGGTTAAATGCATGTTTCTTGCCTATCTGATTTGGTGAAATGTTATGTGACTACTTGTTAGGTACACTTGGTTTATAATGTCTGCTGGCTCCTAGTATTCTGCTGTTTAGATTATTGATTGGATGACCTGGTCATTGGTGAGAGTTGGGTTCTGAAGTTCCTCACTATCAGGATGTGAGGGTCAATGTGTGCTTTAAGCTCAAGTAGTATTTCTATTATATATATATATATATATATATATATATATATATATATATATGGTTGTCCTTATGCTGACAGCATTGATGTTAAATTTTTACATGACATTTTGGAGTATTTTTCCTTTCATAAATATGCAGTGTCTTTCTCCATTATTTTGATTAATTATGGTTTAATGTTTCAATGATTTCACTATTTTTCTATTTATATTCATTTGCTTGGAATATATTTTCCAATCCTTTTCCCTGAGGTGAAATCTATTCTTGTCGTTGAGGTATATTTCTTGGGTGGAATAGAAAGACTTGATTACGATTTTCACTGCATCACCTTCAATGCCAGAATGTCACTTTGAAAAACCATTTAATACACAATGGCAAAGTATGTTTAGGGCCAGAAGTTGATGGAAGTTCAATCATAGTTCCAAGCAAAACTTCATTTAATAATTTTAATGAGAGTTAAGACAGGTACTCAACTTTTAAAACCAAAATCCTCATTTGAATAGAATGGTATCAAAACACAGACCAATTTTGTCTTGTTATAAAATCATAAGAATTTTTGTTTTCAGTTTTATGTAATAAAATCAATGTGCTTATGTAAAAGCAAAAAAAAAAATACATTGAGTGTATAGTAAAAATTACAATTCATATCCCATAGTAACCTGAATCCTGAATCACGAGATTGAAATAGGTTTAATGTTGCTTAAAACAATGGTATTTGTGGAGCAAACTATATTTGTGTTCACGCAAGCTGTAGTGAAAACCCAGTGAAACAGAATTACTGCCATGGCTGCCTCAGAATTGAATGGATATTAGGGTGGTTATACATTTAGAAAACCAGAACAACCAACAAATATTTCACATATCTTACACACACACACACACACACACACACACACACACACACTCTCACAGAGAGAGAGAGAGAGAGAGAGAGAGAGAGAGAGAGAGAGAGAGACTTGATCATTGACATGATCATGTCATGTTTGATGAACTCAGGAAAAGCACACTATTCTATGCCTTAAAATTGTATAGTAGTTTGGTTAAACCTGTCACAGTGTGAAAAAAAGTATAATTTCTGTGGCAAAATTACAGTCTCTTACAGTAAATAAATATTTATGGTTTGGAAATTTACAGTGCCCAGTGGAACCAATTTGTAATTCTGTCCAAACCTACAGTAAGGAAACCTCTTCCTTGCCTCCAGTGAACCCTGATGCCCTGGTGGGAATTGCAGTTCTTCAGTCCTTCCTTAGGAGAAAATCAGGCAATGGTAAAAATGTTCTTCATGGAATGAAAAGTCATATAAACACGGTTTGCTCTGCTGATTCATGAAACTTCCAGACAAATCGTGATGAGGACGATCATTGCACATGGTCCTATTGTCTTGTACTATTGTGCTTTTCCTGCTTTAGAACACTCAACACTTTATAAGGACCTTTTATGTTTTTCTTGAAATGGGTAAGAAACAAATGAGTTGTGTAGTTTTCACCATGCTTTCCATAGAAAATTAAGAAGTCATTTTAATTCATGATAATTTTATACAGCTGCTGTAAATGAAGATAGCAACAACTAAAATTTGCCTGAATATTTCAGTTCATGACTAAATATCAATGGGAAAATGGTTCTAATTATTCTCTTCAACATGTTTAGAAATCTTTTTACCTTACTAACTTTACTTTTAGCTATGACCCTGGCATTTAACAGTCATATTTCCTGATTATAATGACTTAAATTCTCCTGAAGTAGTTTGTTAACTCAAAATTTAATATGAAATCCTAATGATTTTCATATAAGGAATAATTCTGATGATTTTGGTAGGAGAGCCACTCTTTAATTATGTTCACTCACATGTCTTTAAAGTTCAGTTACTTATAAGTAGAAGATTTAAATTATATCATTTACTTATAACACTAATATTTATAATATTAATTATTTATTCATGATATATTATCTACAAACGTATGCAGGGCAGACTTTACATACAGAATGTTTCCATCATGTAGTATAGCTTGATATATATCTAGATATATGTTTATGTAAATATTAATAAATACATATTCGAATATGTCAAAGATATTTTGGCTACACTTTCCTTCATTAAAGGTTTGCTACACTCCACATTTCAAGCAACCTGAGAATCTGTATCTCTTGGCATGCTTTGTACTCTATGAAAGAAACTATCTCCATAAAAATCACCCTAAAATGTATTATTGGCAGGGTGTAAACATCATCTGTATGCAAAATTGATCTGGAACAATTTTATTTTATAAGAATAGAATCAAGCCTTCAAAATTGTTAGATAGAAAGGTGGATATGTGTTCTTAAATCAAACTAAAAAGATTTGCAGAAAAACATTTTGAATTTGTTTTTACATCATAAAGATATCAAATAAACACAGGAAAAAACAAATCCACTGACCATATACATTCAAATACATCAACTACACAAAGTTAATGAAGTCAAACTCAATGTGTCTGTTTTTAAAATGTATATTCTAGAGAAAATATACTTTGAGCCTTTAAAACAAGAAATATTTTTGCCAGATCAGTAATAGTTAATAAATAGCAAAGCTAAGACAAACATTGAAAAGCAAGCATCAGAAACTTGTTTTTCTAAATATATTTCAAGTGTGCATTTAAATAAACTTTGATTTACATATTTTGTTTTAATTTGGTAAATATATCATATTTATATCATTTCCTCTTTCTCTTCTTCCTCCAAATATTCTTACTCATATTCTCTCTCTAAATATTCTCATGTATTTAGAAATATACATATATATGTGTGTGTGTGTGTGTGTGTGTGTATTTGTATGTTTGTGTGATGACTGTGTGTATTATATGTGTATATGCATTATATATGGTGTGTATTTATATGTATTAAGTTACATGTGTGTATATTATATAGTGTAATATATATAGAGATATAGATACATATATTAACATGTGTATGTGTGTGAACACTATTAAGGAGAAAGAGGCATTTTACATTTTCAGTCATATGTGACTTCTTCTCTATTCTTTCTCTTTTTCTAAATAAATCCATCTGTCTTTGTTAGCCACTGCCTGCTTCTCTTTCTCCATTTTAGGTTTTATTCAACCAAGTCTCCCATTCCTTGCTGGTTGTGCTTTTTCTCTTGCTAGTGCTTTCCTCTTCTCCTCTTACTTTTTTATTTGCTTTCATGGTTTATTTTATTTATATACATTTCTTTACTTCTTTTCTTGTATTGGATATTTTCTTATTAGCATGTTAAATATTGTCCCCTTTCCCAGTTTCCACTTCGGAAACGCCCCATACCTTCCCCTACCCCTGCTTCCATGAGGGTGCTCTCCCACCCAGCCACCCACTCAGTCTGCCTCCACACCCTGGCATTCCCCTACACTGGCCTTCAAATGATTTTGCCCTTCACAGTTTCTCTTCCACAAACCAATTATCCCAACTCCCCTCCCTCCTGCATTTGTGAGGGTGCTTCCCCCACCCACTTCCTCCTTACCTCCCTAGCATTCCCCTACACTGGGGCATTAATGATTTACAGGACCAACAGACTCCCCTCCCATTGAGCCAGAAAAGGCAATCCCCTGCTATAAATGCAGCTGGAGCCATGGGTCCCTCCAAGTGTACTGTTTGAATGGTGATATAGTCCCTGGGAGCTCTGGGTGGTCTGGTTAGTTGATATTGTTCTTCTTAAGGGGTTGCAATACCATTCAATTCCTTCTGTCCTTCCTTTAACTCTTCGATTGCTAACACCATTCTCAGTCTGATGGTTGGCTGTAGCATCTGCCTCTGTATTTGCCAGGTTCTGACAGAGCACCTCAGGAGCCTATATCAGGCTCCTGTCAGCATGCACTTCTTGGCATCCATATTGTCTGGGTGTGGTGTCTGTATATGGGATGGATCCCTAGGTGGGGCAGTCGCTGCCTGGTTTTCCTTCAATCTGTGCTCCATTTTTGTCCCTGCATATTCTTTATACAAGAGAAATTCTGGGTCAATATTTTGGAGTTGGGTGGGTGGCCCCATCCTTCAGCTGGAGGCTGTGCTTAACCACTAAAAATGTTTTTTACAGGGTCTATCTCCTTTTGTTGGTTGTTTCTGCTAATGTCATCCCCATTGAATCCTGGAAACTACTTGCATCCCTGGCATCAGGAACCTTCAGAAATTGCCCTCAGTTTCCCACTTTCCCACTGCTACAAATCTCCATTCAAATTCCTGACCTTCTCTACTTCTTCCCCATCTCCTCCCAGACCTGATCCTACCCCTTTAACTCTCCTCCCTCTCCCTCAATCTCTATGATTATTTTGTTTCCCCCTCCTGAGTAGGAGTGAAATATCCACACTTTGGTCTTCCTTCTTGGGTTACATATGATTTGTGAATTTTATCATGGGTAGTCTGAGCTTCCTTGGCTAATATCCTCTTATCAGTGAGTATATACTATGTGTGTGTGTTTTTTTTGTTTTTTTTTTTTTTTTTTGTTTTTTTTTTTTTTTTTGGTGACTGTATTACCTCACCCAGAATGATATTTTCTAGTTCCATCCATTTGCTTACAAATTTTGTGAAGTCATTGTTTTTTATCACCGAGTACTAATATATTGTGTAAATGTAATACATTTTCTGTATCCACTCACTGGTTAATTTTCAGCTTCTGGCTATTATAAATAAGGCTGCTATGAACATAGTCATGTATGTGCCTTGTTATAGGTTGGAGCATCTTTTGGGTATATGTTTAGTAGTGGTAGAGCTGGCCCAGTTTTCTCAGGAACGTTCAGACTGATTTCCAGAGCAGTTTTATCAACTTGCTATCCTGGCAAAAATGGAGGAGTGTTCCTCTTTCTCCAAATCCTTGCTAGTATCTGCTATCACTTGAGTTTTTGATCTTTGGCATTCTGACTAGTGTGAGGTGGAATCTCAGGGTTCTTTTGATTCACATTTCCTGATAGCTAAAGTTGTTGAGCATTTCTTTACGTGCTTCCTGGCCATTTGAGATTCCTAAGTAGAGATTTCTTTATTTAGCTCTGTAGCCCATTTTAATAAGTGTCTTTGTTTCTCTGGAGTCTACCTTCTTGTGTTATTTGTATATTTTGGGTGTTTGCCTTCTAGCTCATGTAGACTTGGTAAAGATCTATCTTTTCCAAATCTGTAGATTACCATTTTATGCTATTGACAGTGTACTTTGCCTAAAAGAAGCTTTTCAATTTTATGAGCTCCCATCTCTATAAAAGCTTTTCCTTAGATCTCCTACAGGTAAAAGACTACAATAGTCAGGGACCACAAAACAATTGCGAACTCTCCTCCATACAATTTAGAACACCTAACATCTAAGCAAGGCCATCTCATTCCCACCATTCACTGCTATTTCTGATTGCATGCAAAATACAACTTTCAGCAAACCATTAAAATGTTCTTGAATTTTCTCCTGAGTTCTTGTTTTATTAATCAAGTAAAACTAACTCATACCACAGTGAAGTGAACATTTGACTACTTGTAAAAAAATCAGTCACATTTCAGACCTCAGACATGATGATTTCCAGGGTATACTTGGCCATTTTCAGTCATTAAAATTCTCTTAATTTCAACACTCAGGGATCTCTTGTTACTTGCTCCCAAAGATACTTTACATTGCCTTCTGACAGCATATTTATCTGTTTTATTCTTAATATGTACCCACCATTAAAACCACATTCTTCAAATATCTCATCCAGTTCTTGTTTGCATTATTACTGTGTCTTTCCTTTGGTTTTTCTTTTAAGTAACATGGAATTGCGAAATGATTGGTTTAACACAGAAATTCTGGAGTTATCAGTAATTGGCTTGTAAAACATAGTAACAAGAATAGAGCTATGTAGTCAAACCTGATCATTAGTGTTAAACCTTATCCTTTCTTTAAGTATATTAACATGCTCAAGATTTTTATGGGAATAATGAATTGAAATAATACCTTCACTCTGAAGAAAAGTTTTTATTGTATATTGTGATATTAAATGAGATATGGCTGTCTTCCTGATAAGTACGTAGTTGTGTTGTAAATTCGACTACCCAACATTTTATTTTACAAATTTTAGTGACTGCTGTGTGCATTAATCATTTTTCCTTTCAGGGACATCTAGTGAGAACATAGGAATGGAGAACACAACACTGCTCGTTCAGTTTGTCCTCACGGGACTTGTTCATCTGCCCCAGTGGAAAATCCCCCTGTTCCTGCTGTTCTTGGTCATCTATCTCATCACCGTTGTGGGCAACCTTTGTCTGATCACTCTCATCTGGAATGACCCTCACCTTCACATCCCCATGTACTTATTTCTTGGGAGTTTAGCATTTGTGGATACCTGGTTATCCTCCACAGTGACACCAAAGATGCTACAAGACATTTTCGCCAAGAGTAAACTGATCTCTTTCTCTGAATGTGTAACACAGTTTTTTTCATTTGTGATGAGTGCAACCACAGAATGTTTTCTCTTGGCAGCCATGGCCTATGATCGTTATGTAGCCATATGCAAACCTTTACTCTACCCAGTCATCATGACAAATAGGCTCTGTGTACGTCTTTTAATATTGTCCTTGGTAGGTGGGTTTATCCATGCTTTAATTCATGAAGGCTTTTTATTCAGATTAATTTTCTGTAATTCTAACATAATATACCATTTTTATTGTGATGTTATGCCACTGTTAAAGATTTCCTGTAATGACCCTTCTCTCAATTACCTGATGATTTTTATTTTTTCTGGCTCGATCCAGGTATTCACCATTACAACCATTCTTGTCTCTTATACACTTGTACTGTTTTCAGTCCTAAAGCAGAAATCTATCAAAAGCATAAAGAAAGCTTTTTCCACCTGTGGAGCCCATCTCCTCTCTGTGTCTTTGTACTATGGCCCTCTTCTATTCATGTATGTGCGTCCTGCATCTCCACAGGTAGATGATCAGGATATGATGGACTCTGTATTTTACACAATCATAATTCCTGTACTGAATCCAATTATCTACAGTTTGAGGAATAAGCAAGTTAAGAAATCCCTGGCAAAATTTTTGAAGAGAAATACTTAGATTTCACATTATATTCTCTTATGCTCTTTTTTAAACATGGCAAACTTGTGCAGACTTGATGTGGCTATGTATTATGTATATTGTCAAAATGTTTTGAAAATGAACCCAAACTAGAAATTAACTTTCTTACAATGTTGTTTTTGATTAAATTTTTCTTGAGTAAATTTTAGTGAAATATTATTGCTAATATCTATGGAGATGTAAATTCAGAATTTATAAGTTATGTGATCATATCTGGGAGACTGACTGTATTTTTAGACATATTAAAGCATATTAGTTTCCCATATCCTATGTTTGTACACCTTGGAAATGTCTGAGGTTCTTTCTTAAGTCCTATTTTGCCATTTGGAACTATTGACTGGTTTTGTGAACTTTAACTTTGGTACATATGTGAGAATTTTTTGATAAATGCATCTTTTGTAAAAGATTGTGAGACTCTGATCCCACTCTTCTCCTCATGTTTGTTCTTTAGACATGAAATGAACAGTTTTGATTCCCAGAGCAAGTGGACTGTGGTGTCAATTCTCATAAGAGAAGGTTAACAACATACTGAAACCTCTAAACTGCAAGAGAACCTGTCTTTTGATGAGTCGATTTATCTTGGCTTTCTTTTTCCATTTGTGGAAAGCTGGTCTAATTTACAAGTGAAATTATACTCATTTTTAAGAAAATGGCCAATTTGATAAATTTTATATAGCATTTATAATCTCAAAGAGAATATTACTAACTTAAAGTCTTTAAGAGCTTTTTTATTGTTCATGGGTCACATTTGACCTTGTATCATACTTAATTTTGGCTACAAACTTGTTTAGATTACAGTTTAAAGTTTTAAAACACTTTCCAACTTTTGCAACATACAGTATTGTGGTTTGTAGACAAGTACCTTTAAAGAAGAATTCAGGAAATTAAAATTCATACTTCATATGAAGAATAAAATAAAGATTTATTTCTCCTATTGATCACATAATGACCATAGGCAGATTAATATTTTGTCATAGATGCCTCCATTCTACTTGTCTTTAGACTTTGTGGTAATCAAAAGTAGCATACACTGATATCCTCTTATAATTAAACATTCCTCTTTGTGTGTGTGTTTGTGTCTGTGTAAGTGAGTTTGTGTGTGTGTGTGTGTGTGTGTGTGTGTGTCAGGAAGCTATTCAATCTTAATAATGATTGATAAAAACACATTTAACAAATATCATTATTGTTTTTAATTTGGATTTCAGGTTTATAAGATTAGAGCAGGTCTTATAATCCCTAATAGAATACTCAAAGCTGCAGGAAAGCCATGTCCAAATTTCTTTGATTCATATAGTGCACAACTTCATTTTTATGTTCAGAAACCATTGTTGCCTTGAAGTCATGCACCACCTTTGGCTCTTTAATCTCTTCATTCCCTATCCTGCTATAATCTCTGAGAAATAAATGCCAAGGT
Organism: Rattus rattus; assembly: GCF_011064425.1. NCBI lineage: Eukaryota > Metazoa > Chordata > Mammalia > Rodentia > Muridae > Rattus > Rattus rattus. The sequence goes on along the minus strand of NC_046157.1, from coordinate 42,961,951 downwards.
ATGATATAGGTGCCCCATGTAAGGTGGCAAATATTGTAGTCTCTTATTCCCTATCCCTCAACAAGCTGTGTGAGTCTGTGATACTTGCCATCTAAACCAAAAAGAAGTTTTTCCTGATGAGGACTGATAAATGCATTCATCTGTAGAAATAACAGTAAATCACTAGGACTCAGTGTAATACTATGACCATTTAGGACAACAATAGTAGTAGATTCTTCCCTTAAGGCCTATGATCTGTCTATAGGTACTAGGTACAAGGCAATAATGACAGATATGAGTTTTGATACATGGAATCATGAAGGTGCCTTTGGATGGGATTAATACCATTATTGTACAGGTGTGCATGTCTTATCAGATTTGTTATAATTATAGATGCAAATACGCACTGATCAAGACTGATATTATCTTTCTCCTAGAGCAGTGTATGTAGCATCTTTCAGAACAGTGAAGGGTAGCTGGAAGATTTGAAGTGTCCAGCTGTGTACAGCCAAATTTCCCAATATTCTGTATTGTAAGTATGTGGTATGTTCAGGAGTTGAGAGTTACCACATTCTGGGGTTAACCAGAGCCATGACAATAGCTTTTAATCTTTGCAGATCTTTGGACTTTGTGGTAATCTTTAGACTTTTATCTCACTATTCAAGAGCTCCAAAAATGGGTAAACATTTACTGGCACTGTAATTTTTATGCTCTAGCCTGTGGTGTTTAATAGGAACCTTGCCAACCCATTATAGGGTAATAGGTTAACTCACTTAAAGACCCCCATCTCTCTCAGAACTCTAATAAATGAATAGAAATCATGGACAGAATACCATTCAAGATAGCCTTAAGATATTGCTTGTCTTTTATGTAAATATGACATAATTTTTTATTTTTTCTCTTTTTTCTTTCTTTTATTGGATATTTTCTTTATTCATATTTCAAATGTTGCCCCTCTCCGGGTTCCCCTCCAGAACCACTCCATCTCATGCTCCCACCCCTGCTTCCATGAAGGTGCTTACCCACCCACCCACCTACTTCTTCCTGCCTCCCCACCCTGGCATTCTCCTACACTGGAGCATTGAGCCTTTCCAGGACCAAGGCCCTCTCCTCACATTGATATCTGACAAGGCCATCCAGTGCTACAAATGCAGCTGGAGTCATGAGTTGCTCCATGTGTAACCTTTTGTTGGTGATTTAGTTGCTGGAAGCTCTGGGTTATCTGGTTGATTGATATTGTTGTTCTTCTTATGTGGTTGAAACCCCTTTCAGTTACCTCAGTCTTTCCCTAACTCCTCCACTGGGGACCACTTCTCTGTTCAATGATTGGCACTGAGCGTCTGCCTCTGTATATGGCAGGCTCTGGCAGAGCCTCTCAGGTGACTGCTATATCAGGCTCCTGTCATCATGCACCTCTTGGCATCCCTAATAGTGTCTAGTTTTGGTGACTGCATATAGGATGGATCCCCATGTGTGGCAGTCTCTTCTTCATTCTTTGTGTTCCTATTACCTCCTTGTAAGCATTGTGTTTCCTTTTTTAAGAAATCCTGAAGCACTCACAGATTTATCTTTCTTCTCCTGGAGCTCCATGTGGTCTTTAAACTTTTTCTTGAGTATTCTGAGGTTTTTTGGCTAGTGTATGATGTAGTGAGTATACAACATGTGTGTCCTCTTTTGATTGGGTTACCTTACTCAAGATGATATTGTCTAGTTCCATCTATTTACCTAAGAATTTCATGAAGTCATTGTTTTTAATAGCCGAGTAGTACTACATTGTGTAAATGTAGCACACTCTCTATTTCCATTCTTCTGTTGAAGGATATCTGGGTAATTTTGAAAGTCTGGCTATTATAAATGAGGCTGCTGTGAATATAGTAGTATATGTGTCCTCTTTTTAGGTTGGAGCAACTTTTAGGCATATGCTGAGAAGGGGTATACCTGGCTCCTCAGGTAGTACTGTGCCCAATTTTCTGAGGAACTGCCATACTTATTTCCAGGGTGATTGTACCATCTTGTAATCCTATCAAGAATGGAGGAGTGTTTCTCTTTCTCCACATCCTCTCCAGCATGTGCTCTCACCTGAGATATTGATCTTAGCCATTCTAACAGGTATCAGGTAGAATCTCATGGTTGTTTTGATTTGCATTTCTCTCACGGATATTGATGCAAAAATACCCAATAAAATTCTAGCAAGCAGAATCAAAGAATATGTCACAATGATCATCCATGATGATCAAATAGGCTTCATCCCAGGACTGCAAGGATGGTTCAATATGTAGAAATCCATCAACTTTGTCCCACTATATAAATAAACTCAGGAAAAAAAAACATGATCATCTAATTAGATGCTGAGAAAATATTTCATAAAATTCAAAACCCCTTCATGTTAAAAGTCATGGAAAGTTGAGGAATTCAAGGCCCATACCTAAGCATAGCAAAGCAATATCCAGCAAACCAATAGCCAACATCAAACTAAATGGAGTGAAACTTGAAGCAATTCCTCTAAAATCAGGAACTAAACAAACTAACCACTCTCTTCCAGCTTATTCAATATAGCACTCAAAATCCAAACCAGAGCAATCAGACAACAAACAGAGGTCAAAGGGAAACAAATAGGAAAGGAAGAAATTGAATTATCACTATTTGTAGGTAATATGATAATATATTTAGGTGACCCAAAAAGTTTCACCAGAGAACTATTAAGCATGATAAATAATTTCAGCAAACTGGCTGGATATAAAATTAACTCAAAGAAATCATTACCCTTCCTCTACTTAAAGGATAAACAGTTTGAGAAAGGAATTAGAGAAATGATACCATTCACAAATAACAAAATACCTCTATGTGACTCTAACCAAGCAAGGGAAAGATCTGTATGACAAGAACTTAAGGTCTCTGAAGAAAGAAATTGAAGAAGATCTCAGAATATGGAAAGATCTCTGATGCTCATGGATTGGCAGATAAATATAGTAAAAATGGCCATTTTGCCAAAAGCAATCTACAGATTCAATGCAATCCCTGTCAAAACTCCAAGTTGGTTCTGCATAGAGTTAGAAAGAGAAATTTGCAAATTCATTTGGAAAAACAAAAAACCAAGGATAGTGAAAACAGTCCTCAACAATGAAAGAACTTCTGGGAGAATCACTATCCCTGAACTCAAACAGTATTACAGAGCAATAGTGACAAAAACTGTATGGTATTGGTACAGAGACAGTCAGGTAGATCAGTGTAATAGAATTGAAGACCCAGAAATGAACCCACACACCTATGGTCACTTGATCTTTGCCAAAAGATCTAAAACCATCCAATGGAAAAAAAGATAGCATTTTCAAAAAGTGATGTTAGTTCAACTGGAGGTCAGCATGTAGAAGAATGCAAATGAATCCATTCTTATTACCCTGTTAAAAGTTTAGTTCCAAGTGTATCAAGGACTTCCCCCATAAAACCAGGTACACTCAAACTAATAGAAGAAAAGTGGGGAAGAGCCTACAGAGGGGCACTTGGGAAAATTTCTCAAACAAACCACCAATGATTTAAATTCTAAGATCAAGAATCAACAAATGGGACCTCATAAAACTGCTAAGCTTCTGTGAGGCAAAGGACACTTTCCTTAGAATAAAACAGCAACCAACAGATAGGGAAATGATCTTTACCAATTCTATATCCAATAAAGGGTTAATAGCCAATATGCACAAGAAACTCAAGAAGTTTAACTCTAGAGAGCTAAATAATCTTATCAAAATGGGGTACAGAGCTAAATAAAGTATTCTCAGCTGAGGAACATGAAATACCTAAGAAGGACCTAAAGAAATGTTCAACCTCCTTAGTCACCAGGGAAATGCAAATCAAAGCACCCCTGAGATTCCACCTCATACCAGTGAGAATGGCTAAGATCAAAATCTCAAGTGATGGAAAAGATTTGGAGAAAGTGGAACACTCCTCCATTTTTGTTGGGATTGCAAGCTGGTACAACCACTCTGGAAATCAGTCTGGAGTTTCCTCAGAAAACTCAACATTTTACTACCTGAGGACCCAGCTATACCACTGCTGGTCATATACGCAAAAGATGCTCCAACATACAACAAAGCCACATGGTCCACTATGTTCATAGCAGCCATATTTATAATAGCCAGAAACTGGAAAGAAACCAGATGCCCTTCAATAGAGAAATGGATACAGAAAATATGGTACATCTACACAATGGAGTACTGCTCACCTATCAAAAACAATGACTTCATGAAATTCATAGGCAAATGGAATGAACTACAAAATATCATCCAGAGTGAGGTAACCAAATCATAGATAACACGCATGTTATACATTCACTGATAAATGGATATTAGCCCAAAAACTTGAAATACCCAAGATACAGTCCACAGACCACATGAAGCTCAAGAAGGACAATGAAATTGCATATGCTTTGGTCCTTTTTTAAATGTGGAACAAAAATATTCAGAGTAGGAGATATGGAGACACACAGACACACAGACACACAGACACACACACACAGACACACACACACACAGACACAGACACACACACACACACACACACACACACACACACACATACACACACATCTCCACTAAACCAGACAATATTGATGAAACCAAAAAGTACATGCTGACAGGAGTGAGACATAGCTGTCTTTTGAGAGGCTCAGCCAGAGTGCAACAAATACAGAGGCGAATGCTAGCAGCAAACCATTGAACTGAGAACAGAGTACCCATTGGAGAAGTCAGAGAAAGGTTTGAGGGAGCTGAATGGGCTTGCAACCCTATAAGAACAACAATACCAACCAACGAGTGCTCCCAGGGAATAAACCACTACCCAAAGTGGACACATGAACAGACCCATGGTTTCATCTGCATATAGAGCACCAATGGGAAGAAAAGGCCTTGGTCCTGTCAAGGCTGGACCTCTCATTCTAGGGGAATGCCAAGGTGGGGAGGCAGGAAGGGTGATGGTTTGGGAGTTGGAACACCATTACAGAAAAATGGAATGGGGGATGGGATAGGAGACTTATGGAAGGGAAACCGCGAAAGGGAATAATATTCAAAATGTAAATCAAAAATATACAATAAAAAATAAGTGATACAATATTAAACATATGTTGATAGCATTTGGGATCAGTTTTTAAAAAAGGGAAATATTGGTTTTAACTCTTCTTGGAAATTCTTGTAGAATTCTGGGCTAAAACCATCTGACCTTGGCTTTCTTTTGTTGGGAGACTTTGGATGTCTGCTACTTTTACTCTAGAAGTTATAGTTCTATTTAAGTTATTTATCTAATCTTGCTTAAACTTTGATATTTTAGTGGTACCTGTTAAAAAAGTGTCCATTTCTTTTCTTTCAATTTGGCAGAGTACAGTAATTTAAATTCTGTCATTATGATTTTCTGGATTTTCTTGGTTGCTGTTGTTACCAACCTCTTTTGTTTCTGATAATTTTTTTTTGATTTGGAAATTCTCTGCCTCTCAGTTGTTTTCTATAAATATTTGTCTATCTTGCTGGCTTTCTCAGTGAACCAACTGTGTTTCATTGACTCTCTCTTTATTTTATGAATTTCACTCATCAGTTTGATTATTTCTGGTTATCTACTTCTCTCTGTGCTTACTTCTTTATGTTCTAGAGCTTTCAGTTGTGCTGCTAAGTTGCTAGTATGCAATTCCTCCAAACGTTTTTATGTAGGCACTTGATGCTATAAACTTTCCTCCTAGCATTATTTTTATACTTAAATATATTTTTGTTGGATATTTTCTTTATCAGCATTTCATACGTTATCACCCTTCTGGATTTCCACTCTTAAACCTCCCTATCCCCTCACCCCACCCCCTGCCTCCATGAGGGTTCTCTTCCAGCCACCCACACACCCATTCCCTCCTACCTCTCTGTCACAGCATTTCCCTACACTGAGGCATCAAATTTTCTCAAGATCAAGGGTCTCTCCTCTCATTGATAACTGCATCCTCTGCTACATATGTGGCTGGAGTCATGTGTCACTTCATGTGTATTCTTTGGTTGGTGGTTTAGTCCCTGGGAGCTCTGGAGTGTCTGGTTGATTGGTATTGTTTTCTTCCTATGAGGTTGCAAACCCCCTCAGCTACCTCAATCTTTTTTCTAACTCCTCTATTGTCAGTCCACACTATTTTCATGTGTCCAATAAGTTTAGTTATACTCTGTAATCATTTTATTGAGTTCTAGAAAACATTTCAGTTTTTTCTTTAATTATGTCTTGACATATTGTTCATGGAGTAGAGAGTTGTTCAATTTCCATTTATTTGAAACTTCCTATTTTCTCTGTTGTAGTAATAGCTAGCTTTAATTCATGGTGGTCTGATAAGATCTAGTTTTTTTGCTTAAATTTTCTTTTATCAGTTGAGACTGAGTACAAGGTCAGTTTTGGAGTATGTTCCATGAGGTACAGAGTTAAATGCATATTTCTTTGTTTATCTGATTTGGTAAAATGTTATGTGACTACCTGTTAGGTACACTTGGTTTATAATGTCTGCGAGCTCTCAGTATTCTGCTGTTTAGATCTTTGTTTGGATGACCTGGTCATTGGTGAGAGTTGGGTTCTGTAGTCCCTCACTATCAGGATGTAAGGGTCAGTGTGTGCTTTAAGCTGTAGTAGTATTTCTATTACATATTTGGTTGTCCTTACACTGGTGGCATTGATGTTAAATTTTTACATGACATTTTGGAGTATTTTTCCTTTCATAAATATGCAGTGTCTTTCTCCATTATTTTGATTAATTATGGTTCAATGTTTTAATGATTTCACTATTTTTCTATTTATATTAATTTGTTTGGAATATATTTTCCAATCCTTTTCCCTGAGGTGAAATCTATTCTTGTCATTGAGGTATATTTCTTGGGTGGAATAGAAAGACTTGATTACTATTTTGACTGTATCACCTTCAATGCCAGGAATGTCACTTTGCAAAACCTTTTAATACACAATAGCAAAGTATGTTTAGGATCATTTTAGAAATTGATGGAAATTCAATCATAACTCCAAGCAAAACTTCATTTAATAATTTTCATAAGTGTCTAGGCAGGTACTCAACTTTTAAAACCAAAATCCTCTTTTGAATAAAAACACAGACCAATTTGGTCTTGTTATAAAATGATAAGAATTTTTGTTTTTCAATACCAACCAACCAGAGCTTCCAGGCACTAAGCCACTACCCAAAGACTATACATGGATTGTCCCTGGGCTCCAACCTCATAGGTAGCAATGAATAGCCTAGTAAGAGCACCAGTGGAAGGGGAAGCCCTTGGTCCTGCTAAGACTGAACCCCCAGTGAATGTGATTGTTCGGGGGAGGGTGGTAATGGGGGGAGGATGGGGAGGGGAACACTCATATAGAATGGGAGAGGGAGGAATTAGGAGAGAAAAAAAGAAAAAAAAGAATTTTTGTTTTAATTTTATGTAATAAATTCAATGTGCTTACATAAAAGCAAAAAAAAAATACATTGAATGTACAGTAAAAATGACAATTCACGTCCCAGAGTAAGCTGAACTCTTAATCACGAGTCTGAAATAGAGTTTTATATTGCTTAAAAGAATGGTATTTTCAGTGCAAACTGTACCTGAGTTCACCAAAGCTGTAGGGACAATCCAGTGACACAGAATTACTGTGATGGCTGCATCAGCATTGAATGGATTTTAGGGTGGTTATACATTTAGAAAATCAGAACAACCATCAAATATTTCACATAACTTACACACGCGCACACACACACACACACACACACACAGAGAGAGAGAGAGAGAGAGAGAGAGAGACAGAGACAGAGACAGAGAGAGAGAGGACAGAGAGAGAGAGAGACAGAGAGTGACAGATAGACAAAAAGACAGAGAGACAGAGAGAGACAGACAGACAGAAACAGAGACAGACAGAGAGATAGAGACAGAGAGAGTCAGATAGAGACAGAGAGATAGAAACAGAGAGAGACAGAAAGAGACAGAGTCAGAGAGACAGAGAGAGATTTGATCATTGACATGATCATGTCATGTTTGATGAACTCAGGAAAAGCACATTATTCGATGCCTTAAAATTGTATAGTAGTTTGGTTAAACCTGTCACAGTGTGAAATAAAGCATAATTTCTGTGGCAAAATTACATTCTCTTACAGTAAATAAATATTTATGGTTTGGAAATTTACAGTGCCCAGTGGAACCAATTTATAATTCTGTCCAAACTTACAGTGTCCAGTAAAGAAACTTCTTTGCCTCCAGTGAACCCTGATGCCCTGGTGGGAATTGCAGTTCTTCAGTCCTTCCTTAGGAGAAAATCAGGCAATGTTCTTCATGGAATGAAAAGTCATATAAACACAGTTTGCTCTGCTAATTCATGAAACTTCCAGACTAATCGTGATGAGGACGATCATTGCACATGGTCCTATTGTCTTGCACTATTGTGCTTTTCCTGCTTTAGAACACTCAACACTTTATAAGGACCTTAGCAGTTTGTTTTTCTTGAAATGGGTAAGAAACAAATGAGTTGTGTAGTTTTCACCATGCTTTCCACAGAAAATTAAGAAGCCATTTTAATTCATAATAATTTTATGCAGCTGCTGTAAATGAAGATAGCAACAACTAAAATTTGCCTGAATATTTTAGTTCATGACTAAATATCAATGGGAAATTAGCTCTAATTGTTCTCTTTAACATGTTTAGAAATCTTTTTACCTAATTAAATTTACTGACCATGTCATTTAACAGGTGGGTTACATGCACGGACTATAATGACTTTGAAATTCTCCTGAAGTAGTTTGTTAACTCAAAATTTAGCATGAAATCTTAATGATTCTCATGTATGGAATAATCCTGATGATTTTGGTAGGAGAGCCATTCTTTAATTATGTTCACTCATTTGTCTTTAAAGTTCAGTTACTTATAAGTGGAAGATTTAAATTGCATCATTAACTTCTAACAATAACATTTATATTATTAGTTATGTGTTCATAATATATTGTCTATGAATGTATGCAGAGCAGACTTTACATACAGAATATGTTTCATCTTGTAGTATACCTTAATATATATCTAGATATATGTTTATGTAAATTTAAATAAATACATATTGGAATATAACAAGGATATTATGGCTATCTTTCCTTCATTAATGATTTATTAAAGTCCCCATATCAAGCAATCTGAGAATCTGTATCTCTTGATGAGCTTTGTGCTCCATGAAAGAAAGTATCTCCATAAATATTACCCTAAAGATGTATTATTGGCATGGCATATATCATCTGTATGCAAAATTGATCTGGATCATTTCTATTCAATTAATCAAAATAAGAATAGAACCACGCCTACAAAACTGTTAGATAGAAATGTGGATTTGTGTTCTTAAATCAAACTATTAAGATTTGCAGAAAAATGTTTTTAAATCAAAAAGACATCATATAAATAGAGAGAAAAACAAATCCACTGACCATATTCATTCAAATATATCAACTACACAAAGTTAATGAACTCAAATTTAATGTGTCTGTTTTTAAAATGTATGTTCTAGAGAAAATATATTTTGAGCTTTTAAAAAAAAGAAATGTTTTTGCAAAATCGATAATAGTTAATAAATAATAAAGCTAAGAAAACATTGAAAACCAAGCATCAGAAACTTGTTTTTCTATATATAATTTCAAGGGTACATTTAAATAAACTTTGACTTACATATTTAATTTTAATTTGGGTAAATACAATATATTTATATCATTTTCTCTCTCTCTTCTCCCTCCAAATATTCTTACTCATATTCTCTCTCTAAATAGTCTCACATATTTAGGGATATGTGTGTGTGTGTGAGATGTTGGTGTATATTATATATGTATGTATGATATTTATATATATGTATTATGTAGTGTCTATTTATATGTATTAAGTATATATGTGTATATGATATATGTATATTATGAGTATGTGTGTGCATGTTTATATAATTAAAGAGAAATAAGCATTCTAAACTTTCAGTCATATGTGGCTTCTTCTCTATTCTTTCTCTTTTTCTAGATAAATCCATCTGTCTTTGTTAAGCACTGCCTGCTTCTCTTCCTCCATTTTATTTCTTTTTATCCACCCAAGTAGTGTTTTCCTCTTCTCTTACTTTTTTATATGTTTTCTTGGGTTAATATATATATTTTTTTTTCTTTTCTTGTATTGGATATTAACATGTCAAATGTCAAATATTGTCCCCTTTCCCAGTTTCCCTTCCTGCAACACCCCATACCATCCCCCACCCCCTGCCTCCATGAGGGTGCTCTCTCACTTGCCCACCTACTCCATCTGCCTCTACACCCTGGCATCCACGATACTGGTTTCAAATGTTTTCCCCCTTCACAGTTTCTCTTCCACAAACCAATTATCCCAACTCCCCTCCCTCCTGCATTTGTGAGGGTGCTTTCCCCACCCACTCACTTCCTCCTCACCTCCCTAGCATTCCCCTATGCTGGGGCATTAATGATTTACAGGACCAACAGACTCCCCTCCCATTGAGCCAGAAAAGGCAATCTCCTGCTATAAATGCAGCTGGAGCCATGGGTCCCTCCAAGTGTACTGTTTGAATGGTGATTTAGTCCCTGGGAGCTCTGGGTGGTCTGGTTAGTTGATATTGTTCTTCTTAGGGGGTTGCAATACCATTCAATTCCTTCTGTCCTTCCTTTAACTCTTTGATTGCTGATGCCATTCTCAATCTGATGGTTGGCTACAACATCTGCCTCTGTATTTGCCAGGTTCTGACAGAGCACAGCTATATCCGGCTCCTGTCAGCATGCACTTCTTGGCATCCATATTGTCTGGGTGTGGTGTCTGTATATGGGATGGATCCCTAGGTGGGGCAGTCGCTGCCTGGTTTTCCTTCAATCTGTGCTCCATTTTTGTCCCTGCATATTCTTTATACAAGAGAAATTCTGGTTCAATATTTTGGAGTTGGGTGGGTGGCCCCCTCCCTCAACTGGAGGCTGTGCCTAACCACTAAAAATGTTTTTTACAGGGTCTATCTCCTTTTGTTGGTTGTTTTGGTTAATGTCATCCCCATTGAGTCCTGGGAACTACTTGCATCCCTGGCATCAGGAACCTTCAGAAATTACCCTCAGTTTCCCGCTCCCCCACTGCTACAAATCTCCATTCAAATTCCTGACCCACTCTACTTCCACCAAGTCTCCTCCCAGACCTGATCCTACCCATTTAACACTCTCCTACCTCTCCCTCAATCTCCTATGATTATTTTCTTGCCCCCTCCTGAGTAGGAGTGAAACATCCACACTTTGGTCTTTCTTCTTGGGTTACATATGATTTGTGAATTTTATCATGGGTAGTTTGAGCTTCCTTGGCTAATATCCACTTATCAGTGAGTATATACCATGTGTGTTGTTTTGTGACCATATTATCTCCCCCAGAATGACATATTCTAGTTCCATCCATTTGCCTACGAATTTCATGGTCATTGTTTTTAATCATTGAGTACTAATCCATTGTGTAAATGTATGAAATTTTCTTGATCCATTCCACTGTTGATGGTTATCTGGGTTCTTTTCAGCATCTGACTGTTAAAAATAAGGCTGTTATGAACACAGTAGTGTATGTGCCTTGTTATATGTTGGAGCGTCTTTTGGGTATATGCCCAGTAGTGGTATAGCTGGATCTTCAGGTAGAACTATATCCAATTTTCTAAGGAAGCTCCAGAATGACTTCCAGAGTAGTTTTACCAACTTGCTGTCCTACCAAAAATGTGGGAATGTACCTCTTTCTCCAAATCCTTGCCAGTATCTGCTGTCATCTGAATTTTTGATCTTAGGGATTCTGACTGGTGTGAGGTGGAATCTCAGGGTTGTTTTGATTCACATTTTACTGATGGCTAAAGTTGTTTGACCATGTCTTTAGGTTCTTCCTTGCCATTCAAGATCTCTGTTTAGCTCTGTACCCCATTTTAATATATTTATTTGGTTCTCTAGAATCTATCTTCTTGTGTTCTTTGTAAATTTTGGGTGTTAACCCTCTATCTCGTGTAGGCTTGGTAAAGATTTTTTCATTTTGTTCCATTGACAGTGTATTTGCCTTAAGAAAACTTTTCAATTTTATGAGCTCCCATCTCTATAAACGCTTTTTCTTAGGTATCCTACAGGTAAAAGACTACAATAGTCAGGGGCCACAAAACAATTGGGAACTCTCCTCCATACTTTTCAGGACACATAACATCACATCATGGCCATCTCATCCCCACCATTCACTGCTATTTTCTGATTACATGCAAAATACTACTTTCAGAAAACCTTAAAATGTTCGTGCATTATCTCCTGAGTTCAAGTTTTATTAATCAAATAAAACTAACTCATACCAGAGTAATGTGAATGTTTGACTTCTTGTAAAAAAAAATCCAGTCACATTTCAGATCTCAGACATGAAGATCTCCAGGCTGCGTTAGTCCATTTTCAGTCATTGAAATTTTCTCAACACTCAGGGATCTCTTGTCACTTACACCCAAAGATTCTTTCCTTTGCCTTCTGCCAGCATATTTATCTGTTTTATTCTTAATAGATATCCACCATTAAAACCACATTCTTAAAAAATCTTATTCAGTTCTTCTTTGTATTACTACTGTGTTTTTCCTTTTGTTTTTCTTTGAAGTAACATGGACTCAGGAAATGATTGATTATAACACAGAAATTCTGGAGGTATCATGGTAATTGGCTTGGAAAACATGCTCAAAAGAATAGAGCAATGTAATCATACCTGCTCATTAGTGTTAAAAGTTATCTTTTCTTTAAGTATATTAACATGTTCAAGATTTTTATGGGAATAATAAAGTGAAATAGTATCTTCAATTTGAATAAAAAATTTTAATTATATAGTGATACTAAATGAGATATGGCAGTCTTCCTGATAAGGACATAGTTGTGTTTTAAATTTTGCTACTCAACATTTTATTTTACAAATTTTAGTGACTTCTGTGTGACATTAAACATTTTTCATTTCAGGGACATCTAGTAAGGACATAAGGATGGAGAACACAACTCTGCTCGTTCAATTTGTCCTCACGGGACTTGTTCATCTGCCCCAGTGGAAAATCCCCCTGTTCCTGCTGTTCTTGGTCATCTATCTCATCACAGTTGTGGGCAACCTTGGTCTGATCACTCTCATCTGGAATGACCCTCACCTTCACATCCCCATGTACTTATTTCTTGGGAGTTTAGCATTTGTGGATACCTGGTTATCTTCCACAGTGACACCAAAGATGCTACAAGACATTTTCGCCAAGAGTAAACTGATCTCTTTCTCTGAATGTGTAACACAGTTTTTTTCATTTGTAGTGAGTGCAACCACAGAATGTTTTCTCTTGGCAGCCATGGCCTATGATCGTTATGTAGCCATATGCAAACCTTTACTCTACCCAGTCATCATGACAAATAGGCTCTGTGTACGTCTTTTAATATTGTCCTTGGTAGGTGGGCTGATCCATGCTTTAATTCATGGAGGCTTCTTATTCAGATTAATTTTCTGTAATTCTAACATAATATACCACTTTTATTGCGATGTTATGCCACTGTTAAAGATTTCCTGTAACGACCCTTCTCTCAATTACCTGATGATTTTTATTTTCTCTGGCTCCATTCAGGTATTCACCATTACAACCATTCTTGTCTCTTATACACTTGTTTTGTTTTCAATCCTAAAGCAGAAATCTATCAAAAGCATAAAGAAAGCTTTTTCCACCTGTGGAGCCCATCTCCTCTCTGTGTCTTTGTACTATGGCCCTCTTCTATTCATGTATGTGCGTCCTGCATCTCCACAGGTAGATGATCAGGATATGATGGACTCTGTATTTTACACAATCATAATTCCTGTACTGAATCCAATTGTCTACAGTTTGAGGAATAAGCAAGTTAAGAAATCCCTGGCAAAATTTTTGAAGAGAAATGCTTAGATTTCACATTGTTATCTGTTGTGCTCTTATTAAAACATGGCAAACTTGTGCACATTTGATGTGGCTATATTTTGTATTGTCAAAATGTTTTGAAAATGAACCCAAACTAGAAATTTTCTTGTGCTAGTTGTTGTTTTAGTTGTTGTTGTTGTTTTGTATGTGTATGTATATGATGTAGGCATACTTAATCCTAAATTGTCATGTTTGCTTACAGAAACTTGAGAAGAAGCCAGAGGATGTCCTGATTAATTATTTTTATTTTCTTAAAAGAGTGTCTTTCAATGAACCTTGAGTGATAAGTTTAACTTGATAACCACAGTTTCCACCCTCCCCATCACTGAAATTACAAGCATGTGTGGAGCCATGATCTGTTCTTCATTGGAAAGCCTACCCATACTGACATCTGTATATCACATTGCTAGGGATGCAACTACAATTATTTATCTTGAGCAGGTACTACTCTTTCCAAGTGTACATACCCTAGTCCCCCAGAGATAGCATTAAATGAACTCTTGTTTATGTGTCCATTTCTTTAAAAATATATGAAGTGAAAAACAGTATAATAAAATAAATACAACAAAAATCAAGTTAAACTCTGTGACAGGTTTGTATGTTATTTATTATGACATCATAAGGTCTTTAGCTACTGTAACAGTGTAGTTTCTGTTAAAATAACATAAATTTGATGTCATTGACAACTTGGACAGTCTTAGAACATTTCCCTGTTTTGATGAGACAATGCTATGTCTCTGTCAACAGATGCAAACCTTGGGATTGTTGCTAAAAATATGAAAAGGTCCTTTATTAAATTCTGTGGGGAAATGATGATTCATACAATTCCACCTGTGTTTTCCTCAATGAAGAATGAAGACATGGAAGTACAAGTGTAAGATTAAGACTTGGCAGGCTGTCAAAGAATGTTCTGTGGTCAGTCTGCTTGGGAAGGTGAAGACAGGCTCATTTAGTTCACGATCTATGCTGTCCTTGAAATTCTCCCCAGTTCTGGTCAGTGTCTTATCAGCATCCATGAATTGTCAGTCAATCAAAGCATTAACTGGTTTTATGAAAGAAATATGTGAGGGGTTTTGTTGAGGAAATGGAAGATGAGAAAAGGATCCCAAATTGCTTATATTTTATAATAGGAAATTAACTAGGATTCAAATGGGCTATCTAAGAGTGTATAGTGAAGAAACCATATTCTACATGTATATAAGATAAGCTCAAATAGTTTTAAGATATAGTGTCATAGTCTATAGCAGTTATTGTTGTTTGTTTTGTTTCATTTTTGTGGGCAAGAGCCTACAGAGGGGCACTTGGGAAAATTTCCTGAATAAACCACCAATGGCTTATGTTCTAAGTCAAGAATCGACATTTGGGACCTCATAAAACTGCAAAGCTTCTATAAGACAAAGTATACTTTCTTGAAGGCAAAACAGCCACCAACAGATTGGGAAAAGATCTTTACCAATCCTACATCCACTAGAGGACTAATACCCATTTTAAACAATGAACTCATGAAATTTAGCTCTAGAGAGCCAAATAACCCTATCACTAATGGAGTACAGAGCTAAATAAATTATTCTCAACTGAGGAATACTGAAGAGCTAAGAAGTACCTAAAGAAATGTTCAGGGTTGGGGATTTAGCTCATTGGTAGAGCGCTTGCCTAGCAAGTGCAAGGCCCTTGGTTCAGTCCTCAGCTCCAGAAAAAAAAAAAAGAAAGAAAAAAGAAATGTTTACCCTCTTGCTTCATCGGGGAAATGCAAAACAAAACAACACTGAGTTTCCACCTCACACCAGAAGGAATGGCTGAAATAAAAAACTCAGGTGACAACAGATGCTGACAAGGATGTGGAGAAAGAGGAACACTCCTCCATTGTTGTTGGGATTGCAAGCTGGTACAACCATTCTGGAAATCATCCTAGAGTTTCCTCGGAAAATTGGACTTTTTACTACCTGAGGACCCAGCTATACCATTCCTGGGCATATATCCAAAAGATGCTCCAACATACAGAAAAGACACATGGTCCACTATGTCATAGTAGTCATATTTCTAATAGCCAGAGACTTGAAAGAACCCAGATGCCCTTCAATAGAAGAATGGATACAGAAAATGTAGTACATCTACACAATGGAGTACTGCTCAGCTATCAAAAACAATCAGTTCATGAAATTCATAGGCAAATAGATTGAACTACAAAATATCATCCTGAGTGAGGTAACCAAATCACAGAAAAACACATGTTTTGCACTTACTGATAAGTGTATATTGGCCCAAAAGGTTGAATTACCCAAGATACAATTCACAGACCACATGAAGCTCAAGAACAAGGATGACCAAAGTGAGGATGCTTTAATCCTTCTTAAAATGTGGAGCAAAAATATTCATAGGAGGAAATATGGGGACAAAGTTTAAAGCAGAGGCTGAAGGAATGGCCATTCAGCCTCTCCTCTCATTGATGACTGCCTCCTCTGCTACATATGTGGCTGGAACCGTGGGAAGCTCCATGTGTACTCTTTGGCTGGTGGTTTAGTCCCTGGGAGCTCTGGAATGTCTGGTTGGTTGGTATTGTTGTTCTTCCTATTGGGTTGCAAACCCCTTCAGCTACCTCAGTCCTTTATCTCCCTCCTGCATTGTGGACACTGTTCTCAGTCCACACTTTTTTTCATGTGTCCAATAAGTTTAGTTATTCTGTGTAATCATTTTATTGAGTTCTAGAAACCATTTCATTTCTTTCTTTAATTATGTCTTGACCTATTCTTCATTGAGTAGAGTTGTTCAATTTCCATTTATTTTAAACTTTCTATTTTCTCTGTTGTAGTGGTAGCTAGCTTTAATTCATGTTGGTTTGATAAGATCTAGTTTGTTGTTTCAATTTTCCTTTATCAGTTGAGACTGAGGACAAGGTCAGTTTTGGAGAATGTTCCATGAGGTACAGAGTTAAATGCATGTTTTTATTGTTTATCTGATTTGGTAAAATGTTATGTGACTGCCTGTTAGGTACACTTGGCTTATAATGTCTGCTGGCTCCTAGTATTCCTCTGTTTAGATTTTTGATTGGATGACCTTGTCATTGGTGTGAGTTGGGTACTGAAGTAACTCAATATCAGGATATGAGGGTCAATGTGTGCTTTAAGCAGTAGAAGTATTTCTGTTACATATTTGGTTGTCCTTACACTTGCGGCATTGATGTTAAACTTTTACATGCCATTTTTCCTTTGATAAATATGTATTGTCTTTCACCTTCCTTTTTGATTAATTTTGGTTTGATCTTGTAATGTTTATACTATTTTTCTTTTTATGCTCATTTCTTTGAAACTCGTTTTTCCCTTTTCCCTGAGTTGGTATCTATTCTCGATGTTGAGGTATATTTCTTGGGTGGAATAGAAAGACTTGATTACTATTTTGACTGTATCACCTTCAATGCCAAGAATGTCACAATGGCAAAGTATGTTTAGGATGATTTCAGAAATTGATGGAAAGTCAATCATAATTCCAAGCAAAACTTCATTTAATAATTTTAATGAGAGTCAAAACAGGTACTCAACTTTTAGAACCAAAATCCTCATATGAATAGAATGGTATCAAAATACAGACCAATTTGGTCTTGCTATAAAATGATAAGAATTTTTGTTTTTAGTTTTATATAAATAAAATCAAGATGATTATCTAAAAGCAAAAATGCATTGAGTGTAAAAATTACAATTCATATCCCACAGAAACCTGAACTTTGAATCACATGTTTGAAATAGAGTTTTATGTTGCTTAAAACAATGGTATTTGCAGTGCAAACTGCACCTATGTTCACCAAACTGTAGTGAAAACCCAGTGGAACAGAACTACTGCCATGGCTGCCTCAGCATTGAATGGATTTTAGGGTGGTTATATATTTAGAAAACTAGAACACCACTACAAATATTTCACATAACACACACACACACACACACACACACACACACACACACACACACACACACAGAGAGAGAGAGACAGAGAGAGAGAGAGACAGAGAGAGAGACAGAGAGAGTGTCAGACAGAGACAGAGACAGATGGATACAAAGACAGACAGAGACAGAGACAGAGAGAGACAGAGACAGAGAGAGACAGCTAGAAACAGAGAGATGGAGAGAGAGATTTTATCATTGACATCATCATGTCATGGTTGATGAACTCAGGAAAAGCACATTATTCGATGCCTTAAAATTGTATAGTAGTTTGGCTAAACCTGTCACAGTATGAAATAAAGTATAATTTCTGTAGCAAAATTAGAGTCTCTTACAGTAAATGGGTGTTTATGGTTTGGAAATTTACAGTGCCCAGTGGAACCAATTTGTAATTCTGTTCAAACCTACAGTGTCCAGTAAAGAAACCTCTTCTTTGCCTCCAGTGAACCCTGATGCCCCGGTGGGAATTGCAGTTCTTCAGTCCTTCCTTAGGAGAAAATCAGGCAATGATATAAATGTTCTTGCATGGAAAGAAAAGTCATATAAACACAGTTTGCTCTGCTGATTCATGAAACTTCCAGACAAATCGTGATGAGGACAATCATTGCACATGGTCCTATTGTCTTGTACTATTGTGCTTTTCCTGCTTTAGAACACTCAACACTTTATAAGGACCTTAGCAGTTTGTTTTTCTTGAAATGGGTAAGAAACAAATGAGTTGTGTAGTTTTCACCATGCTTTCCACAGAAAATTAAGAAGCCATTTTAATTCATAATAATTTTATACAGCTGGTGTAAATGAAGACAGAAACAACTAAAAATTGCCTGTATATTTCAATTCATAACTAAATATCAATGGGAAAAAACCTCTAATTATTCTCTTTAATATGTTTCAAAATCTTTTTAGCTAACTAACTTTACTTTTAGCTGTGACCCTGGCATTTAAGAGCTGAATTATATTTATTGACTATAATGACTTTTAAATTCCCCTGAAGTAGTTTGTTAACTCAAAACTTAGTATGAAATCCTAATGATTCTCATATAAGGAATAATTCTGATGATTTTGGTAGGAGAGCCATTCTTTAATTATGTTCACTCATTTGTCTTTAAAGTTCAGTTACTTATAAGTAGAAGATTTAAATTATATCTTAAACTTATAACACTAATATTTATATTATTAGTTATTTGTTCATAATATATTATCTATGAATGTATGCAGAGCAGACTTTACATATAGAATATGTTTCATCATGTAGTATAGCTTGATATTTATCTAGATATATGTTTATTTAAATATTAATAAATACATATTGGAATATGACAAAGATATTTTTGTCTACTCTTACCTTTATTAATGATTTGTTAAACTCCCCATATCAAGCAATCTGAGGTGTATCTCTTGGTGTGCTTTGTGCTCCATGAAAGAAACTATCTCATAAATATTACCCTAAAAATGTATTATTGGCATATATCATCTGTATGCAAAATTGATCTGGATCAATTCTATTCTATTAATCAAAATAAGAATAGAATCACGCCTACAAAACTGTTAGATAGAAATGTGGATTTGTGTTCTTAAATCAAATTATTAAGATATGCAGAAAAAATGTTTTGAATTTGTTTTTACATCAAAAAGACATCATATAAATAGAGGAAAAACAAATCCACTGACCACATTCATTCAAATATATCAACTATACAAAGTTAATGAAATCAAATTTAATGTGTCTGTTTTTAAAATGTATGTTCTAGAGAAAATATATTTTGATCTTTTAAAAAAAGAAATGTTTTTGCAAAATCAATAACAGCTAATAAATAACAAAGCTAAGAAAACATTGAAAACCAAGCATCTGAAACTTGTTTTTCTATATATATTTCAAGGGTGCATTTAAATAAACTTTGACTTACATGTTTAATTTTGATTTGGGTAAATACAACATATTTAAATCATTTTCTTTCTCTCTTCTCCCTCCAAATATTCTTACTCATATTCTCTCTCTAAATAGTCTCATGTATTCAGGGATATATATATGTGTGTGTGTGTATGTGTGTGATGTCTGTGTATATTATCAATGTATGTATTATATGTTTATATGTATCATACATAGTGTGTATTCATATGTATTAAGTACATATGTGTGTATATTATATATGTATAATATATATATATGAACGTGTGTATTTGTGTGTATACTATTAAAGAGAAAAAGTCATTCTAAATTTTCAGTCATATGTGGCTTCTTCTCTATTCTTTCTCTTTTTCTAGATAAATGCATCTGCTTTGTTAAGCACTGCCTGCTTCTCTTCCTCCATTTTATTTCTTTTTCTCCAGCCAAGTCTCCCATTCCTTGTTGGTTGTGCTCTTTCTCTTGCTAGTGCTTTCCTCTTCTCCTCTTACTTTTTTATATGTTTTCTTGGATTATTTTATTTATCTACATTTCTTTTCTTCTTTTCTTGTATTGGATATTTTCTTATTAACATGTCAAATATTGTCCTGTTTCCCAGGTTCCTCTCCAGAAAACCCCCATATTTTCCCCCACCCCTGTCTCCATGAGGGTGCTCTGCCACCCACCCACTCCCTCCCTCCCTCTGCCCACCCTGGCATTTCTCTACACGGTGGTTCAAATATTTGGTGGTTTCCCTTCCATAAACCAACTATCCCATCTCCCCTCCCTCCTACATTTGTGAGGGTGCTTCCCCCACACACCCACTTCCTCCTCACCTCCCTAGCATTCCCCTATGCTGGGGCATCAGTGCTCTACAGGTCCAACAGACTCCCCTCCCATTGAGCCAGATAAGGCATTCCCCTGCTATAAATGCAGCTGGAGCCATGGGTCCCTCCAAGTGTACTGTTTGAATGGCGATTTAGTCCTGGGAGCTCCGGGTGATCTGGATAGTTGATATTGTTCTTCTTATGGGGTTGTATTCCATTTCAGTCCCTTCACTCCTTCATTTAACTCTTCCCTTGGCAAAACCATTCTCAGTCTGGTGGTTGGCTGCAGCATCTGCCTTTGTATTTGTCAGGTTCTGACAGAGCCTCTCAGGAGACAGCAAGTGCAGGCTCCTGTCAGCATGCACTTCTTGGCATCCATGACATTGTCTAGATTTGGTGTCTGTAAATGGGATGGATCCCTAGGTGGGGCGGTCTCTGGATGGCTTTCCTTCAATCTGTGCTTCAATTTTTGTCCCTGTATATTCTTTATAAAAGAGAAAATCTGGTTAAATTTTTGATGTGTGTGGTTGGCCCTATCGCTCAACAGGGGTCTGTGCCTAACCACTAAATATGGTCTTTACAGGTTCAATCTCCTTTTTGTTGATCATTTTGGCTAATGTCATCCCCACTGAGTCCTGGGAACCACTTGCATCCCTGGTATCAGGAACTTTCAGAAACTACCACCAATTCCCACTCTCCCACAGATACAAATCTCCATTCAAATTCCTCACCCTCTGTACTTCTTCCTTATCTCCTCCCACTCCTGATCCTGCACCTTTACATCCTCCCGACTCTTCTCTCCCTCAACCTCCTATGATTATTTGATTCCACCTCCTAAGTGGGAGTGAGGCATCCACACTTTGGTCTTCCTTCTTGGGCTACACGTGGTTTGTGAATTTTGTCGTGGGTATTCTGAGCTTTCTTGGCTAATACCAACTTATCAGTGAGTATATACCATGTGTGTTGCTTTGTGACTGGATTTCCTCACTCAGAATGATATTTTCTGGTTCGATCCAGTTACCTGCAAATTTCATCAAGTTATTGTTTTTAATCTCTGAGTAATATTCCATTGTGTAGATGTACAAAAATTTCTGTATCCATTCCTCTGTTGAAGAGCATCTGGGTTCTTTCCAGCTTCTGGCTATTATAAATAAGGCTGCTATGAACATAGTGGAGCATGTGTCCCTGTTATGTGTTCGAGCATCTTTTGGGTATATGCCCAGGAGTGATATAGCTGGATCTTCAGGTAGAACTATGTCCAATCTTCTCAGGAACCTCCAGACTGATTTTTAGAGTGGTTGTACCTACTTGCTATCCTACTAGCAATGGAGGAGTGTTCCTTTTTCTCCACATCCTTGCCAGCATCTGCTGTCACCTGAGTTTTTTATTTTAGTCATTCTAACTCTCATAAGATGAAATCTCAGGGTTGTTTTGATTTGCATTTTACTGATGGCTCAGGATGTTGACCATTTCTTTAGGTGATTCCTTGCCATTCAGGATTCCTCAGCTTAGATTTCTTTGTTTAGCTCTCAACCCCGTTTTTATTATGTTTATTTGGCTCTCTGAAGTCTACCTTCTTGAGTTATTTGTATAATTTGGGTGTTAGTCCTCTATTTCATATTGGCTTGGTAAAGATCTTTTCTAAATCTATAGACTGCCATTTTGTTCTATTGACATGTACTTTGCCTTACAGAAGCTTTTCAATTTTATGAGCTTCAATCTGTATAAAAGCTTTTTCTTAAGTGTCCTACAGTTAAAAGACTACAATAGTCAGAGACCACAAAACACTTGCAAATTCTCCTCCATACTTTTCAGAACACATAGCATCACAGCATAGTCATCTCATTTCCACCATTTGCTATTTTCTTTTCCTTTTTTTTTCTTTTTTTTCAGAGCTGGGGACCGAACCCAGGGCCTTGCGCTTGCTAGGCAAACACTCTACCACTGAGCTAAATCCCCAACCCCCATTTGCTATTTTCTGATCACATGAAAAAAAAATACTTTCAGCATGCCATTAAAATGTTCTTGTATTTTCTCCTGAGTTCAAGGTTTATTAATCAAATAAAACTAGCCCAGGACAGAGGGCTGTGAACGTTTGACTTCTTGAAAAGAAATCAATCACATTTCAGATATCAAACACAGAGATCTCCAGGGTGTGCTTGGCCATTTTCAGTCATTAAAATTCTTTTATTCTCAACACTCAGGGATCTCTTGTCACTTACCCCCAAAGATTCTTTCCTTTGCCTTCTGACAGCATATTAATCTGTTTTATTCTTAATAGCTTTCATGCATTAAAACCACATTCTTCAAATACCTCATTCAGTTCCAGTTTGTATTATTACTGTGTCTTTCCTTTGGTTTTTCTTTGATAACATGGTCTCGTGAAATGATTGTTTTTTTTTTTTCAGGAGCTGGGGACCGAACCCAGGGCCTTGCACTTCCTAGGTAAGCGCTCTACCACTGAGCTAAATCCCCAGCCCCGAAATGATTGGTTTTTACACAGATATTCTGTGGGCATCATAGTAATTGGCTGGTAAAACATGGTCACAAGAAGAATAGAGCTAGGTCATTAATGTTAAACCTTCAGTAAACTAATGCTACTAAATGTACCTTTCATGTTCAGTTATTAGGGCCAAAAGACTAGTGTATCTTAATTGTGAAACCCATTTTGAAAAGACCATATTCATAGTCAACAAATGCTCTTTTCATCCCATTGTATGTGGTGTGTCGCAGTATAACAGTGGGTTGATATTACAAGTTCTTACAAATTTATCACTTTGTTTCCTAGTCATTTGTGAGGTCCAGTCACATATGTTTCAATAACTGTATTTGCATTCAATTGCACATGAGGATATTTTATAAAGGTTGCCCAGTAGATTATTGTTTATAAACTCCTAAACAACTTATGATCTTAAAATCTACAATTTGAATATATGTTCCCAGTCATCTCTGCAATACACAGAAGACGCTAGATACACTAAAAGTTTTCTATACTACTGACATCTAATTCCCTTACCAGAAACTGTTTTCTCCACTTCCTTATAATAAATTTTGAAAGACATTTCCAAGCTACTATATTGTAATATTTCACTTTATTAAAGTATTTGAATTGACTAAGACCCTTCAGTTTAATTCACTGTACAATCTAGATTCTTAAAACATATCTCGCCTTGATTATGACCCTGTAACAGAAGCACAACATTCACACATAACCAATGTGTAATTTCATATACTTCACAAAAAATTAAAACCTATCTTTTCTTTAACTATATTAATGACTTCAAGATTTTTATGGGAATAATAAAGTGAAATAATATCTTCAATTTGAATAAAAAATTTTAATTATATAGTGATACTAAATGAGATAGGGTGGTCTTCCTGATAAGGACATAGTTCTGTTTTAAATTTTGCTACTCAACATTTTATTTTACAAAATTTGGTGACTGCTATGTGACATCAATCATTTTTCATTTCAGGGACATCTAGTAAGGACATAGGGATGGAGAACAAAACTCTGCTCATTCAGTTTGTCCTTACAGGACTTGTTCATCTACCCCAGTGGAAAATCCCCCTCTTCCTGCTGTTCTTGGTCATCTATCTCATCACAGTTGTGGGCAACCTTGGTCTGATCACTCTCATCTGGAATGACCCTCACCTTCACATCCCCATGTACTTATTTCTTGGGAGTTTAGCTTTTGTGGATACCTGGTTATCTTCCACAGTGACACCAAAGATGCTACAAGACATTTTCGCCAAGAGTAAACTGATCTCTTTCTCTGAATGCATGACACAATGTTTTTCATTTGTAATGAGTGCAACCACAGAATGTTTTCTCTTAGCAGCCATGGCCTATGATCGTTATGTAGCCATATGCAAACCTTTACTCTACCCAGTCATCATGACAAATAGACTCTGTGTACGTCTTTTAACATTGTCCCTGGTAGGTGGATTTATCCATGCCTTAATTCATGAAGGCTTTTTATTCAGACTAATTTTCTGTAATTCTAACATTATATACCACTTTTATTGTGATATTATACCACTGTTAAAGATTTCTTGTAACGACCCTTCTCTCAATTACCTGATGCTTTTTACTTTTTCTGGCTCCATTCAGGTATTCACCATTACAACCATTCTTGTCTCTTATACACTTGTTCTGTTTTCAATCCTGAAGCAGAAATCTATCAAAAACATAAAGAAAGCTTTTTCCACCTGTGGAGCCCATCTCCTCTCTGTGTCTTTGTACTATGGCCCTCTTCTATTTATGTATGTGCGTCCTGCACCTCCACAGGTAGATGATCAGGATATGATGGACTCTGTATTTTACACAATCATAATTCCTGTACTGAATCCAATTGTCTACAGTTTGAGGAATAAGCAAGTTAAAAAATCCCTGGCAAAATTTTTGAAGAGAAATATTTAGATTTCACATTATTATCGGTTGTGCTCCTTTTAAAACATGGTAAACTTGTGCAGGTTGATGTGGCTACTTTTTCTACATTGTCAAAATGTTTTTTAAATGAACCTAACCTAGAAATCTTGTTGTGGTTATTGTTGTTGTTGTTCTTCTTGTTGTTGTTGGTCTTTTGTATGTGTATGTATGGTATGTAGGCATTCTTATTTGTGAATTGTCATGTTTGATCATGGAAACTTGTGCAGAGGTCAGAGGATGTCTTACTTAATTACTCTTATTTTCTTAAAAGAGTGTCTTTCACTGAGCCTGGAACTATAATTTTAACTTGCTAATCACAGTTTCTGCCCTCCTCATCACTGAAATTGCAAGCATGTGTGGAACCATGATCTGCTTTCATTGGAAACCCTTCCCGTACTCACATTTGGATATCACGTTGCTAGGGATGCACCCACAATTATTTATCTTGAGCAGCTACTGCTCTTTCCAAGTATACATACCCTAGTCCCCCAGAATTAGCATTAAGTGAACTCTTGTTTATGAGTCTATTTCTTTAAAAAAATATATGAAGTGATTTTTTTCAATTATCCAAAGACTTCGTATAATAAAATAAATACAACAAAAATAAAATTAAAACTCTTTAACAGGTTTGTATGTTATTTATTATGACATCATAAGTACATTAGTTGTTGTAATAGAGTAGTTTGTATGAAAATAATATGTATATGATGTCATGGACAATTTTGAGAATCATAGAACACTTCCCTGTTTTGATGAGGCAATACTATGTCTCTGTCAACACATGCAGATCTTGGGATTGTTGCTAAAAGTTTGAAAAGGTCTTTTATTAAATTCTGTGGGGAAATGATGATTCATCCAACAATTTCACCTGTGTTTTCCTCAATGAAGGACAACGACATGGAAGTACAAGTGTAAGGTTAAGACTGGGCAGACTGTCAAAGCATGCTCTGTGGTCAGTGTGCTTGGGAAGGTGAAGACAGGCTCACTTAGCCCATCATCTGTGTTGTCTTTGACATTCTCTCCAGTTCTGTTCTGTGTCTTATAAGCATCTAGGAAGTGTCAGTCAATCAAAACATTAACAGTTTTTATGAAATAAACATGGGAGGGGTTTTTTTTTTTTGAGGAAATGTAGCAGTGGAAGATGAGAAATTGATCCCAAATAGCATAGATTTTATAATAAGAAATTAACTAGGATTTAAATGGGTTACCTAAGGGTTATTATAGTGTACAGTTGAAGAGACCATATTCTAAATGTATATACATTAAACTCAAGTAGTTGTAAGATACAATGTCATAGTCAATAGTGGTTGTTGTTGTTTTGTTTCATTTTTGGTTTTATCTGTTTGTTTTGGACAGGTGCGAAAAGAGGAAATTACACTCTATTCCTATGTGTATAAACAATGGAAAACATTTTTTTGCAATGTTACAACCTTCTCTTTTTAACTCTTTCTACGACGTGATTTTGATTAAATCTTTCTTGAATAAATTTTAGTGGAATTTTATTGCTAATATATATGGACATGTAAAGATACAGTGATGTAAATATGTATGTATTTGTGTGAATTCAGAGTTTATATGTTATGTGATCTTGTCTGTGAGTATGACTGTATTTTTAGAATATTAAATCATATTAGATTCCCACATCCTATGTTTGTTTACCTTGGAAATGTGTGAGGTTCTTTCATAAGACAGAAATTCTTATTCTGCCATTTGGAACTATTGACAGGTTTTGTGAACTTTAACTTATGGGTCATATGGAAGATATTTTTAATAAACGCATCCGGTCGAAAAAGATTATGAGACTCTGAAACCACTCTTTTGCCCCATTTTTGTTCTTTAGACATGAAATGAACAGTTTTGTCTCCCAGTGCAAGTGGACTGTGGTGCAAGTCTCATAAGAGAAGATTAACAACATACTGAAACCTCTGAACTGCAAGACACAGGGAACCTTTCTTTTGATGAGTTGATTTATCTTGGCCTTCTTTTTCTATTTGTGGAAACCTAGGTCTAATTTAAACATGAAATTATACACGTTTTTAAGGAAATGGCCAAATTGATAAATTTTATATAGCACTTATTATAATCTCAAAGAGTATATTGCTAATTTAAAGTATTTAAGAGCTTATTTATTGTTCATGGGTTACATTTGACCTTGCATCATACTTAATTTTGGCTACATTCTTGTTTAGATTACAGTTTAAAGTATTAAAAC
The DNA here is from genome assembly GCF_011064425.1 of Rattus rattus. Taxonomy (NCBI): domain Eukaryota; kingdom Metazoa; phylum Chordata; class Mammalia; order Rodentia; family Muridae; genus Rattus; species Rattus rattus. Next base: position 42,934,740 of record NC_046157.1, on the reverse strand, counting down.
ACTTTCCACTTTTTGCCACACACAGTATTGTGGTTTGTAGACAACAAGCCTTAAAGAAGGATTCATGAAATTAAAATTCATACTTCATATGAAGAAGGAAATAAAAATTTATGGCTCCTCTTGATAATATAATGATCATAGGCAGAATGTTGGATTGGCATAGATGCATCCAGTCTACTTGTCTTAAGTCTTTATGGCAAACAAAAGCAGCATATACTTATAAAATAGTATTCCTCTTATAATTAAACATTTCTTTGTGTGTGTGTGTGTGTGTGTGTGTGTGTGTGTGTGTGTGTGTGTGAGGAAGCTATTCAATCTTAATATTGTTTGATAAAAACATATTTTAACAAATATCATTATTGTTTTTATTTTGGATTTCAAGTTTATAAGATAAGAGCAGGGCTTATAATCCCTAATAGAATACTCAAAGCTGCAGGAAAGCAATGTCCAAACTGCTCTGAGTTCAAATAGTGCACAACTTCATTGTTATGTTCAGAAACCATTGTTGCCTTGAAGTCATGCACCACCTTTGACTCTTTAATCTCTTCATTCCCTATCCTGCTATGATCTCTGAGAAATAAGCGCCATAGTATGATATAGGTGCCCCATGTAAGGTGGCAAATATTATAGTCTGTTATTCCCTATCCCTCAACCAGTTGTGTGAGTCTATGATACTTGCTATCTAAACCAAAAAGAATTTTTTCCGATCAGGACTGAGAAATGCATTCACCTGTAGAAATAACAATAAATCACTAAGACTCAGTGTAATACTATGACCATTTAGGACAACAATAGTAGTAGATTCTTCCCATAGGGCCTATGATCTGTCTACAGGTACTAGGTACAAGGTAATAATGACAGGTATGAGTTTTGATACATGGAATCATGAATGTGCCTTTGGTATGATAAAATAGGATTCATACCATTATTGTACAGGTATGCATGTCTTATCAGATTTGTTATAATTATAGATGCAAATGTTCACTGATCAAGACTGATAATTATCTTTCTCCTAGAGCAGTATATGTAGCATCTTTCAGAACAGTGAAGTGTAGCTGGAAGATTTGAAGCATCCAGGTGTGTATAGCCAAATTTCTGAATATTCTGTGATGTAAGTATGTGGTATTTTCAGCAGTTTGATTTTACCGTATTCTGGGGTTAACCAGACCCATGGCAATAGCCTTTAATCTTTGCAGATCTATGGGACCTCACTGTTCAAGAACTCCAAGAATGGGTAAACAGTTACCCGCAATGGAATTTTTATTTTCTAGCCTGTGGTGTTTAATAGGAGCCTTGTCAATCCATTATAGGGTAATATGGTAACTCACTTAAAGAACCCCCTCTTTCTCTTTACTTTCTAAGTACTTGTAGAGAGCTGCGACCTGCTGTGCCTCAAAGATAGCTCTGGTTTCCGCCTTCCACCCTCCCAACCGTGAGTGCTCCTTGCAGTAAACAAGTCCTTATTTGGCTTTGTCTGCCTGGCCCGCTAGCTTCCATACAGTGACAGCCTATCTACATGACCCACCTGCCTTGCTAGGACTGGCCAGTGCTAGCTATTTAAGTGTGGTGCAGGGCGTTCCCCCGGAAGATAGAGAGTCAGAAGAGAGAGAGAGTCAGAGAGAGAGAGACTCAGAAGAGATAGAGGTCAGAAGATTGTATCAAGGTTCCTGAGTAAAACTGCTTGAAGAAGATCTCCTGTGACCGTGTCTTCCTTGCTGGTCGAGGTTGGGCGCGGCAAGAACTCTAATAAATGAATAGAAATCATGGAAGGAATACCATTCATGATAGCCTTAAGATATTACTCATCTTTTATATAAATACTGACACAAACATTTATGATTTTTCCTCTTTTTTCTTTTTTTTTATTGGATATTTTCTTTATTCTTACTTCAAATTTTGTTCCCTTTTCTGGCTTCCCCTCTAAAACACCTCCATCTCTTGCCACAACCCCTGCCTACATAAGGGTGCTTCCCCACCCTTCCACCCACTCCCTCTTGCCTTCCCACGCTGGCCTTCTTCTACACTGGAGCATTGAGCCTTTCCAGGACCAAGGGTCGCTCCTCCCATTGATATCTGACAAGGCCATCCGCTGCTACATATGTGGTTGTAGCCATGGGTTGCTCCATGTGTACTATTTCATTGGTGGTTTAGTTTCTGGAAGATCTGGGGTATCGGGTTCATTGATATTGCTGTTCTTCCTATGGGGTTGAAAACGCTTTCTGTTACCACAGTCCTTTCCCTAGCTCCTCTATTGGGGACCCCATTCTCAGTCCAATAGTTTCTGCTGAGCATCCACCTCTGTAATTATCAGGCTATGGCAGAGCCTCTCAAGTGACTGCTATATCAGACTCCCGTCAGCATGCACTTCTTGGCATCCCCAATAGTGACTGGCTTTGGTGACTGCATATGGAATGGATCCCCATGTGTGGCAGTCTTTGCTCCATTCTTTGTCTTCATATTTCCTCCTGTGAGTATTTTGTTCCCTCTTCTAAGACGTACTGAAGCATTCATACTTTTGTCTTTCTTCTTCTTGAGCTCCATGTGGGCTGTAAATTTTATCTTGGGTATTCCGAGCTTTTTGGCTAGTATCCACTTTTCAGTGAGTACACATCATGTGTGTTTTCTTTTGATTGGGTTACCTCACTCAGAATGATATTTTATAGTTCCATCTATTTGCCTAAGAATTTCATGAATTCATTTTTTAATAGCTAAGTAGTACTCCATTACTACTCTCATGTAGCACTCTCTATTTCCATTCTTCCATTGAAGGACATCTGGGCTCTTTCCAGCTTCTGGCTATTATAAATAAGGCTGCTATGAACATAGTAGAGCATGTGTCATGGTTATATGTTGGAGTATCTTTTGGGCTTATGCCCAGAAGTGGTGTACCTGGGTCCTCAGGTAGTACTATGTCCAATTTTCTGAAGAACTGCCAGACTTATTTCCAGAGTGGTTGTACCAGCTTTCAATCCTGCCAAAAACGGAGGAGTGTTCCTCATTCTTCACATCCTCTCCAGCATGTGCTGTCACCTGAGATTTTGATCTTTGCCAGTCTAACAGGTTTCAGGTAGAATCTCATGGTTGTTTTGATTTGGATTTCCCTCATGGATATTGATGCAAAAATACTCAGTAAAATTCTAGCAAGTGGAATCAAAGAATACGTCACAATGATCATCCATGATGATCCAATAGGCTTCATCCCAGGGTTGCAATGATGGTTCAATATGTAGAAATCCATCAACTTAATCCACTATGTAAACAAACTCAAAGGAAAAATACCACAGGATCATTTGATTAGCTGCTGAGAAAGCATTTGACAAAATTGAACACCCCTTCATGGGTGTCTTGGGAAGATCAGTAAGTCAATCCCCATACCTAAACATGGTAAAAGCAATATAGAGCAAACTAATAGTCAATATAAAACTAAATGAAGAGAAACTTGAAGCAATTACACTAAAATAAGAGGCTAGACAAGGCTACCCATTCTCTCCCTACCTATTCAGTATAGTACTTGAAGTCCTAGTCAGAGCAATTAGACAATAAAAGGAGGTCAAAGGAATACAAATTGGAAAGGAAGAAGTCAAAATATCACTATTTGCAGATGATGTGATAGTATACTTAAATGACCTCACAAATTCCACCAGTGAACTCCTAAGCCTGATAAACTACTTCAGCAATGTCACTGGATATAAAATTAACTGAAACAAATGAGTAGCCTTCCTCTACTCAAACGTTAAACAGTCTGAGAAAGAAATTAGTGAAAGGACACCCTTTCCAATGGTCACAAGTAATATAAAATACATTATTGTGACTCTAACCAAACAAGTAAAAGATTTGTATGACAAAATTTCAAGTTTCTGAAGGAAGAAATCGAAGAATATCTCAGAAGATGGAAAGACCTCCCATACTCTGGATTGACAGGATTAATATGGTAAAAGTGGCCATCTTGCTGACACAGATGTTGATGTAAGTTAAAACCAGTAACCTAAATCACCAGACCAGTTTTAACTTGCTATGGTGTCCACCAAATGTCTTGTATGTCAGATAACCCCTAATTCATTATAGGAAAGTCAGGTCTCATGGTCACATGGTAGCCTGAGTTTGCACATTCAGGTTCAGTGAAGGCCTATGATGAGTGCAGGTTGTTTCCCAAAGCTCACTATTCCAACCAAGGATTTCAGGGTTTTGTTGTATCCACAAAACTTGTCAGTAGCCTCAAACAGTGTCTCCTTCAGCTGTTCCTTTCTGGAGCAACGATGGAGTTGGTAAGTCACAGGATCACAGCACTTTGTACAGCTGGTTAGGTTTGCTCTATTCATCTTTTTGTTCCCCTTTATCTAAGTTACACACAAAAGTGTTGAGTTTTCTAACACTTTTCTGTTTTTAATTTTTTATTATATATTTCTTTGCTAGTATTTCAAAGGTTATTCCCCTTCCCGGTTTCCTGTTCATAAGCCCCCTTTCCCTCCCCTTCCCCTCCCCCATACGGGTATTCCCCCTATAAATTCCCCTTATTGCCCACCCCCATATTCCCCTGCACTGGGGGTCCAACCTTGGCAAGACCAAGAGCTTTCCCTTCCACTCCTGCCCCAACAAGGCTATTCTCTGCTACATAGGCAGTTGGAGCCCTGGGTCAGTCCATGTATAGTCTTTCAGTAGTGTTCTAACACTTTTCAAATGGGCTAGTGTAAAAAGAACAAATGAGGCTAATACACATTTAATGCTTCTGTGGTGTTTGCCACTTTTTGATGTGAAGAAGTTCTGGATGCAGTAGGTCTATCTGTCTCTGTCACTGTCCTTATCTCCTCCCTCTTGTCCATCTCTCCCTCCTTTCTTCCCTCCTTCTTGCTTTCCTCTGCCCTCTCTCCTTTTTCTTTGCCTACCTCACTTCTTTTCTTTCTTCCTCCCTCTGTTACCTTATGGCTTCTCACCTACACATATGAAATAATAAACTCCTTTGGTCTCTGAATTTCATTTGTTGAAATTTCTTGACCCAAACCTGAAAGCCCAAAGCAGTTTCAAAGATCATTGAGTTTCCGAAGATCCTATACTCGAAAACCAGGCTCACTAAGAGCTGAGAAAGGTTCCTTCACTCTAGTAGACAGCCCCATATTATCTGTATCCGGACCTAAAAATTAATTATTGTCTAAACTAGGAGTGTCCCTAGTGATGAGAAATAGTATTACGAGGGCTCTTCAAGCTAATCCCTCTTCAAGCTGGGATTAGGCACTGTCTATGGATATTCAGAGTGTAAAAATCTGTGATGCTCATGGAGCCATTGGACTCATTACTTGTGTCCAATCCACATTGAACAGCAGGGCAGCGCTGCACTTTGTGCTCAGGGAATACTTGTGATCTCAAGTGAGACATTCAGTTCTCCTCTCAGGGCTGCCATTGGTTGACCTTGAGGTACAGAAAAATATACAGTTAGCGTTTTCCCCCTGCATTTATGGAATAAAAGCTTCGAAACACCACAGCCATAAGAACTGCTACCAGGCTTCTGTTGTACACTGCTAAGTTCTTGGCTGCTTTCAAAATCCCAACACTTTAAAGACCTCTACAACCTCTCTCATAATATGGGTAAGAGAGATGATTTCTGCCATAATATGAACCCATTGTCTGAAGAGTTAAATGCTCTTTAAATTGTGGTTGATTTATGTTTAGCTTACCAGAACTCAGGTTGGTATAAAATAAATTAAGAACAATAAATGATTATTGATTAATTTTTGTTCACAAATATGCAGAAGAAAAATAGTTTAGCAATTATTTGTTTTGTTAGTGGTGTTATATTGGATATTGAGCAGTAAATTCAGTTTTCTTGAGCTAAGATCTTGATTTTAAAGACCTAAGTAACTATTGTTCTCATATATGAATTTCTTCTCGTAATTCCATTAAAAGTGATTACTTTCTGTATTTAATTAAAATCTTTAAGACTGGTTAAATAAATACAATTCCCCTATATTGTTAAGCTCTGAGAATAATTTATTTGAAAATATTTTCAAATACATACACATAGAGAAAGACGCACACATGTGAGAGCAACAAGTAGAGGCTGTATGTTTCACGAAGGCATACATAGTTGATATATAAATAAGCATATTTGTGGCTTCATGTAAAGAAATACATTCCACAGAATACTTCACTTAATGACTGAAAATATTGACATCCTATGTATCTCTTGTATAAGGATTAAATGTTTGTCATAATCTTACTCTGCCAGACAAAAAAACAATATTGACGAAAATGCTATCAAATAAAACCAGAAAGATATCTAAAGAACAGTTCTAACTTCAGTTTTAACATCATAAAGTATGGTTTAAATATGCAAAGAACTATGAGTCAAACATGTATGTGGGTTATTGTAGTACATGATTTGTGACATACAATTTATCCAATGCCTTTTAGAAACACAAATTAATAGAGAAATGTATCTTAAATGTTTCCAAAGGAAAATAAAAAGTACTCAGAAGTGGTTGTAATCAAGCAATCAGAGAAGAGCAGGGAGAAGAGAAGACAGACATCAGCATAGGCTTGGGGGGCTGTCCTGCATTCAGCTTCCATCCTTCCTGTGCTAGCCCTATTTTGTTGCTTCACATTTATTCTGTTCATTGTGTTTTTATGAGACTCCAGTTTTCTTTCACATTTTCATGCATGAAATTTCCCTTTCCTGCACTTTTTCTCCTCTTGACATCTCCCTTTTATCCCCTCTGATTCATTTATCAAACAAGTTTCACAGTTATCAGTTTGTAAATTACAAATGGGCAAATGTGCAGTTTACAGCTTGCCCCACTCTCTTTGGCTCTCCCAGAGCATCTTTCTTCACTGTGGAATTCCTGCTGCCACTCACACAGTTATTGCTATACTTTGACATTATCTCCACTCTCCGTGAAGTCCCTACGTTTCTTAATTTCAGCAACCAGGGATCTCTACTGCTTATCCTACTAGAGCATTGTTTTGACAGTAAAATTTCACTTGGTAATTCTTAATATCTGTCTTTCAGGCCATAATCCACAACTCCCTAGTTGAATGTAGATTTGTATGTTTTACGGATTAGTTATTTTTTAAATTGTCCACATCTTTGAGTATGGGGATCACAGGCATGTATGACTTTGATCAGGGTTTTTCTGTTCATTTTCCCCCTCATTTTTAAAATTTATTTATTCACTTTACCTCTCAATATCAGCCCTTTCTCTCTTCCCAGTACCCACTCAAGCAAGTTCTCCCCCACATTCTACCTTCCCTTCTTTTTCTGAGACTTTTAAGATGGGGAATCCCCCTTCTGTGTGTCACCTTATACACTAATACCCTCCACTCCCACCCCATGCCTACCTCTGTACATAAAGTTGCTGAAGGACTAGACACACACTCTCTTACTGAAGCCAAACAATGCTATCTATTTTGGGGTGTGGGATCCACAGGTAGGCAGGCAGGAAACAGGCCCTGCTCCAGTTTTGGGGGAACCTATATGAAGACTGAGCTGCTCATCTGCTACATCTGTGCAGAGATCTTAGGTCCACCTTATGCTTGCCCTTTGCTTGGTGATTCAGTATCTGGGAGCCTTCCAGGGTCCAGGTTATTGAGTCCCTGTCCTCTTCAGGTTTTCAACCCTTCTCCCAAGTCTTCCCTAGGACTCCCCAAGCTTCATCTAAGGTTTGGCTGTGAGTCTTAACATTGCTTTCCATTGGCTGCTAGGTGGAGCCTCTCAGAGGTTTCCTTTCTTATCTTTCCTTTGATTCTAACTTGACTCTGTTACAGAAATTGTTACAATGCAGTTGGATGACATGAAAAGACAAAAGGGAATCAAGAATGTCATTTAAGGCAGAACACCACACCCACAACACTTTATAGATAAAAGAAGTTGGATCATTCTGGAAGGTGCAGGGCCTAAATTCTCCACATTCTTGCTTGGAGGTTTTTTGTTTGGTTGTTTTTCTTTTTGGCTATGAGTTTTCATTTCTCTCGTTTCATAAGAAAATCTAAGATGTGTAGGATTGAGTGAACAAATCTGTAAAACACACACTCTGTCTAGCCAAGAGCCACGAAGTACAAGATGGGTAAAAATTAGTTTTATAGAGGCTTTTAACTTCTTCTACATAGCTCCTTCAAAACCTATTTTTAAAAATAAATAAATAAAATGATATACTGATATGGTTATTAGTCTATATCAAATGTACTCTCTAAAATTTGATTGATAAATCCTGGTGAACATTCTTTTTCATGTGTTTTATTTTAGGGGCTATCCATTGAGGATTCAGAAATGAAAAATTCAACTGTGTGGACAGAGTTTGTGCTTACAGGGCTCACAGAGTCTCCAGAGCTACAGGGCCCCTTGTTCTTGTTATTCCTGGTAGTCTATCTCATCACTATAGTAGGGAACCTTGGTCTAATCGCTCTGATCTGGAGTGACTCTCACTTACATATACCTATGTACTTCTTTCTTGGTCATCTGGCTTTTGTGGATGCTTGTCTATCATCCACAGTGACACCGAAGATGTTACTCAATTTCTTACAGATGAGTAAGATGATTTCCTTCTCTGATTGCATGACACAATTTTTTTTCTTTGCCGTCTTTCTTACTACAGAATGCTTTTTGTTGGCAGCTATGGCTTATGATCGCTATGTAGCCATATGCAAACCTTTACTTTATCCAATGATTATGACTAATAGACTCTGCATATGTCTATTAGTCTTGTGTTTTGTAGGTGGATTTCTTCATGCTTCGATACACGAGGGATTTTTATTTCTATTAACCTTCTGCAATTCCAATATAGTACATCACTTTTACTGTGACATCATGCCATTGCTCAAGATTTCCTGTACCGACTCTACTCTTAATTTTCAACTGGTATTTGTTTTTGCTGGAATAGTTCAAATCTTCACCATTGTGATTGTTCTTGTTTCCTATACTCTAGTGCTGTTTACAATTTTGCAAAGGAAATCTCTCCAAGGTATAAGGAAGGCATTCTCAACCTGTGGTGCCCATCTCTTATCTGTGTCTTTATACTATGGGCCTCTTCTCTTCATGTATGTTTTCCCTCTATCTCAGGAAGCAGATGATCAAGATATCATAGACTCTGTGCTTTATGCAGTCATAATTCCTGTGTTAAATCCAATTATCTATAGCCTGAGAAACAAGCAAGTCATGGATTCTCTGAAAAAAATATTACAGAAAAAGGTTTAGACATAACAAAAAAGTTGTTTTTTATTTGGTATTAAAATTTTCACATTTTTCTCTGTAAGTTTCCTAATGTTTTAAAGAAATGATCAGAGAATTTTGAATTTTAATGTTCTTATCTTTCTTTGAAAATGGCTAAATAAAATTTTCAATCATTTTTATGAATTAAGATGATTCGTCTAATAATAAAGTACCTAAAATATTATTGTCTGTGGTAGGTTGAATAAGAAATGTCCTCCAAAAGTTCATGTATTTAAGCATTTTGGCACCCAGGTTGTTTGTAAATATCCTGGAATCTCTGGGACAACAATAGATTTTCTGGAAGAATTACGTTACTGGGGATGAGCATGGAGAGCTTTTTGTCTTACCCAGTCACCATGCTGTCCAAGTCATTATGGACTCTGACCCTTTGGAGCTATAAATTAAGGTAAGCCATTTCTTCCATATCTTAATTTTAGTCATGCTATTTTATCATGGCAATAGTTAACTATCTAATACAGAAGGTGGCACCAGAAGTGGGATATCCATGCATAGAGCCTGAATATCTGTATTTTTTAAGACTATGTAAGACTTTCAAACTTTTGAATAGAAAAGTGGTAAATTCTATGAGATTAGCAGGGTATTACAGGAGCCCAGTGCTTGGATTTAGCACATTAATGATTAACTCTGAGTCCCCAATAATGCATCAGGATCACATCATAGAAAGAATTGCAAGCACGTATATTTGAGGTCTTTTAAAAGAATAAGAATTCTCTATTTCTTGTTCCTGGTGTCATCTTGCTTCTGTCTATTGTGTGAATTTAAATCTGCCTGAAGAATGTTGTCTTTTGTCTCTGTCTGTGTCAGCCTTTTTGTATCTGTATGAGTCTGTATCTATGTATGTCTGCATTTGTCTTTCCATAACAAAGGAATCTGCCCACACCTTTATTCAATTGTGAAGAAACCATTACACTATGGAAGGAAGGAATGTGATATTATGTAAAATCATTAATAGAATTTCGTAAGTGCTTGCCTCAGTGGCTTCAACTGATCTCAACTGACCCAGATAATAAGCAGTACTACAAACACCATTGTTTATAAACAAATATCCATAAATGTTGAGTTTAACCTTTATAGTGTATTTTAGAAGTTTCCTTTCATTCTCTGTATTTGCTGCTTTCAATAAATGACACATGCATTATTCTTCATCAGAGATATGGGAGAGTATGTAATTTAAGATACAGCTACAAATACATATGAAATACAAGGCAATAGTTGTTGAGATCTACAATACCTTCCTTAGAACATGGTGAAAGAAACAGTATAATTACACTGTAGCTTACAGTCTTAAGTCTTATGTGATTTCAAGGCATACTATTAACTTTCGCTATGAGCTTCACAGTCTAGAAGACAGTAGTGCTAAGAGTAATGTGTACTGTGGGGACCTGGCTCATGACATTTCAGAGAGGAGTAAGCTCTGTATTAGCAACTGGGATAGTGAGCATTGGTAATGTATTTTAGCAAAATATCTTTTTGCCAATATTCTGAGAATTTATGTAGGTTGTGTTAAAAAGTAATGGGCTAGTTTACTTAGTGGAAGAAATTTTAAGCCAGCATAAGGTTGAGTGTGTGGAGTAGTTATTACAGATTATACTTATACAGGAATAAAATTTAAAAGAAGGACAAAAATACAAAATGTAAAGTATGGAGAGCAAAAGAACACTAGGAGCTTAATATTAAATGAGGTTGTAATTGTTTAAAAAATATTAATACCATTAAGGAGAGGCCTCCTGCTCTGTGTAGGAACAATAAGAAGGGTACACTGAAAGCAGCACCTTAACCAGCTAAACTTTCAAATTTTGATTCCGTGCTAAGGAGTTATCTTCCCAAGAAAGAAATTGAATTCAAAAGCTGCAATTAGTGTAATTTGAAGGGGTGAGGGTCCATTTCAAGAAGGCAGACAACCTGGCACTGTCATCTACATAGTACTGGCTTTGGAGACAGGACAGTTGTAAGAGTGGAAAAAGCATGGAGTCTTTCTACAGGGTATTAAGATACATTGAGAACAAGTATGTAGGACATGACTGGGGTTGTTTCAAAGGGGCCCTGAGCGACCAGGAGGCTCTGAGTGAACTTTGCACAAAGCTGTGGAAGCAAAGATTGAATTGCACTGAAGACTCAAGATATTGGAGAGGCCTGAGCCATGAGAAATCTGTCAAGGAGAGATGCAGAAAGGGACAATAAATGGCTCAAGAAAATGCATTTTTGGAGGCAGCATAGCTGGAAGGACAGCATCTTCTAAGCCTTTTTAAACTACAGCTCCAGGCCAGACCTCAGTCTAAAGGATTTCTACTTATCTTCCTGGGTTTCTGCATTGCTCTGTTTCACCATTTCCTCATGATATCTTGACTGATTTTGGGGGGGATAGGAACATGTATTCTGTGACAATATGTATGGACATACAATTTGATTTTTGTTTTGCTTTGTTATACATGGGTCATAGTTAAGAAATTGCCTTGAGTCTTAAAAATACTTTGAACTTTGCACTTTGACAACGTTGAGACTGTGAAGTACTATAGGGCCTTTAAAACTGGAATAAATGCATTTTATATCTTAAGATGGTCATTAGCCTATGGGAGTAGGGGAGTAGCCAGTAGTGGTTTGGATGACAAATGTCCCTCCAGACTTCAGACATATGTATGCAAACACTTGGTCTCCAGTTGGTGATGCTGTCTGTGGATGTTATAGAAATTTTAGAAAAGAAATTTTGATGATAGTGTGTTTTAAAGATTATAACTTTGTCCCATTTTCACTTTATTCTGTTTTCTGATATGGTAATGAATTGTGGTCAAACCAAATTTTTGCTCTAACTGCCTGTTGTCATCTTGTGCCCACCATTATGAATGCTAAATATCTGGAAGCATAAGCCAAAATAAACTCTTTCTTTCATAATTCACTTTTGGTCATGGAATTTACAATAGTAACAGAAAATTAATGCATACAGTTTTAAATAATTTTTAACATTTTTTCTTTTATTTTTATTTCTTATATTTACATTTCAAATGTTATCCCCTTTCCCGGTTTCCCCTCCAGAAACCCATACTATTTATATGAGGGGGCTTCCCCACCAACATATCCATTCCCTCCCGCCTCCCCACCCTGACATTCCCCTACGCTGTGTAATTGAGCCTTGACAGGACCAAAGGCCTCTCTTCCCATTGATGCTCAACAAGGGCATCCTCTGGTACATATACAGCTGAAGCCATAGGTCCATCCCTGTGTACTCTTGGGATGGTGGTTTAGTTCATGAGAGCTCTAGGAGTCTGGCTGGTTGATATTGTTCTTCTGTGAGATTAGAAAACTCCTCGGTTCCTTCAGTCCTTTCTCTAACTCCTCCATTGGACACCCTGTTCTCAGTTCAATGCTTGGCTGCGAGCATCCATCTCCATATTTGTCAGGTTATGGCGGAGCCTCTCAGGAGACAGCTATATCAGGCTCCTGTCAGCTCGCACTTCTTGGCATCTTCAATATTGTCTGGGTTGGTAGCTGTATATGTATACCTCTCTCGCTCTCTCTCTCTCTCTCTCTCTCTCTCTCTCTCTCTCTCTCTCTGTGTCTGTCTCTCTCTCTCTCTCTCTGTGTGTGTGTGTGTGTGTGTGTGTGTGTGTGTGTGTGTGTGTGTGTGTGTGTGTGTGTGAATATATACACACCTTAAGTGTTCTTCCATGATTGGGATAACTCACTCAGGTGTTATTTTCTAGTTCTATCCATTTGCCTAAGAATTTCATGAAGTCATTGATTTTAATAGCTATGTAGTACTCCATTGTGTAGATGTACCACATTTTCTGTGTCCATTCCTCTGTTGAAGGGCATTTGGGTTCTTTCCAGCTTCTGGCTATTATAAATAAGGCTGCTATGAACAGAATGGAGCATGTGTCCTTGCAATACATTGGAGCATTTTTTCGGTGTATGCCCAGGAAAGACATAGCTGGGTCCTCAAGTAATACTAGTCCAATTTTCTGAGGAAGCACCAGATTGATTTCTAGAGTGGTTGTATCTAATTGAAATCCTACCAATAATGGAGCAGTTTTCCTTTTTCTCCACATCCTCCCCAGCATCTGTTGTCCCCAGAGTTTTTGATCTTAGCCATTTTGACTTCTATGAGGTGGAATCTTAGGGTTGTTTTGATTTCCGTGATGACTAAGGATGTTGAACATTAATTTAGGTGCTTCTCAACCATTTGACATTACTCAGTTGAAAATTCTTTGATTAGCTCTGTACCCCATTTTTAATAGGATTATTTGATTCTCTGGAGTCTACCTTTTTTGAGTTCTTTGTATATATTGGATATTAGCCCTCTATGAGATGTAGGATTGGTAAAGATCTTTTTCCAATCTGTTGGTTGCCATTTTGTCCTAATGACAGTGTCCTTTGCCTATGAAGTCCCATTTGTCAATTTTTGATCTTAGAGCATAAGCCATTAGTGTTCTGTTTATGAAATTTTTCCCTATGCCCATGTGCTCAAGTCTCTTCTCCACTTACTTTTCTATTAGTTTCAGTGTATCTGGCTTTATGTGGAGGCCTTCATCCACTTGGACTTAAGCTTTATACAAGGCAATAAGAATGGATCAATTTGCATTCTTCTACATGTTGGCCTACAGTTGACAGCACCGTTTGTTGAAAAAGCTGTCTTTTTTCCATGGGATGGTTTTAGTTTCTTTGTCAAAGATCAAGTGACCATAGCTGTGATGTCATTTCTGGATATTCAATTCTACTCCATTGATCTACCTGCCCGTCTCTGTACCAGTAGAATACAATTTTTTTCATGATTTCTCTGTAATACAGCTTGATGTCAGGGAAGGTCATTCTCCCAGATGTTCATTAATTGTTGAGAGTATTTTTTGCTATTCTGGGTTTTTGTTACTCCAAATGAGTTTTAATATTTTCTCCAAGTATTTGTATCATGACAAACAATATTGTTTTGTGTTTAGACAGTTAAAAATTTACTGACCTTCCAAAGTTACTTCCTCAGTTATTAAGAATTGTATATTTTCTCTGTATTAGTGGTATCAGATATGATATAGGAAATGTGTTTATCAAGGAGAGATGGGGAGAGGTAGAAAGTGAGGAAGAGGAGGAGAGAGAGGCAGAGAGAGATAAAGGGAGTGAGGAAGAGAGAAAGACAGATGCTCTTAACTCAGTCTGTTACCATGTGCAGTGCTTTTACATGTTTTGAGCTTCTGTTTTATAGACTTTTTAAATATGGTTTAGGTCACATGCTTGTGAGAAGGCAGAAGAAACAAATGAAAGTATAGAAAATAAATGGTCTTGACACCTACAAATTAAGCAAATGAAGTCAATAAAAAAAAGAAAATCATTAGTATGTTGATATTTATGAGACTACTTTTATCATAAATAAGTCAGTTTAATGTTGTTATTACAAAAATGAGATATTGCTAGGTAGATATAATTTTACAATGCTCAGTGAGTTGTTTGAAAAGATTAAAAAAAATAGCCTTCCATTGTTTTATTTGTGAATCCTTGTTAGCTTTCCTCAACTGCATACCTTTTAAAAGTAATGAGTGAGCCTTCTTTTTTCTATTCTACTCTTTTTTGTATTTCATAGATATCCCTTGTAGTGCCCAGAAGGAGCCCACTATAAAACTTTCTCACTCTGTGCCTTGCAAACTCTTACTACACATATTCTCAATCCTGTTATACTGCCTGATCTGTAACCACTACTAAACTGTTTCTCCAACCCCAATGTGGAGTGCTAGCAGACAAGCTCTCATGTGCATGTTCAAAACTTAAAATCTGAACATGTTCCTGTCACATTAAATCATTTTCTAGAGCCTTCCTTTAAGTTTAGAGACTATATAACCTCGGAGCATGCTTCCAAATCATGTAAAATCTGTAACATATACATGCTACCTCCATGGCCACATAGATCTCAGACCTCTGTGACCATACGGATCTTCTCTTTGTATCTTTCTGGGCAAATAATTCACATTTAAATTTTTTTATTTCTCCAGTGATCATGATTCTCTCAGAAGTTTGTTCTTTCATTGATGAAAGACGTATGGATAACAGTCACAAAATTCTACTCTTATTTAAAAAGACTCCTGAGACCTCTTACAACCACAGAATGACAGCTTTGGGAAATTCAGAGGGTAGGCTCTCATGTTAGGAATTCCAGATGCAGTCTACCTTCTACCCTGTGCTTTTTCCTTTTCCTTCTTCCAGTATCGCCCCCGCCAGCGGGGACCCAGTTATTCGTGGGTGTCAAGTGGGACCCACACCTGCAGGAGAACAGGCGAGAAAGAGGAGCGAGACCAAGCAGTGTCCTTGTCAACGTCTGTTTATTGAGAGGAGTGTACAGCATTTAAAGCTCTGAAGCAGGAATTGAAGCAGGAACTGAAGCTTAGGGCAGGGGGAGTATTGGGAAGTACCCAAGGACATAAGATGAATCATTAAACCACAAGATATTTTCCTTAGACACTGAGGCAACAGTCTTTAGGGGACATATTCTTTCTTTGAAAAGGTCAAGCCCTTCTCAGGAATCTGCTCAGGGCAGGGCTCTAGCTTTGCCCAGTCCGGCAGTCTGGTCCTGGTCCCCAACATCTCCCCGTTTCCTTAACTATCAGTGGGAGGAAGGTCTGGGCTATATGGTGTGCATACACGACCAGCACCTATAAGGAAAATCGGTGAAGCCCCGTGTCTTAGGCTACACAGGTTGCCCCCACATCTGACACTCTCACTTAGGTTTCATTTTTTCTGCCAGGGTGGAAGTAGTCGTCTGAGATCAGACATGCCTCAAAGGATGCCCAGCTCGGCCATGGCGAGCCACTCTTGCAGTTACGACTGCATCCCAATGGCTAGGAACAATCTTATGCTTTAACACACCGTTCTGGGCTATATGTGTATTTTTTGTGAGAGTGGGCAACCCAGATCATGGACCCGTGCTAATCCCATCGTAAAGTTACTTCACAGTGATGAGGCGTGCACCTAGTACATGGCACCATAATATTCCCGTCATTGACGCTTCCACCAGTGACTGATTTTCCAGCTTGAGTTATAGGCTGGATTTAGGGTGGAGAAGTCGAGGCCAGCCACGGGCGACCCAAGGGGAGTATCACACTCCCCGGTTGTCTCAGCCTCCTCATAATGGAGATGGTGGTAATGGACTGAGGCCTGCTTGGTAGCTGAATCTACCTGGGCCTTGCTAAAATCAGTTAACTTCCTAAGCACCCATTGACTAAAGGAGACAAGCAGCAGGAGTCCTATAAAGGGACCCAGGATACTGGGTAGAAGAGTGGTGAGCAGGGGAGAGGTAGAAAACCAATTTTTATACCAGGCTTCACCCTTTTCTCTTTCTCTATGTCTCTTTTGTAGACTTTCTCTTACTTTTGTAGGCCGTTTTCTACTAATCCTGTCTTATCAGCATAAAAGAAACACTCCTCCTTGAGGGCCGCACAGAGCCCTTCCTGTTGGAGAAAGAGAAGATCTAAGCCCCTTCTATTTTGTAGAATAACCTCAGCCAAGGAAGCGACTGAATCTTTAAGATAGGTTATTCCTTGTCGAAGCTCACTGATGTCCCTTTCTATGGTAGCACTGAGGAGATGATAACTCTGTTGGGAGGTAATCAGGGAGGCAACCCCGGTTCCTGTCCCCACAGCTGACAGGCCTAGGAGTACTGCAAGAGTCATGGTGGTGATGGATTCTCTCTTCGTACGTGTGGAGGTGCCTCTTTCCCAGAACTGCAGGAACTCAAGATTGGGCCAGGGAACTCGTGCAGCAGTGGTGGAGTTGGCAGACACCACATCTCTGGCGCCATTAAGAACCACCCAGGTAAAGGGGAAGCCCTTGGTCCTGCTAAGACTGAACCCCCAGTGAACGTGATTGTTGGGGAGAGGGCAGTAATGGGGGGAGGATGGGGAGGGGAACACCCATATAGAAGGGGGGAGTTAGGGGAATGTTGGCCCGGAAACCGGGAAAGGGAATAACATTCGAAATGTAAATAAGAAATATTCAAGTTAATATAAAAAAAATAAAAAAAGAATCACCCAGGTATAGTTGAAGATCTGGTGAAGTGATGTAGCAAGGGCAGATGTGATGATGCTTCCAAGGATCCAGATGAAGGGGAACATGATCAGCATGGTCTGTAATTAAGCATAGTTAGACTTTTCCTCAGGGTTGTCCCTGGGTGGGTTAAAGGTCTTAAGGCTCTCGGGTAGCCAACGGGCACCCCAAGTCTTTGAATCCTAAATGCAGGCTGATCCATGTCCCCAAATGAGGACCGGATCAGGGGCATACCATTGGGATGTTAACCGGTCCTTCCATAGGACTCGTGCATAATCATAAGTATGGGGGTGCCACAGGCGGTCTGCTGCAGTTTTTCCATCCTTATCCATGACAAGGTAGTTAAGGACAAAGAGTGCATGATTTATTAAATTTTTGTGATTACCAGGGAGGGGAAGTAATATTCCCCTATTTGACTGTAAGTTATGGATCATATTTTTAAGGGTGTGGTGAGCTCTTTCAACTATACCCTGTCCCTGAGGATTATAAGGAATGCCTGTGACATGTTTAATTCCGAGTTGGGAACAAAAGTCTTAAAATTAGAACTAGTATATCCAGGTCCATTATCTGTTTTAACAATCTTAGGTTGAGGTAAAACTGTGAGGCAAGCCAGAACATGCCTTACAATATGTTTGGTGGCCTCCTCTGGCTGCAGGGATGCATAGATAAAGCCGCTAAGGGTATCAATGGTGACATGAATATATTTTAATTTACCAAAGGAAGGAAGATGGGTGATAACCATTTGCCAGAGCTCTCCAGGAACAAGCCCACCCACGGGGGTTGACCCCTAGGTGGGGGTCAGGCAGTAGGGTCACGCAGCCTTTGCAATTACGGACTATTTGGTGAGCCTGTTCATGGGTGATCTTATATTTAAACCAAATGATTTGTGTTTTAAGGTGCTGTAAGTCATGTGCTTTTTGGGCAAGTGTAAGGGGCGTAGAGAAGGCCCCCTGGGCCAAGGCCAAGAGCTGGGTGAGGTGATCAACGGCATCATTACCATCGACCAAGGGGCCTGACAGGGGGGCAGCATTGGTGGTAGGCAAATATAGGGCACTGTTTCTAACATGGGGATAGAAAACGCAAGATATGAGCTATCTGTATATAGGTTAAAGGGTGCATTGAGTAGCGCACAAAGTACTGCTAGGATAGCTTGAAGCTCTACCAGCTGAGCGGAATCTAAAGGGCTAGAGAACTGTTGCATTTGACCATCAGTGGAAAATGTGACTTGTCCATTAGAGGAGCTGTCTGTAAAGACAAGGTGGACTAGCAACATAGGGTGATCACGTGTTACCTTTGGAAAGACCACTGGGACTGTAATTTTGTGAAAAAACTGTATCAACTTATCTGAGGGGTAATTATTATCTATCTTACCCTGAAAGGCAATGCAGCTAATTGTCCATTCGTCTACATGTTGACTGAGCCAAGAGACCTGGGAGGGGCTATAAGGTAAGATTAAAGCATCGGGGTCCCTTCCAAAGAGCTTATGGGACTTTTCTCTTCTAAGATGTGTGATTTGTGCCACCAGCAAGGGATAGGTGGGAAGGACCCTAGTTGAGGAGGCGGGTAAATGTATCCAGTAAAGAGGATATTGCTGCCAAAAAACTGCTGTTGGGGAAAAGGGGGTAGGAAGAACATCCTTGGAAAATGTCGAGAATACCAGTGAAAAATCACAAGGAGGAGCTTCCTGTTTTTCAAGATTGTTTAACTTTATGGTCCGCTAGTTCCTAGGATAAGCTTCCTGCTTCTCAAGGTTGTTCTCTAAGGTTTTAATCTAACTTTATAGTCAGCTAGTTCCTGGGAGAGAGTTGCTGAACCCACTGATGTAATTACCCATTCTATAGTCCTAGGAGAAGCTTCCTGGAACATACAATTCCAGGGCCTAACCAGTTTTTTTCTTCTACTCTGAACCTTTGTCTGGTGGGGAGGGGGGGGAACCTTAAAACTTCTACCTTTCATTCCACACTTCTTCTAGTGGCTAGTTCTAATCATAGAACTAAATTAAAACATGATATTGCTGACGTAACATCAAAATCTGAACAGCACTTATTCTTTCTCTAATGAAGGTAACGAGTTTATTTAACACACATGGACTTATAATCAGAAACAGAAGCAAAATTAAGAAGGGTCCCAGGAGGGAAGGTATCAGAGTAGTCATCCAAGGAGATCTACTAAACCAGCTCTCGAACCATCCCTGATGGTCTCTGTCTCTCTGTCTTTTGTCTAACCCTTTTTGAAGTTTACTCTTGGAGTCTTTACTCCTGAATGGTCTACATAGAAGAAACATTCTTCTTTTAGTGCAGTACACAGACCTCCTTCTTTAAGGAATATCAGGTCTAAGATTCTCTTATTCTGAAGGACTACGTCTGAGAGGGAGGTTAGGGATTCTTGGAGGTCAGCTAAAAAGTCTTTTTACTCTTTTTATATCTAAGTCAATGGCAGTTCTAAATTCTTCTTGTGTTGCAGGGCAACAGCAGATGTCCTTGTAGCTGCCCTTGCAGCACCTAGACTCAGCCTTAAGATAGCCCTAAGTAATTCTCAACTCTCTTTTGTGTCTTACCAAGTCTTTAGCATCAGGATTCCAATCTGGACACTATCTGAACCTACACACAAAGGTCATGACTGCCTTTTAGAACTTCTAAACTTATACAGGTTGTTATCCCTGAGGCACAGTCCCAAGAAGTGTTAGGAGTACTAACATATGCAATGTCACATCATTTGCAATAGAAATCAAGCCTATCCCCACACCTATTCTGATGGAACCCAGGGCAAACATGAAATTCTTGTTTCTAAAGCACACTCCTCGAGTGAGCATTATAGATTTCCTGTAACAGCTACTAACAAGCATCTCAAGTAGGATGGTGAGAAAACAAGAAGAGAGTCCAGAAAATAGAGGTCCACCAAAGAGGGCAAATAGCATTCAGTCACACAGAAAGACAATCAAAAGATTAACAGACAAAAAAAAAAAAAAAAAAAAAAAAAAAAAAAAAAAAAAAAAAGAACCAAAAGAGCACAAAAACAAAAAACAAGCAGCTGCCGCAAGATTGCCACAAAACTGAAATGATTCAGATGGGAGCTTCGACAAGCTCACCAAAGACAGATGAAGGGGAGCAGATTCCACATCACTCCTCCTTCCCAGCCAGAATCTTCCCATTGTCAAAGTCACAAGTAACACAAAACAAAGACCTAAGACACAAAGACAAAGACCACTCTGGAAATACAGATGGCCGGGAAGGTGGGTCTTTTCTCCAATCCAGGAGAATCACTGAATCCTCACCAGCACCCAGATGTGAATCTCCCAGGCGTCCCTGGGGTCACTTCTCACCTCCTGGGACCTCTCCCAGGGCAGTGCAATCAGTGAGCCCCTGGCACATCTACCGTTCACATTTGCGTCTCTCCTGAGACATGAGTCTCCCTCTCAGCCCGAGATGGGAGCAACTGCAAAACCAGAACTCCAGAACTCGCAAGCAAATAGAGACCCAGAGTAGCAAATACAGACCCAGAGTTTAGCCGGCACAAAACATAAAGACACAAAGACACAGACGCTATCTCCTGAATCAGAACCATCTCAGATCCTTTTTCTTACAATAAGTCATTTAAACACTTTCCAACTTTGTCCCAACTATAGGAGCTAATTTCTGGTCCTTCAATAATAAACCAAGGACAAGTTTCTGACACAAAGACAAAAAATTTAACGAGATCCTTTTTCTTAACTCTTACTCCCCTTTCCCTGAGAGAATCCTTAAGGTCTTTGATAAAGACCACTTCCTTAGACAGTTTTTTGCCCATTCTCAATAAGACAGAAAACTCTTACCTGCTACGTCTTTCTCTCTTGAGCAGTGAGAGCACACGGCCATGAACACCAGATCGGCGCAGCTACTTTCACATTATGTGCATCGGTTTCTGGACAAATACTCGGGGTCCTCAACTTCTTTTTCTGTCTGGTGAGGGTCCATACCTCAAGCCCCACGTTGGGTGCCAATTGCCCGGCAGTCGGGACCCAGTTATTCGTGGGAGTCGAGGGGAACCCATACCTGCGGGAGAATGGGCGAGAAAGAGGAGCGAGACTAAGCAGTGTCTTTGTCAAGGTCTGTTTATTAGAGGAATGTATAGCATTTAAAGCTCTGAAGCAGGAATTGAAGCAGGAACTGAAGCTTAGGGCATGGGGGAGTACTGGGAAGTGCCAAGGACATAAGGTGAATCATTAAACTACAAGATATTCTCCTTAGATGATGAGGCAACAGTCTTTAGGGGACATGTTCTTTCTTTGAAAAGGTCACGCCCTTCTCAGGAATCTGCTCAGGGCAGGGCTCTAGCTTTGCCCAGTCCGGCAGTCTGGTCCCAGTCCCCAACACAGTATACTCAGGTTTCCTGACCCAATTTCAGTTAAGATTATGGGAGTTGTACATGTCTGTAGCATAATATGCAGTTTGCATGCAGAGAATAGCTGTGCTTTGTCTTGCATTTGAAGTAATTCTAGAGGATGTTGGCTGTCCTGGAATCATGTTCCGGTTTCTTAAAGAAAACAATACAGAAAGTTGTCAGAGCAAGATATTATATTCATAAACTTCCTTCAAAATGAGTCACCATAAAACCAAGTCAGCCATTCAACAAATGATCAAAACAGACAGTTTTCTAAAGAAAAAAAGCAAACATGCAATAAATACTTTTTAGTTAATTATCCATTTATTTCTTTATAATATTTTCTTGGATATTTTATATATTTACATTTCAAATGTCATCCCCTTCCCCCCATCTCCTATCCCACTTCTACACCTCTACCTTCTTTTATGAAGATGCTCCCACCCTCACCCACCCCTTCCCACTTCAACACACCAAATGTTGAATCAACATTTGATTCAACAAACCAAAATGTGGATTCTTCAGTCCTTCTTAGAAGGGGGAATAAAATGCTCAATGGGAGGAAATACAGGGACAAAACATGGAGCAGAGACTGAAGGAAAGACTGCCCCACCTGGGGATCCATCCCACCTCCAGCTACCAAACACAGACACTATTGCTGATGCTAAGAAGAGCGTGCTGACAGGAGCCTAATATGGATGTCTCCTGAAAGGTTCTGCCAGAGTCCTACTGATACATATAAGGATGGTTGCAGCTAACCATTGGCCTGAACAAGGGAACCCCAATGGAGGAGTTAGAGAAAGGCCTGAAGGAGCTGAAGGGGTTTGCAAACACATAGGAAGAACAACAATATCAACCAACAAGACACCCAGAACAACCAAAGAGTGTACATGGAGGAATCAATAACAATAAATACTGAGTATCCTTAGCTATTAAGGAAGTGCAAGTTAACACTAGTTTGAGATTCAATCTCACTGTACCTATAATGGCTATCATCAAGAAACCAAACCACCTAAGCTCAGAAAGACATTCTGAAACAGGAAAGCTGGTCTCTGTTGATAGGAATGGAAACTTATGAATAAATAAACATTGGAGTTCCTCAAAATCCTTTAAAAGAAAATAACATGTGAGTCAGCTATTCAGTGGTCAGAAACACACACTAAAGAATCTGGATCTCTGTGTCACATAGATTCCTGTGAATCTTATTGCTATACCTTTCACAATACAATAGCCAGAAAACTAGTTCAACCTAGGTGTTCATCTACAAATGAATAGGTGACACCTATGTACAGTGAA
Organism: Rattus rattus; assembly: GCF_011064425.1. Taxonomy (NCBI): domain Eukaryota; kingdom Metazoa; phylum Chordata; class Mammalia; order Rodentia; family Muridae; genus Rattus; species Rattus rattus. Next base: position 42,911,852 of record NC_046157.1, on the reverse strand, counting down.
ACAGTTTTAGTCATAAAGAAAAAAGTAGTGACATTTGACTGGAAATGTATGCAACTAGAAATCATTATATCAAGTGAAATGAGCCAGATGAGAAAAAGACTGTATTTTTATTCATATACAGAACTTACATGTAATTTATCTACATACATATATGTGTGTTTATTTATATGTGTGCGGGGGGTTGATCATGAAAATAAAGAATATTAGGAAAGATAAAGAGATCTTAAACAAAGTGGGAAATAGAGGGAAATGGAATGTATGTCATAGACAGGCTGAAGTGGGTACGAACTAGAAGAAAGGGCACCACTAGAAAGAGGGGGCATGCTGAGGTCAATGTGAAATGAATGACTGAGAAGAAAGGAAATAACGTACTCATATGCAGACGGCAGGATGATGAAACAATGTAGGCAAACTGAAAGAAGTTATTTAAATAAAAGTTCACCTAACCAGTCAGAAATGTCAACTGTGATTTTAAAAAATGGTGGCATAAGATGCTGTTTCTATATCGAAAGCCTATTTGGACACTGTGAATCAGTATCCGCAGGGTACATGTGAGCTATGCCCCATGAGATCATTTGGACTCCTTACGCGTGTCCAGTCCACAGTGCTCAGCACAGCGGCTACACTTTCTCTATGGGGAATGCTGGAGTGCCCGTTGGGAATTCCAGCTCTCTGCTTCTCCTCCAGCACACAGGGTTACACCTGACTCTTGTGTGGAAACACATTATATAGACATTTCCTGCACTGATAGAATGAGAGCTCCAGCATGAGTCACTGTGGTAGGAACTGCTCCCCAGCTCACTGCTTTCCTGGAGGACTGTGTTTGTTTCCCTCCTAGAAAGCCTAACAAAGATCTCTTCAGCTTCTTCCAAGCTGTAGGTGAGAAAGAAACGATTTCTGTATTATTCTGCATGCTTTCTGGGACGAGCTGAAACGTCATTGAATTTATAATGATTTAAGATTTGCCTTTTCAGATTCTAGATCATTATGGGAATAAAAGAGCAAGAGCTATATTTGTTTATTTTATTTTCTGATGAATTATGAATAACCAACATATTTTAACCTGAATTCTTATGGTTAGGGATGTTTTGTTACCTGGTCAACTATCCATAGCATTTAGTTTTGAGGAGCTAAAACATTAAGTTGCTCTAATAGCAAACTATTACGGCAATTTCAATAGAGGTGACTATTTTATTTGAGAATGTTCTCTAACTCCTCTATATTCTCATTTTTCTCTAATGATTTACTTTGAAAACATATGCAGAGATACGGAGGGGAGAGGGAAAAAAGCATATATACACTACATGTGTCATCCGTGTGTGTGTTTGTCTTATACAAGCATATACTTCACATATGAAAAGACAGGAAACATGCAGAGAACACCATTCCATGACAGTATGACCCTTTCTCATACTTACAATTGAAACATGAGTTTATTTGAGAATTATTAATTCTTTTATTTGGGAGTGCAAGGAACAAAGCATTTAGTTTTATCTTGAAAAAAAAAAAAACCTAGTCAAAATGAGAATGTTCTCAAATAAAATCAGAAAGATTTCTAGAGATACTTATTTGGAATTAGTGTCAGTTTCTCTCCATATTTTGTGACCTGTCACTCTTGTGCTCTTCCTCCGTTTTCTTGCCCACACAAATACCCATTTCCTGTTCTTTTGTTCTTGATTCCTTCCTCTTAACTCCCTGATGTGCTTATCCTTTTATTTAAAATATGTATAGTTCTCTAGATAAAGCAGGAGAGCAGGAGACAAATGGTGACTGTCCCAGTTCTTTAGTTCCCCCTAGGGGATCCTGCTGGCTATTGGTTCCTTTTCTCTCACATTGTCCTGTGTCACATACAACTCTTCTCAGCAAAGCTCTGAGAGATTCTTAATTTCAGCACACAGATTCCCTTCACTTGCCCTACCAGTGTTTTTTAGTTTGACTGCTGACATTTGCTTGATTTTGCCATCATTCGTATCTGTCCCGTTCTAAGCACCACTCCTGTCAGCTATCTAGTTGATTTTACTCTTTTGTTGTTGTTTTGTTTTATTTATGTTGAGGCAGGTTCTTGCCCTGTAGCCAAAGGATGAAACTCCTGCCTCAGACTCTTAAGCATTAGGGATTAAATTTGCCACCATTTCCAGAACTTTGCTTGGCCTGTCTCTTTTATTCTCCTGGGAGTTACCTGTGCTTTTGATGTCCAAGGAAAAATACATTCTCAGATGCAAATTGGAGGATTTTAATATTCAGCAAGAAAAATGACCAATAACAGCAGGCATTCAGGCTCACTAAATAGCTAAAATTGGAAGCCAGCACCCCACTCACTGAGGCTGTAAACACTGGTAGACCTAGTGCACTATGGGTCGAATCTCAGGAGGCACTGTTTTGTTTTTTGTTTTTGTTTTTTGGAGTCCAGGGGGTTCTGCCTCTGCTACTACAACTGCTCTGTATCTGGATGTCTCTCCCCCTTGCTATTCTAAAGCAAATCTAGCTGGGTGGACTTGTACTTGGACCTGTACTGCTGTATGTTCTGCATGCATATCATTTATTTTCAAATGCTTTGGCTTCTGCAACAGTAGACGGCCTCTACTATGTGGCAGAAAATGGCTCAGGTGCTTAGCAGAAAAATGGAATCCACCTGTTGTACGACTTCTTCAACATAATCTTCTTGCATTTATTTCAGTGCCTCCACTCTCTTCTCTTTGCAAAGGCAAGTCACACATAATCCTACCCTTAGCTATTCCTGTCATCCTTCCTGCCTCCAAGTGATAACCCTGCCCTTGAGCGAACATCTCATGCAGGTGTCCTGTGTCGCTCTAAGCTCTAATTTACTAAGTTTTACAATGCAAACTTGCCTCTGTCTCATCATTTTCGAGGTCATATCACTGCACACGCATTTGTATTGCCTAGAGATATTTAGAAGCCAGGCTTTTAAACATCATTTTCATATTGCTGCATCAGTTTCTATGGAAATATGTTCCAAATTTTGCACACTGCCCCAGATAACTCAGATGTAGGATGTGATTTGGAAGCCTCACAACAACAATGATTTGCTAGCTAATATTTCTCACTAGTTTCCCATCCCAGCAAGCTATTTTCTCCACCACCACATATTTAATTTAAAAAATATCTTAAATTTTTCTAATGCATTGCCTCATTGTAACACTTGAATGTTTTTTTTTTTAAATTATCAGTGTGTTCTAATTGCTTACCATCCTTGCCATCCAGTACTGGTGAGACAGCCCAGAGGTTGAGAGTGGTACTGATACTGCAAGGGACTGGAGCTTAATTCTTGTGCTGCTTGTAGGCATATGAATGTCTGCTTCTCCAGTACCAAGGGATACTACACTCCCTTCTGCTCTCCATGAGTACCTACACTCATGTACACATACCACACACCCACACAAGCATACATGTACACAACTAAAAATATTTTAATGCGTTTAAAAACTCCTTATCACAATATTCAACTCATGCTTTTAAAAAGTTGAACAGATTTTTCTATATTAATCCAAATAATTTGTTTATCATATAGTGGTAAGTAAAATTTAAAGTACCTTCTGATAAATGTTCACACTCTTTTCAAGTCTGCATCTCCAGTTTTCAATTTATATATGTTGGTAAGTAATTCTTTTTTACATTCACTGCCTTTCATTTCAGAACCATCCAGTGAAGCCATGGAAAGAGGGAACAACACACTGCTGACAGAATTTGTTCTCACAGGACTCAGTCACCAGCCTCTGTGGAAAATACCTCTGTTCCTGGTCTTCTTGGTGATCTATCTCACCACCATTGTTGGAAATGTCAGTCTGATCACTCTCATCTGGACTGACCCTCACCTTCACATCCCCATGTATCTGTTCCTTGGAAGTCTGGCTTTTGTAGATACATCCATGTCTTCCATAGTGGTTCCAAAGATGCTACTTCACTTCTTCGGTAAGAGCAAGGTGATCACTCTATCTGAATGTATGGCACAATTTTTTTTATTTAATATCAGTGCAACCACAGAATGTTTTCTCTTGGCAGCAATGGCCTATGATCGCTATGTAGCCATATGCAAACCTTTACTCTACCCAGTAGTTATGACCAATGGTCTGTGTCTATGGCTGATAGTCTTGTCTTTTGTGGGTGGAATTATTCATGCTTTAATTCACGAAGGTTTTTTATTGAGATTAACCTTCTGCAACTCCAACACGATACATCACTTTTATTGTGACATTATATCATTGTTAAAGATTTCCTGTACTGACCCTTCTCTTAATTACCTAATTGTTTTTATTTTCTCTGGCTCAATCCAGGTTTTCAGTATTTCAACTATTCTTGTCTCTTACACTATTATTTTGGTTACAATCCTAAAAAAGAAATCTGACAAAGGCATAAAGAAAGCCTTCTCCACCTGTGGAGCCCATCTCCTATCAGTGTCTTTATACTATGGGCCTCTTCTCTTCATGTATGTGCACCCAGCGTCTTCAGAAGTAGATGACCAAGACATGATAGACTCTTTGTTTTACACTGTTATAATTCCTGTGTTAAATCCAATTATCTACAGTTTGAGAAATAAGCAAGTCATTGATTCATTGGCAAAATTATTAAAGAGAAATGTTTAGATTTCTTGCAACTATCTGTTACATTTGGGTAACTAATCACAGTCAATGTTAAATGTCCTTATATGTTCACACTACAAACGTACTTTACTATTGTAACTCACTTAAAATTTTATTTAACAAAAACATAACTGCCTAAAAACTTCTTAAAACATAAATATATCAGAAGCATATGAGTGCTTTCTAACAAATGTTATTACATATGGGAACAATTACACCAGAAATCAAATGAAATCAATGTTTAAGCGTTTTAGTCTTTTTCAGTGTAGCTGTGCAATTATATTAAGTGTTAAGAATAATATTTCTACAAAACATACTTGAACATTATCTCCTTGATACCAATACTGCTGTGTAGATTAGAAAAGTATCACATCTACCTGTGTAGAAGAGGCAGGTTTTTATTTTACTGAACAGAAACAGATCTGTGGTATATGGCTAGCCATTGACATGTCTTTCATTTTACTACTTTAGGACATGCTTAATTTCACTTCTTAGAGCAAATCAATCTAAAACTTACAATAGAAAGAATCAGAAAAGAGTGCAAGGAGATAATTATGACAGCAAGGGAGACATGTAAGGCAATGCTCTGAACTTCGGTTTGTTTTCTGAGTGAACAGAGGCCACTATTACAGTCTAGGGAGCCTTATGAGTCCACTTCTAGCGCTGCTTTATATTGTGACAGTAGCTTCAAAGGCCAAGAGTAGATTGGATTCATTGAGAAAGATGTGCAGAAAAGAGTACAAGATGGAGAAGAAAGGGGGTCGATTTTTTTTAATTTAAGTAAACTAAAACCATTGAAAAACACAGTAACTGAAATGTCTACTTGAAAAATAAAAGCTTCAAGTGCATATTACCAAAAATTAATTAATGGCAACACCTTATAATATTGTAGAACAGTGAGAATTTTAGGAGAAATGTGAAAGTGAGAACACATAGAAAAGTGAGTGTGAGAGGTTCGTGTGTGTGTGTGAGAGAGAGAGGGAGGGTGAAGGGAGAGAGACAAGAAGAAGGAGAGGGGAAGAAGAGGTAGAGGAAAAAAGAAGGAGGAGGAGGAGGAGTAGAAGAGGAGAAGAAGAAGAAGAAGAAGAAGAAGAAGAAGAAGAAGAGAGAGAGAGAGAGTATGTCCCCCAGCCTGCAAATACTTTCTTCTTCCACAAATGTTGCTTCAAAGTAATTTTTCATAACCAAAACTAATGAAATCAAACACTTTTTGATATTTTTAAAGTATTTTCATAACATCAAGACTGTCTGCACATACCTTATTAATATCTAGTTATATTTATTTACGTATATTTTTGTAGAGATATACTCTATATGCTTATGTGGGCATTTTTATATTTTTCTTTACTATGCATTCCTCACACTGGTGTGATTTGATATCCTTTCCTGTAAAGCCTACTCTAACTCTTGAATCTCTTCTTTCACGATTCTCCAAGTGAAAATTTTGTTGTATTTAAGATGCATCACTGAAAGTCTTCTGGACCTACCTTACTGTCTTATGTTCTTGTTTTCACTGAAGTGTTCTTCACACAGCATCCCTTCCATACCTTGTTCCACCCTTACCATTATTACTCCATCTTAATTTACAATTGAAACATTGTATTTTCTTCATAGTTTGACTAAACTGACCATACCATTGCTTTCCTACAAGGCTTTCACATAGCCTCGACTAGAACAGAAAATATCACTCATTAGAAGGATTTAATCACTTGAACTTCTTGGGCCTAACTTGACCTTAGCTTTTGGCTCATAGATTGCTATCTAAAGTTCCACAGCTCTGTGCCTTTTGTTGTTTGTATCACAGAAGCTTGCACATGTGAGAGAGACCTTACATACATGTTTCTGAAATTGAAGTGAATTGATCTGTACAACTACACAAAATGCAATGAGTATGTCATTCTCTTCAATGAAAACAGAGGTCATAGTTGGTGAGATGTCTCTCCTGGTAAAGGCTTGTTGCCAACCCTTAAGAATTGAGACTTGAGGGTCTGAAGAGTTGGTTCAATGGTTAAAAGCACTGACTGTTCTTCCAGAGGTCCTGAGTTTGGTTCCCAGCAACCACATAGTGGCTCACAACCATCTGTAATGGTAGCCGATGCCCTCTTCTGGTGTGTCTGAAGACAGTAATAGTGTATTCATATACGTAAAATAAATAAATAAATAATTTTCAAAAAATAAAAACTTTTTAAATAAAAATTGAATAAAAAACAGGAATTGAAACTTGAGTTCAATTCACCCAGGGAACACTGCAATAGAGTTTCTTCTGATCTTAGATGTTCTGTGGCACGCAAGCATGTGCATGTGCATGCACACACACACAACAGTCAAAGCATTAACAAAAAAATGTAAAATAAGCCCAAACCCAATACTTTGTCTAGAACAGTTGCTGCATACCAATTCAAACTGCTGTTGCTGCCCCTGTTTTATCTTGGTAGACATAAATATCATACAACATACAGTGATAAGATGAAATCTCCATGTTGTTTTAATTTTCTTTCCTTGTTGCCTAATGATGTTGAATATTTCTGACATGTTTCCCAACTATTTTATTCCATCTTTTGAGAATTATCTTTTTTAATCCATGTCCCATTTTTTTTTTTGTTCTTTTTTTTCGGAGCTGGGGACCGAACCCAGGGCCTTGCGCTTCCTAGGCAAGCGCTCTACCACTGAGCTAAATCCCCAACCCCCCATGTCCCATTTTTTAATTGTCTTGTTCATTTTTTTTTAAAAAAAGATTTATTTATTTCATATATATGAGTACACTGTAGCTGTCTTCAGACACATCAGAAAAGGGCACCAGATCCCATTACAGATGGTTGCAAGCCACCATGTGGTTGCTGGGAATTGAACTCAGGACCGCTGGAAGAGCAGTCAGTGTTCTTAACTGCTGAGCCATCTCTCCAGCCCCTTGTTCATTTTCTTGATGTTTAGGTTTGTTAGTGATTTGCATGGTCTAGATAAAGTCCCTCTGTAAGGTGTATCAATGGTAAAGATTTGTTCCTATTTTCTAGGCTGCCCCTTCACTAAAATGATGATGTCATTGGCTATATGTCACCTTTTGAATTCCTTGAAGTCCCATTCACTAATCATTTGTCTTAGTGCCTGAGTTGTCAGAGTCCCATTGAGAAAGCCCTTCCTATACCAGTGTGCTCAAGTATATCCCCTGCTTCCTCTACTCTCAGATTCAGGGTGTCAGGTCTTCTATTGCAGTCTTTGAGTCATTAGAGGTGAGTTTCCTGCAGAGTGAGAGACAAGAATCTAATTTCACTATTCTACATGTAGCTACAAAATTTGATCAGCCATGTTTGTTATTCTGTTCTTTCAACAGTGAATATTTTTGGTCACTTTGTAAAAATTCATATGGCCTTTGAAGTATGAATTATGTGAGTCCCAAATTCTAGTCCATTCATCAATGAACTGTTTTATATTCAGGTATCACACAGTTTTATTATAGTTTTGTGCATAATTTGAAATCTTGGGTGGCAATACCTCCAGCAGGTTTTGTTATTGTTTTTTGTTGTTGTTGTTGTTGCTGCTACTGCTGCTACTACTATTCAGGATTGTGTATTGATAATCTGTGTATTTTTTGCTTCCATGTGAAATTTAAGTTTATTTTTTTCTTTGAAGAATATCATTGGGATTTTGATGGTAATTTTGTTGAATGTGTATAATGCTTTTGGTAGAGTAGACATTTTCACAATGTAATTTGTAATATTTTCACAATAGATTGTAATTTTTAATATTCTGGAACAGGAAGGAATAAATTAGAGTGGAGGAAGGCAAAGTAGGGTAGAAGATAGAACATAAAGGGGGTTAAATAAAATAAATGATTTTGTGAAAAAGTAATTTGGAAACCTAGAAATCATCATACAAGTTTACTAACATGTAAAATAGAATTACCCTGTAATGGGCCAAAAATGTCTCCACTGGACATTGTGTGCTAATAAAAAATGCCTGAGTTCCAGAATGGGTGTCTTCTTTTGGAATTGTTGGCCAGTGAGTTCCCAAACATTCAGAATATTGTAACTGCAATTGTTTACCCTCTAGCACTTGATGGTAAGACTCTATAGTTTAAACTGAAACATATTTCTGTTATAGAAGCTTGTACTGACATGGACATTTCATCTCTAGTGGCTATTTTTCCTGGTACAGCAAGGTGCTACATAAGATGGAGGAGGAAAATAATCATCAATTTTATTCAGTCATGAAACCTGAGAGAAACAGTAATGGCTAGCTTGGCTACACCAAGGAGTACAATAATGACGTGAATGTCACAGAAGTAACCAGCTATTTCATTGGAATTAAGTCCTATTCTACAAGATAAAACCTTATACCTGGTATCATTATTTGTTGTACACTAGATGCTTACTGGCTATGAGAATATTTAGCTTATCTCAAAAAAGATACCATCTTTGTAAAATTTATGTAAATGTTTTTTAATAAATTCACTTTTATTCTCATCACTTACACAAAAGATATTCTTTTTTGTTTCATAGTCTACATTTTTATTACTTTTATTTTATAACAACCCATAAACAGATACCAAACCCGGACACTATTATGGATGCCAAGATGTGCTTGCTGACAGGAGTCTGATATAGCTGTCTCCCGACAGGGTCTGCCAGAGTCTGTCAAATATAGATGTGGATGCTCACAGCCAACCATTGGACTAACCAGGGACATCAATGAAGGAGTTAGGGAAAGGACTGGAGGGGCTGAAGGTATTTGTATAGGAATAACAACACTATCAACCAACCAGAGCCCCCATAGCACCCAGGGACTAAACTACCAAACAAAGAGTATACCTGGAGGAACCCATGGCTCCAGTTGCATATGTAGCAGAGGATAGCCTTATCTGACATCAAGGGGAAGAAGGACTTTGGTCCTGTGAAGGCTCAATGCCTCAGTGTAGGGTAATGTCAAGGCAGTGAGAAAGGAGTGGGTGGATGAGTGGGGGAGCACACTCATAAGAGCAGGGGAAAAGAGAATGGGATAAAGGGCTTGTGAAGGAGAAACCAGGAAGGGAGATAACATTTGAAATGTAAATAAATCAAATACCCAATTTAAAAAGTAAATAAAACAGTCCAGTTCTTGTTTCCCTCCAGATCTGCACTCTCACAGTTCCTCGTCCCATTTCTCCTCCTCCCTATCTACAAAGGGATGTCCCCCCACCAGACCTCCCTTCTCCCTGGGGCCTCAATCTCCCACTGAGGCCAGAACTAACAGTCCTCTGCTGTATGTGTGTTGGGGGCCTCAACCGTCTTGTTTATGCTGCCTGGTTGGTGGCTTAGTATCTGAGAGATTTCAGGGGTCCAGGATAGTTGAGACTGCTGGTCTTCCTATGGGGTCATCCTCTTCCTCAGCTTCTTCCAGTCTTTCCCTAATTCAACCACAGGTGTCCCTGACTTCAGTCCAATGGTTGTGTGTAAGTATCTGCACCTGTCTCAGTCATCTGCTTGCTTTTGGGCCTCTCAGAGGACAGTCATGCTAGCCTCCTGTCATGTAGGTCCTTTTGAGTCTGAATTACCTCACTCAGGTTGATACTTTTTAGTTCCTTCCATTTTCCTGCATAAGACATGATGTCCTCCTTTTTTTATTTAACTATTTTTAAAAAAATTTTATTAGATTTTTTGGTTCACATTTCAAATATTATTCCATTTCCCGGTTTCCCGGCCCTAAGCCCCCTATCCCATCCCATTCCTCAGTGAGGGTATTCCCCTCTCTAACCACCCCCTTCATACTCCCTCATATTCCCCTGAAATAGGAGGTCCAGCTTTGGCAGGCCAAAGGGCTTCTCCTTCCATTGGTGCCCAACAAGACCATCCTTTTCTACATATGCAGCTGGAGCCATGGGTCTGTCCATGTTTAGACTTTGGGGAATGGTTTAGTCCCTGGAAACACTGGTTGGTTAGTATTGTTGTTCTTATGGGGTTGCAACCTAACTTAATACTAAGCCCCTTCAGCTCCTTCAATCCTTTCTCTAATTCCTCCAATGGAGACCCCATTTTCAGTTCAATGTTTTTCTGCTAGCATTCACCTCTGTATTTGACATGCTCTGGCTGAGCCTCTCAGGAGACAGCTATATCAAGGCTCCTATCAGCATACATTTCTTGGCTTGATCAATATTATCAAGCTTTGGTGGCTGTATATAAATGGGCTGTATACCCAGGAGAGCCAGGCTCTTAATGGCAATTCCTTTGGTCTTTGCCCCAAACTTTGTCTCCATATACGCTCCTACGAATATTTATGTTGCACTTTTAAGAAGGACTAAGAATCCACACTTTGGTCGTCTTATTTTTGAGCTTCTTGTGGACTGTGGATTGTATCTTGGGAAATTGGAGCCTATGGGTTAATATCCATTTAGAGAGTACATACCATATATGCTTTTTTTTGTGATTGGTTTTCCTCATTCAGGATGATATTTTCTACTTCCATCCATTGCTATGAGTTTCATGAAGTCATTGTTTTTGATAGCTCAGTAGTACTCCACTGTGTAGATGTACCACATTTTCTGTATACATTCCTTTGTTGAAGAACATCTGGGTTCTTTCCAGCTTCTGTCTATTATAAGTAAGGCTGCAATGAATATAGTGGAGCATGTGTCTTTGTTGTATGTTAGAGCATCTTTTGAGTATATGCCCAAGAGGTATAACTGGTCCTCAGGCACTACAATGTTCAATTTTCTGAGAAACCTCCAGACTGATTTCCAGAGTTGTACCAGTTTTCAATTCCACAAATAATAGAGGAGTGTTCCTCTTTCTCCACATCCTCACCAGCATCTATTTACACCTGGGCTTTTGATCTTAACCATTCTGACTGGTTTGGGGTGGAATCTCAGGGTTGTTTTCATTTGCATTTCCCTGATTACTAAGGATGTCGAACATTTCCTTAGGTACTTCTCAGCCATTCAATATTCCTCAGCTGAGAAGTCTTTGTTTAGCTCTGTAACCTATTTTTTCATAGTGTTACTTGGCTCTTTGGAGTATAACTTTTTGAGTTCTTTGTATATTTTGGATATTAGTCCTCTATTAGATGTAGGACTAGTAAAGATCTTTCCTCAATCGGTTGGTTGTTGTTTTCTCCTAATGACAGTGTCCTTTTCCTTACAGAAGCTTTGCAGTTTTATGAGGTCCAATTTGTTGAATCTTGATCTTAGAGCATAAGCCATTGGTGTTCTGTTCAGGAAATTTTCCCTAGTGCCCATGTGATCGAGACTCTTGCCCATTTTTTCCTTTATTAGATTGAGTGCATCTGGTTTTATGTGGAGGTCTTTGATCCACTTGAACTTAAGGTTTGTACAGTGCAATAAGTATGGATCGATTTGCATTCTTCTACATGCTGGCCACCAGTTGAACCAGCATCATTTGTTGAAAAGGCCATCTTTTTTCCACTGGATGGTTTTAGTTCCTTTGTCAACGATCAAGTGACCATAGGTGTGTGGGTTCATTCCTGGGTCTTCAATTCTATTCCCTAGATCTACTTGTCAGTCATTGTGCCAATACCATACAGATTATATTACTATTGCTCTGTAGTACTGCTTTAGGTCAGAAATGGTGATTTCCCCAGAAGTTCTTTTATGGTTGAGGATAGTTTTCACCATCCTGGGCTTTTGTTATTCCAAATGAATTTGCAAATTGCTCTTTCTAACTCTTTGAAGAATTGGATTGGTATTTTGATGGGGATTGCATTGAATCTGTAGATTGCTTTGGTAAAAATGGACATTTTAACTATCTTAATACTGCCAATCCATGAGCATGGGAGATCTTTCCATCTTCTGAGATTTTCTTCAATTTCTTTCTTCAGAGACTTGAAGTTCTCGTCATACCGATCTTTTTCTTGCTTGGTTAGAGTCACACCAAGGTATTTTATATTATTTGTGACTATTGTGAAGGGTGTCCTTTCCCTAATATCTTTCTCAGCCGGTTACCCTTTCAGTAGAGGAAGACTACTGATTTGTTTGAGTTAATTTTATACCCAGTCACTTTGCTGAAATTGTTTATCAGGCTTAGTAGTTCTCTGGTAGAATTTTTGGGGTCATTTAAATATACTCTTATCATCTGCAAATAGTGATATTTTGATTTCTTCCTTTCCAATTTGTATCCCTTTGACCTCCTTTTGTTGTCTGATTCCTTTGGCTAGGACTTCAAGTACTATATTAAATAACCTGGGAGAGAGAGGGCAGCCTTGTCTAGTCCCTGATTTTAGTGGGAATGCTTCAAGTTTCTCACTGTTTAGTTTAATGTTGACTACTAGTTGCTGTATATTGCTTTTACTTTGTTTAGGTATGGGCCTTGAATTCCTGATCTTTCCAAGATTTTATCATGAAGGGCTGTTGAATTTTGTCAAATGCTTTAACCATCTAATGAAATTATCATGTCGTGTTTTCTTTGTGTTTGCTTGCATTGGATTTCTGTATATTGAACCATCCCTGCATCATTGGGATAAAGCCTACATGATCATGATGGATGATCATTTTAATGTGATCTTGGATTCAGTGTGCAAAAATTTTATTGAGTATTTTTGCATTGATTTTCATAGGGGAAATTGGTCTGAAGTTCTCTTTCTTTGTTGGGTCTTAATTATAAGAATAATTGTGGCTTCATAGAAGGAATTGGGTAGTGCTCTTTCTGCTTCTACTCTGTGGAACAGTTTGGACCGTATCATTATGAGGTCTTCTATGAAGGTCTGATAGAATTTGGCACTTAACTCATCTGGTCTTGGCTCATTTTGGTTGGGAGACTTTTAATAACTGCTTCTATTTCTTTAGGAATTATGGAATTGTTTAGATGGTTTACCTATTCCTGATCTAACTTTGGTACCTGATATTTGTCTAGAAAAACTGTCCATTTCCTCCAGATTTTTCAGTTTTGTTGAATATATGGTTTTGTAGTAGGGTCTGATAGTTTCTTTAATTTCCCCAGACTCTGTTGTTATGTCTCCCTTTTCATTTCTGATTTTGTTAATTTGGACACACTCTCTGTGCCCTCTGTTTAGTCTTGCTAAGGGTTTATCTATCTTGTTGATTTTTCTCAAAGAACCAACTCCTGGTTTTGTTGATTCTTTGTATAGTCCTTTTGTTTCTTCTTGGTTGATTTCAGCCCTGAGTTTGATTATGCTGTGCCTTCTACTCCTCTTGGATGTATTTGCTTGTTTTTGTTCTAGAGCTTTTAGGTGTCCCGTCAAGCTGCTAGTGTATGTTCTCTCCTGTTTCTTTGTGGAGGCTCAGAGCTATGAGTTTTTCTCTTAGCACTGTTTTCATTTTGTCCCATAAGTTTGGGTATGTTGTACCTTCTTTTTCATTAAATTCTCAAAAGTCTTTTAATTCTTTCTTTATTTCTTCCTTGACCAAGATATCATTGGAACATTTTCCAACTTCTATGTATATGTGGGCTTTCTGTTGTTATTGTTGTTATTGAAGACCAGCCTTAGTCTGTGGTGATCTAATAGGATGCATGGGGTTATTTCAATCTCCTTCTATCTGTTGAGGCCTGTTTTGTGACCAATTATATAATCATTTTTAGAAAATGTACCATGAGGTACTGAGAAGGTATATTCTTTTGTTTTAGGATGAAATGTTCTATAAATATCTGTTAAATCTATTTGGTTTAAAACTTCTGTTAGTTTCAGTGTGTCTCTATTTATTTTCTGTTTCCATGATCTGTCCATTGATGAGAGTGGGATGCTGAAATCTCCTACTATTAATGTGTAAGGAGCAATGTATGGTTTGAGATTTAGTAAGGTTTCTCTTATGAATGTAGGTACCCTTGCATTTGGAGCATAGACATTTAAGATTGAGACTTCATCTTGGTGGATTTTTCTGTTGATAAATATGAAGTGTCCTTCATTATCTTTTTTGATAACTTTTGGTGGAAAGTCTAGTTTATTCGATATTTGAATGACAACTCCAGCTTGTTTCTCTGGACCATTTGCTTGGAAAGTTGTTTTCAAGCCTTTACTCTGAGGTAGTGTCTGTCTTTGTCTCTGAGTTATGTTTCCTGTATGCAACAAAACGTGAGGCTCTCTGTTTATCCAGTCTGTTAGTCTGTGTCCTTTTATTGGGGAATTGAGTCCATTGAAGTTAAGAGATTTTAAGGAATAGTGACTGTATTTTCCTGTTATTTTTGTTGTTAGAGGCGGAATTACATTTGTGTGTCTCTCTTCACACAAGAGGAGATTGCTTTCCTGCTTTTCCTAGGGGGTAGTTTCTCCCCTTGTGTTGGAGTTTTCCATCTATTATCCTTTGTAGGGTTGGATTTGTAGAAAGATATTGTATAAATTTGGTTTTGTAATGGAATGTCTTGATTTTTCCATCTATGTTAATTAAGAGTTTTGCTGGATATAGTAGCCTGGACTGGCATTTGTGTCTTCTTAGACATCTGTCCAGGATCTTCTGGATTTTATAGTCTCTGGTCACAAGTCTGGTGTAATTCTGATAGGTCTGCCTTTATACGTTACCTGACTACTTTCAATATTCTTTGTTTTGTGCTTTTGTTATTTTGATTATTATATGATGGGAGAAATTTCGTTTCTGGTCCAATCTATTTGGAGTTCTGTAGGCTTCTTATATTTTTATGGGCATCTCTTAATTTAGGTTAGGGACGTTTTCTTCTATAATTTTGTAGAAGATATTTACTGGCCCTTTAAGTTGGGAGTCTTTGTTCTCTTTTATACCTATTTTCCTTAGGTTTGATTTCATTGTGTCCTTGATTTTCTGAATGTTTTGGGTTAGGAGCTTTGCAGTTTACATTTTGTTCAATGGTTGTGTCAATGTTTTCTATGGTATCTTCGGCCCCTGGGAGTCTCTCTTCTATCTCTTATATTCTGTTGGTGATGCTTGCATCTATGACGCCTGATCTCTTTCCTACATTTTCTATCTCCAGGGTTGTCTCCCTTTGTGCTTTCTTTATTGTTTTTATTTCCATTTTAAATTCTGGATGGTTTTGTTCAATTCCTTTACCTGTTTAGTTGTGTTTTCCTGTAATTTGTTAAGGGATTTTTGTGTTTTCTCTTTAAGGGCTTCTACTTGTTTACCTGTGTTTTCCTGTCTTTCTCTAAGGGAGCTAATTATGTCTTTCTTAAAGTCCTCTATCATCATCCTGAGATGTGATTTTAAATCCAAATCTTGTTTTTCTGTTGTGTTTGGATATCCAGTATTTGCTTTGCTAGAAGAACCGGGCTCTAAGGATGACAAGTAGTCTTGGTTTGTGTTGCTTATGTTCCTGTGCTTGCCTTTCACCATCAGGTTGTCTCTGGTGTTAGCTTGTTTTGCTGTTTCTGACAATGGCTTGACCCTCCTCTAGGCTGTGTCAGCACTCCTTTAGACCTGTTTTCTTTCAGCCAGGTCTTTGAGCATAGAACTGTTCCTGGTTATGAGTGACCTGAAACCTCCAGGCAGGTTGCTTGCAGCAAAAGATTTCATCTTACCTATGCTCTCAGGTGTGTTGGTGCTCCTGGCAATAGGCTTTCAGCTCTAGGCACATGCAGAAACTGGAAGGGTCCTGCTTGTGACTGCTCCTAAGTTCCTGTGCCCTGAGGGTTGCCTGCTCTTCTGAGGGTCCAGCTTTCTCCCCCATGGGATTTGGGTGCAGGGAGCTGTGGCACCAGTTCATTTCAGTTCAGGGCATAGGCAGAAACCAGCAGGTTCCTGCAGCTGACTGCTCCTGTATTGCAGTATCCAAAGGCCACTAGGCAAGTTCCTCTTGGGCCAGGATTATGAGCAGAAGTAGCAGTCTCCCCTGAAGTCTCAGGATTGTCCATACTTCTGAGGGTCCAGCTCTCTCCCCTACAGATTTGGGTGCAGAGAGCAGTGAGACTCGTTCAGCTCTGGGTATAGCCAGAAACTGGAAGTGTCATACCCCAGAGGACTTCTGCCTTTTTGTGTTCTGAGGCCACCAGGCAGGTTGCTTGAAGTAGAAAAGTTGATCTTACCTCTGCTCTCAGGTGTGACTGCTCCTGGAGACTGGCTTTCAGCTCTTGGTGCAGGCAGAAACCTGAAGGATCCTGCCCCTGACTGTTTCTAGGTCCCTGTGCCCAGGAGGCACAGAGGACACTAGGCAAGTTCCTCTTGGGTCAGGAATGTGGGCAGAAGTAGTTGTCTCCCCTGAGGTTTCAAGATTGTCTGAGCTTCTGAGGATCCAGCTCTCTCTTAAACAGGATTTGGGTGCAAGGAGCTGTGGGACTGGTTCAGCTCTAGGCACAGCCAGAAAGCAGAAGTGATGTCCTCATTCTTAATAGCTGTGTAAATGAACCACATTTTCTGTATCTATTCTTCTATTGTGGGACATCTGGGTTGTTTTCAGCTTCTGGCTATCACAGATAAGGTCGCTGTGAACATAGTGGAACATGTGCCCCTGTGGTATGGTGGGGCATCTTTTTGGTATATGCCTAAGAGTGGTATAACTGGCATTTCAGGTAGATCTATTTCCAACTTTCTGAGGAACCTCCAAATTTAAGAACTTAACTTCATAGTTTTAATCAGCATGGTGTCATCTCTTGGTATTTGAAGAGGATTGTTTCAAGGACCTCTCCTGAATATCAAGGATGTGGAAGATCAAGACCATTATAGAAAATGTCTTTGTTTATAATGTATTATAACCTGTTATAATTAACAAGACTCATGTGCTTTATTCGTTTTAACAGTTTAACTCTTCCAGTAGCACATTTTTTCACTCTGTTGTCCAGGCTATCCCCAATCTATTTGCTCAGGTGACCTGACTTCTCAATTCCTGATTAGCTAGGAGCACAGATGATACTTTGAACTTTAAGTGACTTCTAGGTTATTTACAATAAGTTATACCAAGTAATATTTTAAACGTTGTGTATGGTTTAGGTAATAGGCCATAAAAATAAATGAAAATCCATATAATTAAATTCAATGAAATAATTTATCAAGCCTATTCAGAGCCTACTAATAGCTCAGAACCATCAAGGATCGAATTACCATGCCTTTCAAAGTACCATGATCAGATGTACTTGCTGGAGGAAGAGGAAGTCAATAATTTATACTAGAACTATAATACAGGTTTTGACTGATCAGTTCAAGAAATAAAGGATATTATTATGAGATATTATTCCTCTGTTTTAAAAAATCATATATATGTAAATATGGATAAGGATATACATTTATACACAGACACACACTCACACATTATGTTTTTGAATATACAATGTCTATTAAGGCTAATTAATTGAAAGAAAGTCTCCCCAGATGACAGTTAGAATCACCTAGAAGTGATGGGTCATCTTCACATCTTCAAGTTCATGGCCCTGTTTGGACAGCATGGCTATATGCTGCTACCTTTTAAAATTTGTTTTTGGTTTTCCTCTGATCTTTTCCCATGACTTATTTGAATTTTGTTTATCAGATTTGTGATTAAATTAAGGGAGTTAAGACATGTCCAAATGTAAGGTATTATTTGTATTAGCAGAACAATGTTATTTTTTGATTTTACCTTGTAGAAAATGTAGACAGCTGCTTAATTAAAATCGTGACATTAAAGCATTCACTGCATTCAATTTTACATCTAAACCAAAGTTGCCATAAAGCCATCAGGCATGTCACTAATGATGAAATACAGTGATATTACATGTAAGTTTAATTTCTTAAGCTATATTTGGCACAGAGTGATTTGATGTTTATCAATCCTCTGGGAAGACCTGAATTTTGCACACACATCCATCAGCAATGCCCAGTTGATGATCTTCCCTTTATCCTATAGGGAATCCTAAGGCATTCTGAGGGGAATTTCAATTCTTCAAATCTTCTTCCCTAGGAAAAAAAAAAAGCACAAGTGTGCAATTGGTTGCTTCTATGTTGCAGAATCAGTGATATAAACAACACTTTCTTTGGCTTTGTAAGCAAAGCCAGTCAAGTGAGTCAGTGAACTACATGTCTCCTCACATCTGCCTCGAAAAATGTGTTATTTCTGCTTTTGAAAAATTTGAATACTTTTAAAGGATTTCCACAATTCCTTAGAAGATATTGGTAACATTAAAAATATTTCCTAATATTAATCTTTGTAAAGATGATTTAAAAATTTTAAATCTATTAACTTATAGTAATTTTAGAATTTCTGTACAAAATGCAAAAAATATCCGGGGAAAAAGCAAAAATTGAGTCTCTGTTTTATTTTTCTGACTAAAATATGGACAAGAAACATGGCTATAAACTTAACTATTCCATGTAACAAGTTTTATTATCACCCCACCATATTTATCACAACCTTATCAGTTGTGTTGTGATAAAATATGAGTGCGTCCAAGCTCAGTTTTCAGATTGATGCCATTATCTTGTATAAGAAATAATTAGACAATTCTGATATAAAGACCAATTTAATTTCTGATTAAAATTGAATATCTACCTATTAAATACCTACTAAATAAGTCTTTCATGTCTCCTCATGTCATAATTATGTATAGATATAAAAATATATGATGAAAACTTGAAAACTTTTTTATGAATATAATTAAGTAATTTATGTAATATTAATTATATAATCATAGGAGAATGTATCTAAATGAGTGTGTATATATTTGCCTATATGTACATGTACACTGACACACACACATATATATGTATGTGTGTGTCCATATATATATGCTATTTGAAATATATCTATATATACTTTTTTATTTTTAAAATTTTATCTTTTAGGTTGGCATACAAAAGTAGTTCATTTCACTATGATATCTTCATATATAAAGTTCACATAGGTTAACAGAGAATGTTTTAGGAAGTATTTTAAATGATCTGAAAATACCAGACCATTTCCTCAAATATCTTAACAAGACAGTAATGAATATATAATTGTGATGTTTTACTCCAATGTTTTACAAGTATTATTTTTCTCCCTTTACACAGAATCCTAGAAACTGATTTTGAGAAGAATCTTACATTATTCTTTTTTTTCCATCTTTATTAAATTGGGTATTTCTTATTTACATATTTGAAGATTTTCGATAACTGATTTGAAATAACAAGTAAGCAATATAGAATCCATACAAAATTCACTCAATATAAAATTTCACTTTATATGTACAATGTAATCTTCACATAATCTGTATCTAATCAATATTTTGATCCTATTCTTTACAAAAGATAAGATAAGGTATAGAATGAACCTTTATACACTATCACTATACTCATAAAAAAGGAAAAACTTAAGTTGAAGCCTCTTAATTATGAATAAATTCCATAAAAGTAGATTTGAATTCTTTAAGTGAAGTGATTCTGATAAAGCAGATATTAATGAACACATGGTTAGGGCAAATGCTCCCCTCAGACCTTTGAGCTTTTCTCATTATTTTGCTTTGTGAATCTTTCATGCTCTCTTCTTCTCTCTGTGGTTTGCTTTTACCATACTTATCGACTTCTGGCTGCTACTTTTGCCATTTTTCATGGCCTTTCACTTTCTTTCATTCCACATAAATTTAGCTCTTTCATCACTCTTCTTTTTCTTCTTCTCTGTTTAATCTTGATTTCTTTTGAACTGCCTATTCTTCATTTTGAGAACTTGCTTAAAATATTTTACAGAAGAGTCAGGTGGATCTCCTGCCCTCTGTACTCTAATGGAGTGTGTTGTATCATTTATTTTCCTTTTATTCTCATGCCACTCCTTTTACACTAACATCTTGCTATTCTATGATTTTTAAATTCCATTCAATAAAGGAAAGTCATCTTGCTGAAGCCACCAACAATCTAACAATCTCTGTATTTTCAGCCTTAGTTTCTCTCTCTCTCTCTCTCTCTCTCTCTCTCTCTCTCTCTCTCTCTCTCTCTCTCTCCCCTTCCCATAGAACAGCAGTTCTCAATCTGGTAATTGAGCAATCCTTTCCCAGCGATGCCGAAGACCATCAGAAAACACAAATATTTAATTATGATCCATAAAAGTAGCAAAATTACACGTATTATGTGGTAGCAAAAATAATTTTATGGTTGGTGGTGACCACAACATGAAGAACTCTATTAAAGGGTCACAGTATTAGGAAGGTTGAGAACCACTCCCCCAGCACATTGCTTTTGCACCTGGCACTTTATTTCTGAACTATTCTTATTCTTTCTTTTTTTTTTTTTTATTGTTCACAATATGCAGCCTTCTGGCTCACTCCTGCTGCTTTCTTTAATCACTGTGCTTAATATACATTCCTTACCCTCTCCCCTTTGGATATGTAGGCCTCTGGTTTAACATAGGAACTGAGTTAATTGAATAGAAGTCAGTGCTAACATAGAAAATAGAGAAACTGGGACTAGACGGATGGCTTGGAGGTTGGGGTTCTTGCTGATCTTAGAGAGGTTCAGTTTCTAGGGACCACATCGCAGTCACCTATAATCCCATTTCCAGAAGGTTTGGAAAATTAATAGACAGTTCTGGTAAAAATGTGATTTCCTATCGAATCCTGTTCCCATGTTAACCTTAAAATATAAGTGAATGCTCCATTATACTTACTCTATTTCATTTCAGGCAACGTCCAGTGAGCAGCACATGGAAAGAGAGAATACAACATTGCTGACAGAGTTTGTTCTCACAGGGCTCACGGATCATCAAGGACTGCAGGTGCCCCTGTTCCTGCTATTTTTGGCCATATATCTCATCACTATAGTAGGGAACCTAGGTCTGATTGCTCTCATCTGGACTGACCCCCACCTGCATATCCCTATGTACTTTTTCCTTGGGAGTTTGGCTTTTGTAGATGCCTGGATATCATCCACAGTGACTCCTAATATGTTGTTTGATTTGTTATCCACAAACAAGATGATATCACTTTCTGAGTGCATGATACAATTTTTTGCCTTTGCCTTTGGTGGAACGACAGAATGCTTTCTTTTGGGTACAATGGCCTACGATCGATATGTAGCCATATGCAAACCACTACTTTATCCAGTTATTATGACCAATAGACTATGCATCCGCCTGCTAGTTTCAGTATTTGTAGGGGGCTTTCTTCATTCCTTGTTTCATGTATTGTTTTTATTCAGATTAACCTTCTGTAATTCTAACATAATCCACCACTTTTATTGTGACATTATACCACTGTATAATATTTCCTGTACAGACCCCACTCTTAACCTTCTTTTAGTATTTATTTTGTCTGGTTCAATACAGGTAGTCACCATTATGACTGTCCTGGTTTCATATACACTCGTGCTGTTTACAATCTTAAAAATGAAGTCTCTCCAAGGTATAAGGAAGGCTTTCTCCACCTGTGGAGCTCATCTCTTATCTGTGTCCTTATACTATGGGCCTCTTCTCTTCATGTATGTGCTCCCTGCATCTCAACAAACAGATGAACAAGGTATGATGGACTCGCTGTTTTACACGGTCATAATCCCTGTGCTAAATCCAATTATCTACAGCCTGAGAAACAAGCAAGTCACAGATTCACTGAAAAAAAGATTAGAGAGGCACATTTAGTGTTTGAAAGTCTCTTGTGCATTCACTGTAAAACAGCCACAGAATTTGCCAGTTTGGTAAGTTTTTGAAAATGTTCAAAAAATTTTGAAACTGTAATCATCATGTTTTTGCACTCTGATTAAATGAATCTAAGTACTGTAACAATGATAAGGTAACATATCTAATAAAATTCTTAAGACGTTGGAATTTCTAATCTAAATATTTTTTAAACCTCATTAAGTTTTCATGTCATGCTAAATAAAGAAGAAAGGAAACATTCCACTGGGTATGTGTTCTTCTGTGTGGCTTTACTAATTCCCTAGTTATTAAAAGCATTCCTGGTTCTTTACAAATGATTAGGTAGAAAACATGCCAGCGCAAACAGGGCCATCTACGTTGAACCCTTTGAGTGTGTTCAATCTTTGTGTGCTTAGCTTCCTGTGTGTTTGAGCACATGAAAAAAAAATCCAACAGCTCTTCACAGTTTTTTCAAAGTTATTCTTTGACTCTTAGTGCTCATAGAAATTCATACCATATGTCATAGGGAAAAAAATCAACATAAAATGGAATGCAGTCATGAAGAAAAGGAAAATAAAGGCAAGGGCAAACTCTATGAGCATTCTCTTGACTTCTCCATTTCTGTCCATGGGGAGAGAAGCTGATCTTTTCTTTGTTAATGATGTCCTGAAAGGCTTTTTGTTAGAGGGAGGATTACCTTACTTCAGGTTGTTTTGGTTTCTTTATTTTTTTATGTACCTATATATTTAGTGTTATTACATACTTTTATTTATATAACTTTTTATTATTTTTTATAATTTTATACTGCAATACAAGAACATATGATATCTACTCTATCTTCTCTCTCCAAATTTCTCCATATTTATCACACATATTTTTGGTTCCATATAGTTGTTTTCAATTATATCATACATGCTCTTGACTAGGTGATTGGATGTTATTAAGTAGTGCATATAGCTTCCATAAGTCAGGAGCTAAACAATTAAATGGAAGAATTAAATTTGCATGGCTTTAAAGAAACAAAAGTTGCACAATACGAAGGAAATGGTCTTGGTTTAGCAATTAAAAAATTAGTCTTCAAAAACATGACCATTAATTTTTTTAAACAAACAATATTTTTACTGTTAGAAGTTTCAGACCTGTATGTAAGTTTCAAATTTAAATAAGTGCAAAAATAAGTCAATTAAGCTGTTTGTTTTCATTGAATGTTTAAGGGAAATTCTTCACTTTTTATTATCATATACAATTTGCCAAATCTTCCTCTGCACTGGAACCACAAAGTCTCTGACCTACCATGGAAAACTTGCACAGCTGCCCTCTTCTCTCTTCCCAGGAAATGCACACATACATCTGGCTTACTCAGTGTTCACACCTTTCTGGTTATGTCTGTGCTTGGCTAATGTCCACAGGATCCCTGTAGGTTAGAAGAAGGTGCCTGAGACCCAACTCCACTACTGAAACAGCATTTGCATTTTTTAAAGCATGCTCTCTTACAAGCTTGATGGTACTCATATTTGGGAGGCAGAGCTCTAGGCACCTGCCATCAAGATTCTTTGTCTATTTTCTTGCCTTTCTCCATCCTCTTGACATTCATTAGTACACTTTCCCATTAGATTTAAGTGGAGTAAAGCTGTCCATCTGGAATTTGAGCTAGCGTTCTCAGCCAACTCCATCTGGGGTTGGTACCAGAAGACCATGTAGATCTTTGGCCTTATTAAGATTACACTTAGATTAGTTCAGAGATACACAACTCAAAGCAGAGGGAATATATTTTCTATATAAATGAAAATTTTTCTAAACATACCAGATGTTATTTATTTGATGTAAAGATTTGTCTTCTTCTTTTAAATTCTACCCTTAGGTAGAAAATCACGAAATATTAATATAATATATAACATTTTAGGCACATCCCCAGTTGTGGGATATTGCTACCCACACATCTCATAATTTTGAATCCAAATTGTTCCTGTCTAAAGGAAATGCAGGGGGAAAATGGAGCAGAGACTGAAAGAAAGGCCACCCAGAGTCTGCCCCTCCTAGGGATCTATTCCACCTGCACATAGCAAACCCAGACACTATTGCTGGTGCCAAGAAATGCTCACTGACAGGAGCCAGCTGTGCCCTGAGAGGATCTACCAGCACCTGACTAATACAGATGCAGATACTCACAACCAACCACAGGACCAAGCCCAGGGACTCAAATGGCAGAGTTAGGAGAAGGATTGAAGGGGCTGAAGGGGATTGCAACACCATAGGAAGAACAACAATATCAACTAACTGAATGCCCCCAGAGTTCCCAGGGTCTAAACCACCAACAAAAGAGTATACATGAATGGGTCTGTGGCTCCAGCTACATATGTAGCAGATGATTGTCTTGCCTGCATCATTGGGAGGGGAAGCCCTTGGTCCTGCGGAGGCTTGATGCCCCAGCATAGGGGATGGTAGAGGGGTGAAGCAGGAGTGGTTAGGTAAGTGGAAAGCACCCTCACAGAGGAAAAGGAGGGAATAGAATGGGGGGAGGTTGTGGAGGAGACTGCAAAGAGGGACAACATTTGAAATGTAAATAAATAAAATAGCCAATAAAAATTAAAAGAAAATAAAAAATGCTGTTCAATCCACTTTGTTTATGATTCTAAAAGGCTGCAAAACAGTGGAACTAACTATTCGAGTTCTCTGTGGATGGTCCAACTCACAATGCCTAGGAGAACAGTCACTGTCCTAAAGGGACTTGCCCATACAGTCTCTTGGGGAATCAATCAATCTTTATGCATTGTCTTTTGGTAAGAGCCTATACTTTTATTGGTGAGGTCTTGTTTTGACAATATATTAGTACATAAAATCTCTCCAGCTTGAGAACTGCATCCTTGAAATGAATCTGAACAGAAGCACTGTTGCCTGTATTTTTCTCACTTCTGTGTTAAAATTAGGCTTCTCTACTTGTAAAACCTAGGACTTTTAAAACTTCTTGCTTTTCTTTAAGATACTGATAAAAAAAGAAATGATGTTTATAATAGTTTTATATCATTTATTTTAAAAGTTAAATTTTTGTTGAATCATAATAATTTAAATATTTTTATATTTCCACTCATGGAACTAAGCCTATTCAAACTCAAATTCAAATTATTGGTTATTTATAGGACTAGTTTCAACTTTTACATTAGACTTTCTAAAGGAATGTTGGAAGTGAAAAGATTCCCCAGTAATGTCAAAAACCAAGGAGTTGGTTTTTGGGTACATAACATTTGTAGATTAGAAAATATAGATTCCATTTAAATATAAAGATAAAGATGAGGCATTGTGGTATATGCCTTTAAGGCCAGCATTCAGAAAAAAGTCAAAGACAGATGGATCTTTGTGTGTTTAAAGTCATGCAGAGCTTCATGAGACCCTGTGTCAAAATAAATAAATAGATGATAAATGATAGATAGATAGATAGATAGATTGATTGATTGATTGATAAACACAAGGAGAGTCCTGTTTAACAAATATTTTTTGAAGATAAGCAGGATAAGACTTAGAATTATCTGTAAATTTTGTAGAATTTCAGGTCAATAGCAAACTGGCTACTCTGAAATCTCTTTAGTCTTAGAGGGATTTTTTGGAAAATTATTCTAATTGTTATTTTGTTTCCAAGTTGTATGTGTATGAGGCTATTCATTAACCATTCTGTAAAAAGTCAAATCTTTGGTTTTGACGACCTGCTTGTTTATTATTTTAAAAATTCACAGGATGCCTTTAGTAATTTGGTTCCAATTTCTATAACAACAAAATAAGGAAGATAAAAACATGCAGAGAGCATTTGGTTAAGCAACATATGTTCATGAACAACAACACGTAAATTTGTAATTGAAACTTAAAATAAATTTTGATTCAGTACACAAGTTATACAGAAAACTAAAATTTGAATTTAACTCATGGTTAACTCTTTGCATCTGTAAATGAACTATGTATTTTCAAACATCTTTATAGACAGCCTCTGACTCTTTCCTTTTAGGTTTTTTTTTTTTACTCTTTCTAATACTTAAGAAATTTCTTTATGCTCATTATTTTTCATCTCAGGGAAAATCTGGTGAAGCCATAGAAAGGAAGGATGCAATACTACTGACAAGAGTTTGCCCTAGCAGGATTTATATAACAAGCTCAGTGGAAAAAGTCTGCTTTTCTTACCTGTTTTTCTGATGGAACTAATTACCATCCTGGGAAATGCTGGCTTGATTACTCTCTTCTGGAAAGATCCTTACTTTCATATCCCCATTTATTTATTCCTTGGAAGTTTAGCTTTTGTAGATACTTGGGTATCACCCACTATTTTACCCAAAATACAGGTCCCTTCATAATTCTATAACATAAAGATCTCCTTCTGCCAGAATGCCTGACACAATGCTTTTCCTTTGTAGTGTGACTATGAAATGTTTTCTCTTGATTGCAATGGCATATGATTGTTCTGTAGTTATCTGCAGACATCTATCTAGTGATCACTACAAATAAAGTGTGTTTCTGGCTAGTCATTAAGTCATTTGTAGGTAGCTTTTTTCATTCCTTAATTCATGAGATTTTCTTATTGAAGTTAAATTTCTGCAATTGCAACATAATACATCACTTTTATTGGTTATGCCATTGTTGAAGATTTCCTATTCTGTTCCTCTCATTAGTTTATACTGGTTTTTATCTTGGTTGGGTTAATTCAAGTAGTCATCATGGTGATAGTTCTAGTCTCTTATACAAGTATTAAATTTACAGTCAGTTAGATGAAAGTTCACGTTCATCTAACCTGCTGACTTGGAACTATACAGTTCAAGAATACCCATCAGAGGCCTGCCACACCAGGGTCATCAAGATGAGGCCCCCTCTTACTGAAAATAGGAATTTCAGCTATGCACCATTCTAGATGGTTTAAAAGGCCCTGAAAGACAAAATCAAAAAAAAAAACAAAAACAAAAACAAAAATACCAGAACAGGGCAATAAGTACCTTGGAACCCAGCCACTCTTCTACATAAGCCCTGAATATCCTAACACAATTGAAGCACAAAGCAAATCTTAAATCCAATTTATAAAGATAGAAAAGGATCTTTTAAGAGGAAAGAACAAAATCCTTTCTGGAAAATACAACAGAAAATACAATCAATCAAGTGAGAGGACTTGGAAGAGACAAAATACATACCTTAAAGAAATACGGAAAATTAAAACAGATGACAGAGATAAAATAAAATTTATTTGACACTAGAAATTTAAATTAGAAGCTATAAAAAACACAAAACTGAGGAAATCTTTTAGAAAAGAACTTAGAGAAGAGACAGAAACAACAGATATAGCACCAACAAATATAATACAAGACATGAAGAGATAATCTCAGGCATAAAAGACACAATAGAAAATTTAATGCATTGGTTTCCAAATAAAATCTGAAATCTAAAAATATTCCTGACACAAAACATCCAGGAAATCAGGGACACCATGAAAAGACCTGGTTTAAGAATGATAGGAATAGGAGAAGACAAAGAGTCCCTATTCCAAGGACCAGGAAGTATTTTCAATAGAACCACAGAAGAAAACTTTCTCAATCTAAAAAAGAAATGTATACACATACGAAAAAAATGTTTAACCAAGCAATTAGATCTGCAAATAAAAAAAATAATCAAAATCAAAAATCTATGAACAAAATATTAAAAAAAAAGTAGTAATGAAAAAACCAAGAAATATACAAAAGACATACCTATCAAATTATGCACCTCAACAGTGACTTCTAAAGCTAGACAGCCTGGACAGACATCTTGCAGCCTGAAAAACCACCGATGCCAGTCTAGACATTCATTGCACCTAGAAACACTCTGATTCAGAAATAACAGATGCAGAAAAGGTAAGATATTTTCGTATAGACTCAAATAGACAAGCAACTGCAGAAATCCAGCTGTACCTAGGAATACTAGAAGGAGAATTCCAACTCAAGGAGGAAAACGCATTCAAGAAACATAAGAAATAAGTAATTCTATATCAACAAAAGGAGAGCACACACACACACACACACACACACATTGACATCACATTAATACGTCACAAAGCAACATCATCAAAATGCAGAGCAACAGAAACAATGATCATTTCTTGGCTCGTCGTGCTCTACTCAACATCAATGTGGAGACCAATTTTCCTCAATAGACGACACAGAGTAATCATGTGAGAGATGCAAAAAACAGAATTGTCATTTGAGCGCATGTGCAAAGAAACACACCTCAGCTATAAAAGATAGACCTTACACTCATAGTAAGTAAAGGGAAAAAGTTTTTATACAAAACAGACCAAGAAACAAGTTGAGAATCATTATAATATTTAATAAAATAGTTTCAACTAAAAGTATTCAAAAATACAGAGAAGGACCCTTCACACTCATAAAGGAAGATCTACCAAGTTGTTGTCTCAGTTCTGAAAATATACAGTCTCAAACAGAAGGCATACATTTCAGTAAAAGAAACATTGCTAAAGTTAAATTGCACATCAAGCTTCATATACATTTATAATGGAAACTTCATTTATATCCACTCTTACCAATTGACAGGTCATTCAGAAAAAAACAAACAGAAATAATGAGATCAACCAAGCATTATCAATCAAACTATTACAGAATTATTTCCACTGAATTAAAAAAGACATAACTCATCATCCTCATAGTGCTTTCTCAAAAATTGACCACATACTTGATCACAAGCCTCAACAGATATAAGAAACTGAAATAATGCCTTGTATCTTGCACACACCATTTATTAAAACTGAGTTCAACAATAGCAAACAAAATGAAAAGCCTGAGAAGTCAGGAAATTGAGAAATTCTCCACTCCAGTAAATATATTAAAGGAAAAAAAAAACTAAAGACTTCCCCAGAAATCAATGGCAATGAACTGGCATAACCATACCCAAATTTGTGGGACAATGAAAGAAAACAGGAAAAGTACATAGCACTAAATTATATATCTTCATAAAAATTAGAAAGGTTCTCATACTGAGTTTAAGTGCACTGAAATCCCTCTAGAAAATGGAAGCAAAACTTAAACGAAAAGAGGAGCATAAGACAGGAAATAACGTAAAACTCAGGGTGAAAATCAAACTAATAAAACAAAGTAAACAATACAAATATCAGATAAGGAAGAGCTCATTCTTTAAGAAAATCAACAGATAGACAAACTCTTAGGTAAACTAATTAAAAGACAGAAAGATAGTATTCAATAAACAAATCAAAGAAAAGGGTGAGTTAACAGCAGACATTGAAGAAATTCAAAAATTACTTTGAACTGGGTTTTACTTCAAAAGCCCATATCTCCAAAAATGGAAATCTTAATGAAGCGGATGATTTTCTAGACAGATACCATTACCAAAGTTAAATCAAGAACAGAAATTATTTAAAAAAGCTTTCTATAAACCCTAAAGGTAAAAGCAGGTATTATAAGTCTCCCCAACAAAGAAGCAAGTCGGGACAGATGGTTTTAGTGCAAAAATTCTAATTAGACCTTCAAAGGAATAGCTAAAACCAATGGCATCAAACTATCCCACAAAATAGAAACGCTTGACATAACACTCATTCTATGAAGCATTTGTCACCCTGATAGTTAAATCTCATAAAGATTAAACAAAGAAAAGCATTTCAAACCATTTCCCTGTATGAACTGGATGCAAAAAATACTCAATAAAATTTGCAAACTCAACTCAAGAACACATCAAAAATGTCATCTACCTCTCTCCTGAGAGACACAGCCAGAATACAGCCAAATACAGAGAATGGGTACAGCAGAAAACACTGAACTGAGGAAATAGGACCCCGTTGAAGGAATCAGAAAGAACCAAGAGCTTGAAGGTGCTGGACCGGTATACAAACAATGCCAAGCAACCAGAGCTTCCAGGGGACAAGCCACTGTACTAAAGATCATTATACATGGACTGGACTCCTGACCTCATAGGTAGCAAATATCCTAGTAAGAGCACCAGGGAAGGGGGGCCTGGGTCCTGCTAAAGACTGAACCCCCAGTGAACTAGACCGAAACAGGGGAGGGCGTGAATGGGGGAGGGTTGGGAGGGAAACACCATAGGAAGGGGGAGGGGGGAGGGATGTTTCTTCGAACCGGGAAAGGGAATAACACCTAAATGTATGTATAAAAATCAAGTTAATAAAAAAAAAAATGTCATCTACCATGATCAAATATATTTAATCAGGGATGTGAGGATGATGTTCAAGATATTAAAATCCATCAACATAATCTACATGTAACCAAACTGAAGAAAAAAATCCATAATCATCTCAGTAGATTCTGAAAAGTTTGACAAAATATACTTTCATGCTAAAATTTTTAAAGAGATCAGAATACAAGTATATACCCTAACATGATAAACCAATGATAGTTGGCTATTAGCCAATATCAAACTGAATGGAGAGAAACTTAAAAGCCATTCCAAAATCAAGAACAAAAGAGCTACCCACCCTCTTCTTATCTATTCAATATACTGCTTGATTCTATTGAAGAAGGCAAAACAACTAAAGGAGATCAGGTTGGCCACAATTAGAAGGAAGAAGTCAAAGTATTACTCTTTAGGATGATATAATAGTATATGGAAAAACACCTTTTAGAAATGTGAAGGATACAGGCTGAATGTCAAACAGTAAACCACTATGAACTGGAGAATAGGACCCCGTTGAAGGAATCAGAGAAAGGTTAACTGAAAAGAGCTTGGAAGGGGCTCAGACCCCATGTACAACAATATAGGCAAACCGAGGCTTCCAGGGAAGTTAACCAATGCAAAGACTACATGGACTGACCCTTGACTCTGACCATAGGTAGCAATGAATATCCTAGTAAGAGCACCAGTGGAAGAGGGAGAGCCTGGGTCCTGCTAAGACCGAACCCCCAGGAACTAAGACTATTTGGGGTGGCAATCGAGGAGGGTGGGGAGGGAACACCACAAGGAAGGGAGGGGGGAGGGGATGTTTGCAGGAAGGGAAAGGAATAACACTAATGTATATAAGAAATATTCAAGTTTAATACAAAAAAAAAAAAAGTGAATTGCCATGATGTAGAATTTTATGAAATTTGGAAAAATAGTAATACTGAATGAGGATAAAATTTAACAAAAAAAGTGAAAGATTAAAAAAAAAAAAAAAGAAACATTAGACTGGTGGGATCCTTCCGGTTTCCATCACTAAAACGACCCTTGCCACACAAAGACTCTGGTACTTTATCCAAGATTGAGAGAGCAATTCTAGAGACCAGACACACAGACTTACAGGGATGTTTAAAAAGTCACCTCAGAGACATGAAGGACTAAGACAAGAGATAACCAGATGCCGGGTAAATTACAGTGAACCTGTGCAACAGAAACCAAGGCCACAGGCATCATCAGAACCTGCCTCTCCACATGCAAAGTCCTGGATAACTAAACACTGAAAAGCAAGATTCTGCAACACATCTCACAGACGATGTTAGGAAGCACTTTAAGAAGGATAAATAACACTCTTAAAAATACGGATAATACAGGTAAACGGTAGGAAGCTCTTAAAGAGGAAACAATAAAAATCCCTTTGAAATTACAGGGAAAACAAAAACGATGAAGGAATTAAACAAAACCATCTAGAATCTAAAATTGAAATATAGAGAAATCACACAGGGTAACAACAAAAGAGACAAAGGACAAGAATTAAAAAGATAATAAATATGGTATTTGTAGAGATGATATGATAATTATACAAATGACTTCCCCCAAATTCCACCAAGACAACTCCTAAACCTGATAAAACAACTTCCAGCAAAATGGCTGGATTTAAAATTGACTCAAACAAATCAATAACCTTCTTCTACTAAAAGGATAAACAGGTTGGGAAAAGAATTAGGGAACAACACCATCACAAGTAGTCACAAATAATATAAAATATCTTGAGTGACTCTAACCAAACAAGTGAAAGATCTAACATGACAAGAACTTCTATCTGAAGAAAAAAAAAATGGAAGAAGATCTCAGAAGATGGAAAGATCTCCCCACTATGCCTCATAGATTGGTCAAGATTAATATAGAAAAATGGCTATCGAAGCCGAAAGCAATCTACAGATTAGGGAGAAAGAACAATTTTCAAATTCTTCGAGATCAAGGGATTATGCCAGTGAAAGTAGTGAAAATAGCCTTGTTACTAGCATGAATTAAAATTAATGAAATTTATCAAAATCCCCAAACAATTCTTTGCAGACATGACAGAGCAGTTCGTCTCAACATCATGTCAGAACCAAAAATCAGATTTCTAAAACAACCCTGAACAATAAAGAGAGAGTATCACTATCCCCACTGACTCATACCACAGAAAATTAGTAATCAAAACCCATGTGGTGTTGGTATAGAATACACGGGTTTGTCCATGCTTGTGCAGCAAGTGCTTAACTGCTGAGCCACAAAGCACATACTATTGTTTGCCACTAAGTACTAGCAAATTAGTTGG
This sequence comes from Rattus rattus, assembly GCF_011064425.1. NCBI lineage: Eukaryota > Metazoa > Chordata > Mammalia > Rodentia > Muridae > Rattus > Rattus rattus. The sequence goes on along the minus strand of NC_046157.1, from coordinate 42,879,381 downwards.
CTTTCAAACGTTTAGAGGAATTCATTTTTTAACAGATATCTAGATTTTATATTTCTGGATCATTGTTTATGTTACTGGTATAATTGTTTCGATATCATTTTAATAATAAATATGCATTCAATGTCTACATTTAAAAAAAAATGCAATAACCAATTATAATTGCTTGTCCTTTCCGATCGAGTAGAGCTGGTCATTACAGTCCAATGCATGGGCTAGAGTTCATAAAATACTGCTGACATACATCCACAGAAAGTTGAAAGAAATTTCTCTCCAGTCAAAAAGTTCTTCTTTAAAATCCTTGATGGATTTACTTGTAAGAGAAATAATCCCAACCCGAATAATCTAAGGCTGCTTAAGCCTGGCAAAGGAAGGTAAAAGTCCTGAACAAAGATATTCAACCTAATAATGAAAAGGAAAAGGTACCTCAACTCTCATGACATGCTGGGCACAAGCAAGAACCTCATATTGTTTATACATATCCATGGGTAACCTATCAATGACAAGACTGCAGGAAATAAAAATGTAAGGAGCCTATCTTACACGCAAATATTGTCTAAAACTACCAGAAGTCCACCTTTTCAAGAACTGGGACCCCGTGAACCCCAAGATATATCCATTCAAAATACATATAAAAAGAATTTAAAATAGAAAAAAATCAAAACAACATGATATTTTAAGTTCATAAACTCTATAATCTGACTGCAGAAATATGTGTAAATAGATGATACCAGATAAGTGATTCATAAAATTGTTTGAAAGGGCTAATGCAATAAATCCATGGGTAGAAATGCAATGTAGAAGAATTATAATATTCAACATTAATGAACAAAAAACTTCTAAGATTGGCAGAGAATCCTTATAAAATTTAAGCCTTATATTTTAATATAAATGGAAAATTATAAAAAAGGTACTATAGGAAACACATTAAGTATAATACTTTGGACACCACAAATATTAGAAAGATGGGAGACATTTAGAATCTAAATAAACATGATCAAAAAAACTAAAACTATAATATGTTTATTTTAAACCACCTGTTAGTCTTTTTCTATTGCTGGATAAATCCAATGACCAATGAAAAACTTACATAGAAAAAAAATACTTTGAGGCTTACAAGTGTTACGAAATTAAAGTCCATTAACATCATGTCATGAGTGGGTACTAATCCTGAAGGTTGAACTGAGGTGCAATTCCACCCCTCCCTCCATACCCCCCTCAACAAGTTCACACAGCTAATCCTTCAAACAATTCTACCAACTGAAACCAAATATTCAAATCTATAAACCTATGGGGGATGAGGCATTCAAACACAAAAGGAGAAAAGGAAGGAAGGAAGAAAAGCTGCAAGAGAAAATGCTAGGTTTAAATTTAGACAAATCCATAAGAATGCTTTCAAGAATATTTCTCAGCATGAACTGGTAAAGTTAATATGGTAGAGGAAGCGATTGTATGTTTCAAACCCATGAAGAAATAGATTAAGGGGAGAAACAATCATTTCTTTAATTGTGTAAAATATCAGATTTCAGTGAACAGTTTTAATCTCATGGTCATAAGGTGGTCCTATTAAACTGAATGAGTCAACACAAAAAGGTTGAAACTCCAGAACAGATCACACTGATGGGCTGGTATAGTTAAGGAGGGGGAAGAGGAGTGGCTCAAATATATTGTGTACGTGCACCAGATTATGAATGAATAAAAATAAATAAAACAAGAAAATAACAGAAATAAAGTAACTGCTGATCTTAGTGCCATCAAAGGTTAGAGAAGTAAAAACTTTCTACTATGAAACACAAATTATAAGTATTTATGACCAAATCCATCATTACAGAAAAATATTTAAAGCAATTCTACAAACGGATATGAAATATTACAGATTTGACTGCAAGAACACAGGAAGAAACAAAATCTTATTAGAAAAAAAACTTTAAAAAATTAGGAAAGAACCAACGCATAGATTAATCAGCATAAAGTATACCTCTAGGTGAGCTGAGGGTAAAAGGTGGGAGAAGAAAAAAAAATGCAAATTACCAAAAACAACTAGAAGGAAAAAACAACACAAAGAGAATTTAGTAAAATTTCTTTTTTTTAAATAATTTTATTTTTCTATAATGACTGTGTATTTACATTTCTATGTTTTCCTTTGAATTTATCATACCCTCCCACACCCCTGCCTCCTGAGGGATGCTCCCATTCTGTACCACTCAACCTCAACACCTTGCCATTTACCCTCCATTGGGAAAACAAGCCTACATGGATAGGGCTTTTTCTCCCCATCATCACTAACAAAACCAACCTCTGCCATATGTAGCTGGAATCGTGGGTCCCTTCCATGTGTTCTCTTTTCTGGTTGGTAGTTTAGTCTCTCTGGAAGCTCTGGGAGGTCTAGTTGATTTAATAATGTTTTTTCTTTCCCTGGAGTTTACAAACACTTCACCCTCTCTCACTTACTCCCTATTGCTCCAGTCCTATGATTAGCTGCAAGCATCTCATCTATGTCAGTAAAGGCTCTGTGACCTCTCAGGGGTTTCATGCCAAATCATCAGCAAGTGCTTCTTTGGCTTCAAGTGATGGTGCTCTGTGTTGATGTCTGCAGATGGGATGGATCCTTAGGGTAAGAAAGTGTATGGCTGGTCTTTCCTTCAGTCTCTACTCCACTCTTTTTCCCTAAATTTCCCTTTTAGAGAGGTAACCCTGAAAAGAAAATAGACATAAAGCAGCAAACAAACAAAACAAAAGGAAAAGAGACACAACCCATCCACATATGGGTTCCCAGTACTGAGAGGATAAAACATTGAGTCACACTCATATTCAAGTTATATGCAACTGATAAGCATTGTAAAGGAATCTTCTCCCATAGAAGATTCTAAAGACATACACACAATAAAAAAGAACCAGCTATAAAATCAAAAAAACCAAACAACCAACCAACACTGGCAATGCACAAACTAGGTAAGACCAAATATTCCTAAATAAAGCAAAAGAAAACAAAAAAGTCCACAGAAATGCCACTGGAATCCTTTTGTGTTGCACCCATTACTGGGCATGAGGCTTGGCCTGGATTGTGCTTTATATATCCGTGAGACTCAATATGAAAATAATGGTAAAGAAACATAGCAATAAGATAGAAGTCTGGTGGGGTGGGTGGGGTGGGTGGGGTGGTGGTTAGAGACATCCTAGTGGAGACATCCTAGTGGCCAAGTGGGGTAGGTGTTGGGGAGGAAGTTTGTGATATGAACAGTTGGGGGGTGTACCATGAGGTAAAATCAGAGTGAAAAGAAAGAAAGGAAGGAAGGAAGGAAGGAAGGAAGGAAGAAGGAAGGAAGGAAGAAGGAAGGAAGAAGAGGAAGAAAGAGCTGAGCAATAAAATGGTGCCTAAAAAATGGTGCTATCCAGTGGAAGGGGAAGTCCTGCTAAGGTGAACCCCAGTGAACTAGATTGTTTGGGGAGGGCGTCGAGGGGGGATGGGGGGGAACACTGCCCATAAAGGGAGGGGAGGGGGATGTTTGCCCGGAACCGGAAAAGGGAATAACACCTTTATATAAGAAATACTCAAGTTAATAAAAAAAATGGCATGTATAGTTCTTCATATCTTTTGTGTTTGTGTTCATATTCTGTATACTTTTCTGAGTATGTGAAATGCTAAAAATATTTAGGAAAATATGCACCTGTCTTTTTCAGTTGATTCTCAGAATGGATGAAATATCAAGTAATGCTGAGCATTTATTCTAGGAAGTAATGTATGTGTACAAATAGAAAACCTCTCAGCATATTAGTTGGTGTCTATTTGATTTAATGTAATTAGGATCTAATTTTGTAAGATATTTGGAATTTAGAACTTAGTCAATTTGTTGGAAGTGGTTTTTGTTTTATCGGCATAGTAATTATGGTCAGTGATGATTTATTATATTCTTTAAAAATGTAAAGTCATGGGCCCTTGAGTGTTCTCATTTGAAGCATAATTAAATTCATTAAAGTGTGATTTAAGCATTCCATATTTGTGTGTGTGTGTGTGTGTGTGTGTGTGTGTGTGTGTGTGTGTGTGTGTGTAGGGGAGATATTTGTGTATTTGAAGCATTGTGTTGCATGTAATAAATAAAACTTGTCGTTTAAAAAAAAAGAAATGGTACTATATCTAAAAGGTCAAAACACACAAGAAATGTCTAAATAAATAAAAATAGAAACATATTTTTCAAAATATTATTGGTTTCTTTATCATTGGTCAGCTTCTCTTAAGGCATGGGGCCTCCTGAATGCATTGGGTGTAGCCAGTATGGGAGAAGATTCACTTTGCCAGTATATCAGTTGCACATAACTTATTGATTAGTGTGACTCAGTATCAGCTTCCCCCTCTCAGTGCTGGGAACCCATCTGTCCTGAACCTGTGCAGATCATGTATGCCTTGCCACTGTCTCTGTGATTTCACATGTGAATCAAAACTTGTATGTTTAAGACACTATCTTCCTGAGTCACCTGTAACCTTCTGGCTTTTTTCAAGCTTCTGCCTCCCCTTCTTATAGAGATTCCCTGAACCATGAGAGGAGGGTTTTGAGGAAAGCATTTCATCCTGAACTGAACCTCCAATATCTCTTACTTTTTTGCAGAATATCCAGCCAATTCTTTGTCTACTGACATCTCTCACTTACCTGTAGGTTCAAAAGTTTAATCACTCCTCTTTTTCTTTCATCGCTTACACCTCTCTCTTTATTCCTAACATTACATATGTGTGTGTGTTTATGTATGTATGTATGTGGTAAATGTATAAGTGGCCTTGAGAATAAGAGTATCAGCATCAGTATGAAAATGTGTGTAATACCATTTTTTTAGGAAGAGATAATTTTGATCTGTAGATGGATCATTCCATGTATGTAAACCCAGATAAAGTATCCCTAATATTAGGGAGTTTTATTCCCAGCCAACCAACAGGTAAAAGATGGCATCAAATCCTCTTACCACTATATGAATTTAAGGACGTTTTGTTCCAAAGTTATCCATCTGTACAAGGCAAATCAACAAAAATGTGTGCTTTGTGAGTTCAGGGTTTGGATTTTTTTCAGTTGTTAAAGGGCAAGAATGAAAATATTTCCTTCTGTATACTTTTTATTTATTTTTTTTCTAAGTGTATCTTATTTAGTTCTTCAATCTACTTAATGAGTCAACCTGTGGATTGCTCTCAGAGAAACAAATCAGTTCTTGTCATAACACCAGAATTCAATGAGCTAAGATCATCTTCATACTGGTTGACTCTACATGGCTTTGACCTTCTTTTCAATAATTCTTTTGACTATGTTCAACATTTGTTTATTTATGTGATATATATGAGCTGAATTCTTCAGCAATAATATTCCACCAATTCACAACAAATATCTCATGAAAGACATTTGATGGTTCTGAGGTTTCCTGAGGTTTTCTTCCCATGACTCCCACACAAACATGCCAGCAAACATAGAAAATGTGACATGAATTTCAGGCTCCCTAACATAAATTTATCTCTAAAGTATCATACACAAAGTGCTTTTGAGAGAAAATAAAATGATTTGTAGTATTTAGTACATAAGAAGATAATATAAGATTGTAAATTGTTAATTTGCTTTTCCTTTTATCATGATATAAGAACACATTTTTTCCTCATTAGCTCAATGCTTTACTCAATTGTCCACAGATGTTTACAATACTGCCACATTTATTTTCTCAGTCACTTAAGGATGCCCTTCTGTAAATACTTCAGCGTATATTTCTTTTTTAAAATTTTTATTAGATATATTTCTTTACTTACATTTCAAATGTTATTCCCCTTCCTGGTTTCCTGTCCATAAGCACCCACTCCCTCCCCTCCCAGTCCCCCATATGAGTATTCCAACTATACATCCCCCTTACTGCCATACCCAAATTCCCCTGCACTGGGGGTCCGACCTTGGCAGGACCAAGGTCTTCCCCTTCCACTGGTGCCCGGACAAGGCTATTCTCTGCTGCAAATGCAGTTGGAGCCCTGGATCAGTCCATGTATAGTCTTTCAGTAGTGGTTTAGTCCCTGGAAGCTCTGGTTTGTTGGCATTGTTGTTTTTATGCAAGCTCCTTCAGCTCTTTCAATCCTTCTTCTAATTCCCCTCAAGGAGGTCCTGTTCTCAGTTCGATGGTTTGCTGCTAGCATTGACCTCTGTATTGAGATGCTCTGGATGTGTCTCTCAGGATATAAGTTTACATGTATGCTTATGAACAATGAATACAGATATCTACTAATACATTAAGGAGATAATTATATATTTAAATGAAATTCAATAATCTTGTTCAATATTCAGAATTTCAAAGTTGCTTAAACAAAAAATATTCATATTTACCTCTAAAATATTGTGAATTCTAATAAAATTAGCCAATATTAATCAGATCTAAACAGATATTTTCAACATTTTCTTCACAGAATCTATGACTTGCTTGTTTCGGAGGCTGTAGATAATAGGATTTAATACAGGGATTATAACTGTGTAAAACAGAGAGAGGATCATGTCTTGATCATCTACTTCTGAAGATGCAGGATGAACATACATGAAGAGAAGAGGCCCATAGTATAAAGATACAGACAAAAGGTGGGCTCCACAGGTAGAGAAAGCTTTCCTTATGCCCTTGTCAGATTTCTTTTTTAAAATTGTAAAGAGAACAAATGTGTAAGACGTCAGAACAGTCATAATGGTAAACACTTGTATTGAACCAGAGAAAATGAAAATGATCAGATAATTTAAAGAAGGATCAGTACAGGAAATTTTTAACAGTGGTATAACATCACAGTAAAAATGATATAGTATGTTGGAATTACAAAAAGTTAACCTGGATAAAAAGCTTTCATGAATCACAGCATGAAGAAAGCCACCTACAAATGACAAGGCCAGTAAGCGAATGCATAATCTATTGGTCATAACTACTGGATAAAGCAAAGGATTGCATATAGCTGCATAGCGATCATAAGCCATTGCTGCTAAGAGAAAACATTCTGTGGTCACACTTATTGCAAAGGAAAAAAATTGTGTCATGCATTCGGCGACAGAAATCACCTTACCCTTGTCCAAAAGATTAAATAGCATCTTTGGTGTCACTGTGGATGATAACCAAGTATCCACAAAGGCTAAGTTACTAAGAAATAAGTACATGGGGATGTGAAGTCGAGGGTCATTCCAGATGAGAGTGATCAGACCAAGGTTCCCCACAATGGTCATGAGGTATATTACCAAGAACACTAGGAACAGGGGTGTTTTCCACTGTGGTTGGCATGTGAGGCCTGTGAGAATGAACTCTGACCATAGGGTTTCATTCTTCTTTTCCATGCTGTCATTGAGTGTCTCCTGAAATTAGATGTGATGAATATAAGATAAATAGTGACTGGGAAAGATTTATGTGAATACTGAAGGAACTACTAGGGATGAAGCAATATATTAGACTTTGCTCATTGCAAACCCTCATTAACCCTAAGGGTACCCAAAGAAATGAAATTTGGCAAATGGATGTTCTCCATTTTACAGAGTTTGGTAAGCTGAAATACATACATCATACTATAGATACATATTCAGGATTTCAATGGGCAACTGCCTTAACGTCAGAAAAGGCCGATTCTGTAATTACACATTTGTTAGAAGTTATGGCTATAATGGGAATACCCATACAAATTAAAACGGACAATGGTCCAGCATATATCTCTAACAAGATTAAGCGCTTCTTTGACTATTATAATATAAAACATGTTACAGGTTTACCACACAATCCTACAGGACAAGCGATTGTGGAGAGATCTAATCGAAGTCTAAAGGAGATGCTTAACAGGCAAAAGGGGTCAACAAAAACTCCCAGAGATAGGATACATAGTGCTTTATTAACCTTAAATTTTTTAAATGCTGATGAACAAAACAGCACAGCTGCTGAAAGACATTGGATTGTGGAAAAGACTACTGAACTAAACCAGCCTGTTTATATTAAGGATATTCTGATGTCAGAATGGAAAATGGGAAATGTGTTACGCTGGGGGGGTTGTACTATGTTTCTACAGGAGAAAAAAGCTGGGGTTCCTTCCAAGCTGATAAAATCAGAAATGACAGGGGAGACCTCCTGAAGTCCTTGGCAACACAGAAAAAAGGAGACTAAGACGATCAACAAATAGGTGATGTATATATGAGGTTGTTTAGGTCTCAAATATGAACTGGCTGAGACTGAAATGTCTATAAACAGCCAGTGATATTTTGAGTGCAAATTCTCATAACTTGTGTCACGATGTATTACAAAATTATGTTACGATTTGATTATATGATTAACCTAACCTAAAAAAAGGTAGTCATTTTTTTTTTTTTGATCTTTATTTACTAAACTGTGCACCCTGCTTATCCCATTTGAAAATGCTTATAGAACTATATAATGCTTGTAAAGTTTTGTATGCTGCAGGATGAAGGAAGAGAAAGATAGCTCTGAAATGATACACACTCTGGGATGCTGAGATTCCGGGACTTTCCAGTCCAACTTCGTGTTTGATTCTCCCTTAATTACACTGAAGATGCTTGATTTAAAGGCCTGCTTTCAGAACTTTCCCAGAATGGACATCTTACTTATCCAGCCCTTCAGACTGTCATAGTCAAGATGTCAGCTAAGCGATGAACTTTCTCAGCACAGAATGACTGGCAGGCAAATCCCTGCTAGCTCTCTACTTCGACAAAGCCAACTTTTCCTAATACCCTTTGGCCCCAGAAGGAATTCTTCCTTCAATCCAGCTAGAAGCAGACAAGGAAGATCGTCGTCCCATTTCCTTATGTTGGGGTGGATGGTTCTGTTTATTTAAGAACTGTGGATAAGTTTTCTTTTTAAGGGATACAATACAAATGTAGCTTTGGGCAGGGGAAACTAGAGAATGTAAACTCAGGGATTGCTACTTTTTCCTTTCCTTTTTGTATCCTTCTTAGATATAGTAATACATAGAAATTAGAGAAATAGACAAACAGATAGATTGGCAACTTACTCTTAAACAAAATTTTACCGCTTATATTTTACATTGATAGAAATGTTTTGTAATTGATACAAAGTTGAAGCTGTAATCTTTTCATTGGTATAGAATGCATTTTTACACAAATGAGGTTTTCAATGGTATACTTTCTTGTTGATTTATAATTGAGATTAATATTGCTTTTAACATGGGCATTGTGCCTCCACTATGCATCTAAGAATACAAGTCTAGACCCGGTCCTATAACTGCTGTTATACATTATTTTTAGTTGATTAACCAGTACCAGCTAAGGGTCAGATGGCAAGGTTATGGTTCTAAGTCAGTTTAGATGGGTTTTGTAAATACTTCATTAGAGAGGGCCAACGGTACTCTATGCTTAACAGTTCAGAAACGCCTATGTAGATAGGAATCTTCAAGGCATCAGAAGTCCAAAGAATAACCTGTTTATGGACATTTCTTCATCTAGATCATTTTACTAGAGACTTGTCTGCCCTGACAGGGGCCCCTTAGACTCAAGAAGAACTTGAGCATCAATGGAGTTGCTCAAATCGCGGTAACGCAGCCACTGAGCAAATTGCTTCAATTCATCTACAGACAAGACACTGTCCAGAAAGGACAAATTATGCAGAATAGTCGATTGATAATCTCTGCCGAGGCAGGGTGATCAACCCTTCAAAATCTGCATTGATAAGGTCTGTCAGATGATCCTGGGCCAGAAGGCTGAAAGACTGATGCTCCAGCATATTGGGAATAAGGGGACTGTCCAGGTGATCAGCAGTCTTTATAAAATTGGCTAAGCTTGGAAGCCATGTTTTGTGCTTCCTATGTTTTCAGGTAATATTAATCATTCTTGGATTTCTGATGTGGTTGGAGACTAGTAGTCTCATGACACAACCCGAATGGTTTAGTATTGAGAAAGATGATAAATCTGTTAGAGTAGTTTTAGGGTGTCATAGGATCTAGAACCAGGATATAGTCAAGTATAGTTTTAGTATAGATGACATGGTTAATGAACAAAATTGATGGACTGGGTGATCAGCGTATTGTTGGTTTTATAAATTGCAGAATGGTAATAATGATGCTTAGTTCACCTATGTATAGGAAAAGTTTTTTTCAACTGGACAAAAAAGGGGGAAATGTTGTGGTTTGCCTTGCCAAGATGTGGTGTGGATAACATGGTTGGTGAACAGAGTTGGTGGACTGGGTGATCAGCATATTGTTGGTTTTATAAATTGCAGAATGGTAATAATGATGTTAGTTCACCTATGTATAGGAAAAAGTTTTTAACTGGACAAAAGGGGAAAAGTTGTGGTTTGCCTTAGGGTTTCTCTGAATTTGTTAAATAAAAAACAAGATGCGTGAGATTTGGGCAGAGGTAGGAGTTGGGAGTGAGAGGGGATTAGATTCAGAGGTTAGGTTGACAGTTGACAGTTGGAGACAGTTGAGCAGTGGAACCTGAGGGGGGGGGGAGGATTGAGGGATTGAGGAGGAGGGGTTAGAGAAGGAAGCCAGGAGGAAGAGAGGGAGTTGAGAGACGATGGGGAACTGAGGGAGTTAGAGGTACCAGGGGGAGAAGAAGCTGGAGACTTGGTAAATAAAAGGTGCAGGGATGAGTAATTTGGGAACTGGGATTAGGACAGTGTAATGGATCTGCCAAATCTAGACGCTGGATTGCTTTAATGCTAAATGAGTGTGTTTTTTTTTAAGAAAGAGTCTCAATTTAAGTAAGTGTGGCTGGGCTGAGTTTATGCCAAGATATCCAGCAGATATCTCTGGGCACTGAGGTGTGGAACCCTAGCAGGGGAAAAACACCAGTTGTATGCTCTTTTGTGTAAGAGTCTCAGTATAAGAAAGTGTGTGGCTGGGTTGTGTTTCTGCCAAGATATCCAGAAGATATCTGGGGAAGCGAGGTGTGGAACCCTAGCAGGGAAAAACACCCTGAGGGAAAACATTCCACCCCCGGTTTTCGTTTATACATTTTTACTTTTACTTTATTTTTATTTATTTACGACAACAGATATACCTAGTGCTCTTAACAATGCCACATTCTCACTTCCATAGGAAGACTTTCCCTTCATATTTGACATAATTTCACATTTCTTAGTGAATTTGAAACTGCAACAGAATAAATCTGATTTAAAAAAAAATAGAATCTGCATTCTGCCTGGAGCTGATATAACTCATTTAACTGCAGACCATTTTAATAAATTTTACAGAGAGGAAATGTGGGAATCAATGAAAATGAACAGAAAACCTTGAAAAGCAACTCACAGTGAGTTTAGAAAAACAAGGGAGGAATAAAATGTGCAAGGAACAAGGATATATGGTTATTGCAGAGCAATCAAAAGAGCAGAGCGAACTGTCGAGGATAGGCTGAATATGATGAAAGAGAAAGGCATTGGAAGTTAGATGCACGGATTTGTCTTCACCCCAAAAGCCATCACAATTGCCAATCAAGTATTTCTCCTTTATTAGCTATAGTTTTATCCATAAATTCTGAGTACAAGGAAAGGCCCTAATTTAAAACTTTCCTTTAAAAGTCATGCTCTTCTCAGATATATAGTATAGCACAGTCTGGTTGTCTTTTCCATAGCTATTGTTTATCCTTAGATACTAGGGCAGCATGAATGCTAATTTCATAAATACATATCATTGGACTTGAGAAAAGCATGTATCTCAAATACTCTGCCACCACTAATAGAAGCAGAAGAACAGATGTTGTGATGAGAAGTTCCTTAATGGTAGTCATTTACCATTGTTCATGCATATATATGAAAGCTCACAAGGTAAATTTCATATTCATACAAAAAATTAAATTTTATAATGGTCTTATGACAATGAGTAAAGAAGATTTAATCTAAAATTGGGCTTATATTGAAAGTGCTTTCCTCCACAGAAACCTGATTAAGGTAATATAAATGATCATCACCAGTAATTCCAGTGCCAGAATATTTCATTTGGAGTTGTGCCCCCTCTACATAATTCCAAGCACTGAACATGTGACATTGATCAACTTACTTCATGGGCAGATCCCTGTTAATCCATAAGTTCTGAAAAGAACAGTCAAACACTTCCTGGCACACATGCATTTATATGTGCATGTATCTTACTTATATACATATATCAAAAAATATTGTCAGGTGTAGTAAAACATATAAAGCTAATCTTTAATCTAAAAAATTAATCAGAGTGTAATGTGCACTAAGCACAATTTGTCATTTGTTGAAACAATGAAGACTATTTCTCAAGTTAGAGTCATTGATTGATTATTTAAATTTGTCTGTAAAGGTTTTTTTAATAAGTTCTATCTTATAAAATAAAGTCATTATGATTCACTCAATAGGATAATAGAAAAGTCAATTCATCAAACCATCACTCTTACATCATTGATTTTTTTCAAGTTTTAAGAAAACAGAATAACAGGATCCTGTCACTATTGCTCATTTAACTGTTTTTATATTAATTTACTCTAATTAATACATATGTACAATATTTTACTTTCATGTAAAAGTTTAAAATATAGGAATTATTTCTACCTTACTTATATATATAGAGAGAGACAGCAGAGATCTTTTAAAGCATTAGGGCATCAGGAATTTGAAAGAGAACAAGTGGGGTGCAAGGGAAGGGTAGGAGGAAGGAAAGGGAAGGAATAAATCAATTACATTTTAATTTCAAAAATGCTTTCAATAATAATAACAAAATCTTGAAACATTTTTTAAAATATTACAAAACAAAAAAACAAACCTGTAAATTCAGAGGACTGACAGCAACAAAGGCAGCAATGTTTTTCCACACTCTTTCATTTAAGAGGCTGTTTCCAAGTCTTAGTAAGTGTGCCTTATATACATTTGAAGTCCAAGAACCAATGTCTGTCTTAATCTCTTCCTATTCCACAGAGGGAGTGGAAATCTAGAATTACCTTGAGGACAAGAGGGTTGCCTGCAGGACAAACTGAAGCTGCTCCACTAGAGTTTGAGAGTATGAGTAAAGGTTGTTTCGTATATCAGTGTTTCATGGTAGAGCAGATCTTCCTGTAAAGTGTGAGGACTTTCATGTGTGTTCCCTAGGACCCCCAGCACATGCCTATAATCTCTGTGCTTTTATAGTAAGCTAGAAGCAGAAGGAAGAGAATCCCCAGTTTCCCAAAGGCCATCTATTTTAGTATATGCACAGCAACTGACAAAGACCCTATCTCAAACATGGTGTAAAGTGAGGAGCAACACATGAGGTTGTCCCTGACACATTCATGATTGCATGCATGTCTCTTTTCTCTCACACAATCACATGCATGTGTGCACATCATGTATTCACACAAATCTTTAGTAAATTGGAGCTGTTGCCACATGGTCAATTAGCCATCATTTTGATCAATGGTGGCACTGAATGAATGGAAAGGGATATACATTAGTTACTTACGTAGCAAAGACAGCATATGGGAATAAAAGTTAGTGGCAGCTTATCGTTTAGAAGAAATAGACTCTTATGGTGAAGCAGAGTAGTGAGAAACTGGCTCACGATACACAAAGCATGATGCTGCAACTTGTCCAATGGCACTGACTAGGAAACAGAGAGCTCAGACCCGAACTGTCTGGTTCCCTTCAACCTTACACCAAAGGCTTTATATCTTCCAAACAGGGATCATGTCCAAAAGTTTCTACAACCTAAACCATAGTGTCACCAGCTGGGAACCAAGTAATCAAACACATGACCTTGTGGGGAAACTTTTATTCAAACCATAACACCCAGAAACCCTTCATGTAGTGCCCAGGTATAAGACAGAGAAAGAAAACACAGTAGCCTCATGATTCCTGTTCAAGGATATGTTGTAAGCAGCATGTTTGTCAATAGGCCCCAATTCTGCAATAGTTTTTTCTGCCCTTCAGTAGCATTATGGGCTAGAAACTTGGCCTTTAAATCATAGGATTTAGGACCACATTCAGAATCCAAATGCATTTAGTCTACCTATAAGATTTCCCAATGTCTTCACTGTTCTGAGTATAAATCTAATAAAACCAAAAAGCAAAATAACCTAAAATACCAAGTTATATGTTTCCAAGATACATTATTATAGGTGTCTTAGTTTTTTCTATTGCTGTAAAAAGAAAGTATGACCAAGTCGACTTGAAGAAAATGTGTTACTAGGATCATGCTTACATTTTCAGAGAATTAGTCCATGGCCATCATCGTGGGGAGCATGGCAGCAAACAGAAAGGCATGGCTATTTAGCAGTACATGAAAAGTTACATATAGATGCAGATGGTGGAACTGTTTGGGAAGGTTTGGGCACTGTGGCCATATTGGGATATGTGTCAATGGAAATGGGCTTGAGGTTTTCAAAGTTTACTTCCAGTTGCTTCTGTATGCTTTTTCTGTACCCACATTATTTTCAAGTGGAAAACAAATGCTGTCAACCTGATTTCCAATAGGATCTATATTACCATCTGAAATATTATGTATGTCATTTCTACTTTGAGAATTCTATCACCTTTCCAGACATTTGATGTATCTTACAGTTGACAAAACAAAACAAACAAACAAAAAACCCAAAACTTTTCCTTAACTTTCCTTTGTAAAATTTTAGGCATATTTTAGCATACTACTGAAAAATTTGAAACGTCTTCTGAGAACAAATTTCAAATGATTCTGAACTGCATATTCAGGCACAGGCGCAACAATAACCCCACCACCTTCTTGGTACCAAGGTGTAGATCTGATTGGTACCGATTTTTAATTTTAGTCAGTTTTCCATTAACACAGAAATTGGTTTGGAGAAAAACTTAAAAAAGAAAAGTTCATTTTTTGTATCTATACATAGATTGTTTTCCAATCTTAGTACAGTCCCTGCAAATGCTTCACAGAGAAAAACTAGCAGCTAGATGAACTTGCGACTGAATGGTCTATGGACTTTTTCATGGTCTATTAAATTACTTTGCAAGTGGAAATGCTCATTGTTGAATATTTTCCCTAGTGCCTATCATAAATTGGACATGCAGATTAGTGCCCCATCAAATTAAATATACCAGCCTGGCTTAAGTGATCCATGAAGACAGAAGGAGTGTTGATTCAACTATACACCGTTCCCTCTTCCTTTATATTATGTCCTCTTTCATGCCTTATGTGTACAGTCTCAAGCGGAGTTTCTCCTGAAAAACTAGCAGGGAACATGAGGAACCAGTCTGCACACAAATGGTTCTGTGTTTTATCCAAGTTTGCAGTGGTCAATGCCTACATCATTGGGGAAATTCTTCTATGTAGCAGAACTCTCAACACTGAAATTAGTTGTTAAATTTCTTAGGAAAGCTATTTGTCCAGATGTTCAAATATATCAGTTTTATCAGCTAGAGTTAACAGTTTGGTTGAAAAGTAAAGAACTTGGAAAAAACATGATTCAAATAATATGTGACAAAGGCCTGGGAATGTAGCAGAGTGGTAGAGTATTTACCTAGCATTCACAAGATCTTGATTTCAAGACCCAGCACTTGCTGACAACTAATGTTAAATATTTTGTGTTCCATGTAAATACTCATGAAAGGTGTCTACAACAAAAGAGAAAATTAGCACCTTGAAGACAGGATGACTCATTCTTTAGTTGCCACCCCAGTGTCTTTCTTCAGCATCCAGTCATCACTCAACATGGATGAAAAAATATGGACTTCATGGTGATGATAATTACTCATGCTTTCAGCATCCTGAAGTTTCACACAGAAGACACTGTTCTCTCTCTCTTCTCTCTCTCTCTCTCTCTCTCTCTCTCTCTCTCTCTCACACACACACACACACACACACACACACACACACACACACACACACACACACACACACACACACACACACACATCAGTCAAGTCCAATTTGTGCTGATCCTGGTCCAATACTTTGAAGCATGATCAATACACCAGAGACCACCTCTCTAAATAAAGAAACTTTTTGTCTCCTAGCAGCAATCAATTCACAATACCTCCTCAGCTAGTTACTGCCAGAATGGGGGTGAGGGGGACTTTATATGAGAAGGGGATCCTATCTACCAAAGAACTTCAATTAATCATCATCAAGGTCACTAATATCCATGACCGCCAACTGCTCTGAAAGGACAATGTTGGCTTTGTTATCTGGCTCCAGGCCTGCCTTCATAGCCTCCTTGGTCACAAGAATTTTGCTGAGTGTTCCCACTTCTTCAGGACCTTGTCCAACTCCCCTCTGCATAGTGAGATTCTGTTTGACTTGAGCCTCTGCAGTAGTTATGCACATAGTCATAGCATGATAGAGGGCTAATATCCAAAATATACAAAGAACTCAAGAAGTTAGACTCCAGAGAGCCAAATCACCTTATTAAAAAATGGGGTACAGAGCTAAACAAAACATTCTCAGCTGAGGATTATTGAATGGCCAAAAAGTGTGGGGAGCAGGTGTGGCGGCAGTCCCAAGATGGCGCCCGGGACTGCAGCTAAGTCTCATGACTAGCACCTGACTTCCTCACACACCTGAAACTAGCCACGTCCATTGTGAGAGCTGAGCAGGCGCACCATGACGCAAGATCAGGCCATGTGACGTGAACCTATGAACTGAGATTACACAGACTGGACTGACGAGGCGGAGTTGAGGGAGGATATAAGGGAGTGTGCTCAGGGGCTGAGAAGGAGAAAAAAAGAAAAGAAAGATTCCTGCTTGCATGCTGTAAGGTTCCTGAATAAACTGCTTTGAGAAGAACGCTGTGTTGTCGCCCTTTTCTGTGGGTCGGAGACAGAAGTGACAAGTGGTGGCCCGTACGGGGACCCTCAGAACTCACTGTGGTCAGGGCGACTAGCCGGTAAATTCCCAGATAAGTGGGACGAGAAAAGCTCTCGGATTGAGACTATAAGTTTCCCAGTTTTGGGACAAGTCGCACCAAGCACACTGGGGAACTCAACATCAGCTCAGACAGTTCGCCAAGCCCTCAAGGATTTGTTTAAAGTGAAACGAATCGGGCTAAAGAAACAGTAAAGAATTTTTTAAAAGCAATGGACCAGGTTGCTCTGTGGTTTCCGGTGACAGGACATCTTACAATGCCAAGTTGGGAGAAATTAGGGAAACATTTGAGGTTTGCCGAGGGGCAAGGGGTTTTACCAAAAGGAGTGCTGCCAGTGTGGAAATTAGTGAGAAATTGCATAGGGGATGAGGAAAGGTGTGGCGCGGAGCTCCAAAAGGGAAATGAGGCAGTAAATCAGGTTAGGGAGGAACGTTCTCAAAAATCAGAGACCGAAGGAAATTCTAGCAAGGGGGAAATGTCGGAAGACGATCTGGAAAGCATCGCCGACAGCTTAGAGAAAGTGAAACTAAAGATAGAACCATTGGCTTCGGGTCCGCCTCATCTGCCTCTGTATGCTCCAGGCAGGGCAGAGGGACATAGCTTATACCCGGAAACCTGGAGAGAACTGCAAGCCCAATGCTTCCCTGTATTTCAGGATGTGCAGGGCAATCGAACACATGAGCAGCTGGACTGGAAGATCGTCCAAAGGCTGGCTAAGGGAGTTTGTGCATACGGGCTTAGCGCTGCTTATGTTGTGGCGCAGCTAGAATCCTTACACCGATTTTACATGACTCCTAGCGATTGGCATCTGGCTCGCACCTGTGAGGCCAGTACTTGGACTGGAAGGCATATTATATTGAGTTTGCCACTGAGCAGGCAGCGCTCAACGCTCGTAATGGGCAGCCTGCTTGGGATCAAGATATGTTGTTAGGACAAGGGAGATTTATGGCAGGGAGCTCCCTTGCTCTGGATACATCCAAAGATATCCCCAGCCAAAACACTTGTTCATTATCCCACCTCAGTGGCTCAGTTAGCCTTGCTTGGCATTCAGCAGTGTATACAGTACTTTGGCATCCCGCCAAAGGATTCGATAGTTCCCTATAATGTAAAGCAGCTGGAAGTGTTGTCAGCCTCAGTAGATGATTGGGCTATTTTGAGGTGCAGTTTTCAGGGCAACTTTGATAATCACTTTCCCAAAGATCCAATCCTACAACTGCTTACAGCTCATCCTGTGATTTTTCCTCATATTATTTCAAAAAATCCTTTACCAGATGCTCTGCTTATCTTTACAGATGGCTCCAAGACAGGACAGGGAGCATATTTGGTGGCAGGGTCCTCCCCAGTTACCATACAATTTCCCCCTGCATCACCACAAGTTATTGAATTACAGATTGTGGTTAAGGTGTTTGAATTATTTCCAGGTCCTTTTAATTTGATTTCTGATAGCCAATATGTTGTTAATATGTTACTCTGTTTGGAAGTGGTGGGCAAAGTTAATTTAAAATCTACCATTGGAAATTTAGTTGTTACCTTACGTGATTTAATTTTAAAGATATCCTCACCCTTTTTTGTACAACATATTCATGCTCATACTGGATTGCTTGGATCCCTGGCTGTGGGGAATGATATTGTAGATAAAGCCTCTAGGGCATGCATGACCTTCTTCATTGCTTTGCCTGTTACATTGGCCCGAGATTTTCATTCACATTTTCATGTTAACTCCAAGACCTTGTCCTTCCGATTTAAAATTTCTCGTGCAGAGGCGAGAGATATTGTAAAAATGTGCCAAAAATGTGCCCTGTTATTGCCTCAGATTGGGGTTGGGGTCAATCCACGTGGGTTGTGCCCTCTACACCTATGGCAAATGGATGTTACCCACTTTCCAGAATTTGGAAAGTTAAAATATCTTCATGTTTCCATCGATACAGCTTCTGGAGTTGTTTTTGCCTCTCTCCATACAGGAGAGAAGGCATGTCACGTGTTTGCACATTGCTTTGAAGCTTGGTGTGCCTGGGGGCAGCCTAAAGAATGGAAAACTGATAATGGGCCTGCCTATACTTCTGCTTCTTTTGTGTCCTTTTGTAAAATGATGGGTGTTCGATTGACTCATGGATTGCCCTACAACCCTCAGGGGCAGGGCATTATTGAACGAGCCCATCCACACCCTAAAGGAATACTTAATTAAACAAAAGGGGGGAATTGCCTCTGCTGGCTCTTCCCCTAGGGAAAGATTAGTCATTGCCCTTTTTACTTTGAATTTTTTGAATGAGGACAAACATGGGTGGGTCACAGCCAAGCATCTAGGCAACCCTGATGCTTCTTCAAAAGGCCTGGTCATGTGGAAGGATGTCGTAACTGGTACTTGGCAGGACCCTGATCCAGTGTTGGTTTGGGCGAGAGGGTCTGTTTATGTGTTTCCCCAGGATCATCGGCAGCCACTGTGGGTCCCGGAGAGGCTGACCAGAGCGGTCCAAGATGAATGGAAGGAGGATACTATGGATGTTCCTAGTGTTGCCGATGCTTCCTGCAGTGATGGCTGAAGACCTACGCTGGGGGCTTTTATCTGTGTTTCCCAAGCCCCTGCCACTGATGCATTCAGCACAAGTGTTCCCTCCGATTTTTTTCCTCTAATGCTTTGCTAAAGCTACCCTTCCTACCCTGGGATGGGGATATAGCGCCTATAAATGATTTGATATGGCTTTAGTTAGAAGGATTGCTATGCTTTCAGATGATCTCTAATATTTCTCAGAATAGTGATTGCATTCAATTGTATAATCAGTCAGCAGCACGGTTTGATATGCCAATTAATATTACTGCCAGAGCTAATGCCACATGCATTCAAGGAGTGTGGCCTGCCATGATTTCCAAAGGCAATGCTAGCATACCTTCTCAACCTAGGTGGGCTCCCTTTTGCAAGGGTACCCATGATTCCCTTCCACCTTAGACTTGGTGTCAGGCAAGACAGGTGGCTTGGGCTGTAATGAATTATTTTACAGGCCATAATAGCTCATTTTCAGGATATAATTGGACTTATCAAAATCCAGCTCAGGCAGTAGCTAGTAATCCTTTTGATGTGTGGCTGTTGTGAGGTGAATGGCAGTTGCACAGATCTTTCCGCTCTGAGTATGCTGATGGGAGGGGGTTGGGGTAATGGAAGCTTTCATTGGAATGAGTCTATAGGGTTTGAGACCTCTGTATCTCAATGTGCTAGAGGGCAAAATGTTACATTTAAGGTTATGCCTGTCTGTATGTGGCCTCCTTTGTGTTTATTATTTATAATGGTAGTTATGATGATAAGATTTTAAATTATAGTAATGGTAATTGTTATTATAGCATGTGCTGGAATGCATATTCATATTCTTTGGCTGTTGTGACTAGGATGCCTCGCTTTGTACCCTGGCCTGTTCAGGCTCCATCTGCTATGATTTTGTTTAGGCCAAAAAGGGATTTTGGCATTACTGCAGCCATTGTTACTGCTATAGCAGTTTCTGCTGCCACGGCCATTGCTGCGGCCATATCCCTTATCTCCGTAGTACAGACTGCGACAGCTATAAATAATTTATCCGCAGGTGTTGTAAAAGCTTTGGATGTTCAGGGTAATATTAATAGTCAGTTGAAAGCGGGAATTTTGCTGCTGTATCAAAGGGTCGATTTGCTCCAGGAATAAGCGAATATTATGATGGAGTTAGTGCAATTGGGTTGTGAATGGAAATATTCAGGACTGTGTGTCACCTCCATACGATTTGTGAATGTCAGTCGTGCTGCTCAGTTATCCCGTAATACATCTCAGTATCTTATAGGAAATTGGTCTCAACATTTTGATGGACTAGTTCGGGAATTGAGACAATCCATCGTCCATATCAACTCCACCCGAGTGGACGTGAACTTAGCTGGAGGACTGGCAGATTGGATCACCGCCGCTGCCTCACAGCTGAAAGAATGGGCTGGACTTGCGGGACTTGCCCTATGCCTGATTCTTATTAGCGTCCTGGCCTTTTGGTGCAAGTGCCATATACAGTTTCGTCAGTGCAGAACTCAAGCCTTAATGATACAGGCCTTTGCAGCAGTGGAGAAAGGACAGTCTCCTCAAGTGTGGCTTGGTATGCTAGAGAAGTAGTCAATGACGGTAAGACTCCCTGGGTGTGTCACCAACCTAAGACAGGAATCAAACCTTAGCTGTTTGTCTCAGGATGATGGGTAAGGGGCATTGCTATAATGGGCAACCTAAGACAGGCATTCTCTCTGCCAAAAACATAAAGAAGGGGGAGATATGGGGAGCAGGTGTGGTGGCAGTCCCAAGATGGCACCCGGGACTGCAGCAAAGTCTCATGACTAGCACTTGACTTCCTCACACACCCGAAACTAGCCACGTCAATTGTGAGAGCTGCACAGGCACACCATGACGCAAGATCAGGCCATGTGACGTGGACCTATGAACTGAGATTATGCAGACTGGACTGACGAGGCAGAGTTGAGGGAGGATAAAAGGGAGTGTGCACGGGGGCTGAGGAGAGAGAAAAAAGAAAAGAAAGATTCCTGCTTGCATGCTGTAAGGTTCCTGAATAAACTGCTTTGAGAAGAATGCTGTGTTGTCGCTCTTTTCTGTGGGTCGGAGACAGAAGCGACAAAAAAGCACCTAAAGAAATGTTTAACATCCTTAGTCATCAGGGAAATGCAAATCAAAACAACCTGAGATTCTACCTCATACCAGTCAGAATGGCTAAGATAAAAAACTCAGGTGACAGCAGATGCTGGCAAGGATGTGGAGAAAGAGGAACCTTCCTCCATTGTTGGTGGGGTTGCAAATTTGTACAACCACTCTAGAAATCAGTCTGGAGGTTCCTCAGACAATTGGACATTACAATACTTGAGGACCCAGCTATACCTCTCTTGGGCATATATACAAAAGATGCTACAACATACAGCAAAGACACATGCTCCACTATGTTTATAGCAGCCTTATTTATAATAGCCAGAAGCTGAAAATAACCCAGATGCCCTTCAACAGAGGAATGGATGCAGAAAATATGGTACATCTACACAATGGAATATTACTCAGCTATCAAAAACAACGACTTTATGAAATTCATAGGCAAATGGATGGAACTGGAAAATATCATCCTGAGTGAGGTAACCCAATCAAAGAAAACACACATGGTATGCACTCATTGATAAGTGGCTATTAGCCCAAATGCCTGAATTACCCTAGATGCACAGAACACATGAAACTCAAGAAGGATGACCAAAATGTGAATGCTTCACTCCTTCTTTAAAAGGGGACAAGAATACCCTTGGCAGGGAATAGGGAGGCAAAATTTAGAACAGAGGCAGAAGGAACACTCATTCAGAGCCTGCCCCACATGTGGCCCATATATATACAGCCACCAAACTAGATAAGATGGATCAAGCAAAGAAGTGCAGGCCAACAGGAACCGGATGTAGATCTCTCCTGAGAGACACAGCCAGAATACAGCAAATACATAGGCGAAGGCCAGCAGCAAACCACTGAACTGAGAACGGGAACTCCGTTGAAGGAATCTGAGAAAGGACTAGAAGAGCTTGAAGGGGCTCGAGACTCCATATGAACAACAATGCCAACCAACCAGAGCTTCCAGGGACTAAGCCACTACCCAAAGACTATACATGGACTGACCCTGGGCTCCAACCTCATAGGTAGCAATGAATAGCCTAGTAAGAGCACCAGTGGAAGGGGAAGCCCTTGGCCCTGCCAAGACTGAACCCCCAGTGAATGTGATTGTTGGGGGGAGGGCAGTAGTGGGGGGAGGATGGGGAGAGGAACACCCATATAGAAGGGGAAGTGGAGGGGTTAGGGGGATGATGTCCTGGAAACCAGGAAGGGGAATAACAATCGAAATGTAATTAAGAAATACTCAGGTTAATAAAGATAAAAAAATTAAAAAAAAAAGAAACATGCTCCACTATGTTCATAGCAGCCTTATTTATAATAGCCAGAAGCTGGAAAGAACCCAGATGGCCTTCTACAGAGAAGTGGATTACAAAAATGTGGCACATCTATACAATGGAGTACTACTCAGTTATCAAAAACAATGACTTCATGAAATTCATAAGTAAATGGAATGAACTAGAAAATATCATCCCGAGTGAGGTTACCCAATCACAGAAAAACACACATGGTATGCACTCATTGATAAGTGGATATTAGCCAAAAAGCTCAAATTACCCAAGATGCAATCTACAGACCACAGGAAACTCAAGAAGGATGACCAAAATAATGTTTTCCTTTGCTTTCAGTGTAGTGTCAAGTGCTTCCTCTTGATTCCAATGGCTAAGATTGCTATATAGCTGTATGTGATCCTTTACTTTATCCAATAATTATGACCAATAGACAATGTTTCTACCTAGTGATTTTGTCATTTGAGGGTGGTTTTCTTCATGACTTAACATATGAGATATTTTTATTCAGACTTTCTGTTATTCCAAAGCAATACATCACTTTTATTGTGATTTTATGCTTTTAAAAAAGAGTTTCTGTTCTGATTCTTCTATTAGCTTTTTGTTGATGTCTGGTTTAGCTAGTACAGTTTGCATATCCACCATAGTGACTGTTCTATCATTTTATCCATATACTCTATTTACATTCTTAGAAAGTAAGTGATTCAAGGGTTTAAAAATTGTCTTCTCTACCTGTGGAGACCATCTTCTATGTGTGTCTTTGTATTGTGTCTCTCTTCATGTATGCATGCCCTGCATCTAAATAAGCAGAACACTGAGATTCAGTCCCTATTTTACACTATCATAATTCCTATGTTGAACTACTTACCTACAGTCTAAAAATAAATCATATTCAATGATGGAAATCTGTTTAAATATTATAAAATATTTTCTTTTTTAACATATTTAGGGAGGTTGAATCTGTATATTTCTTGAAAGATTTTGAAAATTTTGCAAAAATAGTCCTCACATTTCTGACTCATCATCAGTAGTTGGCCAATTCCTTTATTTCTATATACCCTCCAGAACATATAATAAAATTTTATTTAATGTCCAGTGAAAACTACGATGATAAAATGGGAAGCTAAAAGAAAATTATTTTTCCTGCTCCAATTCTTACCAAATCTTCTCTACCTTCCTAGTCAACTCAAATTTAAATTTACTCTCTTTTACTTTCTTTTTTCTTTTTCCAAATAGCAAATATAGATACTAATAAAATCCAAATTGTTTTGGGTTTTCACCATTCTTCACATTCATTCCTCATGATCTTAGTACAACAAATGATGTCTTAGCAACTTTTATTAAACTGGAATTCTTAGTGTTTATTAAATTTAATTAGATATTTTTTATTTACATTTCAATTGTTATATCCTTTCATGGTTTCCCAGACAAAAGCTTCCTATCTCATCCTCTTCCATTTCTTCTATAATGGTGTTCCCCTCCACAAACCTCCCTTCCTGCCCACCCCCTGACATTCCCCTACACTGGCGTGCTCCAGCATTGGCAGGACCAAGGCCTTACCCTTCCAATGGTGCCCAATATGGCCACCTTCTTCTACATATGCAGATGGAGCCATGGGTCAGTCCATGTATACTCTTGGGTAGTGGTTTAGTCTCTGGGAGCACTGATTGGTTGGCACTGTTGTTCTGATGGGGTTGTAATCCCCTTCAGCTCTTTCAATCTTTTCTCTATTCCTCCAATGGGGATCCCATTATGAACTCAATGGTTTGTTGCTAGCATTTGCCTCTATATTTGACGTGTTCTGGCTGTGCCTCTTAAGAAACAGCTATATCTGGCTCCTGTCAGCATGCATTTCTTAGCTTCATCAATCTTATCTAGTTTTGGTGGCTGTATATATATGGACTGTATACCCATGTGGAACAGGCTCTGAATGGCCATTCCTTTGGTCTCTGCTCCAAACTTTACCTTCATATCCCCTCCTATGAATATTTTTGTTCCCCTTTTAAGAAGGAGTGAAGCATCCACACTTTGGCCATGCTTCTTCTTGAGCTTCATGTGCTCTATGAATTGTATCTTGGGTATCTCAAGTTTTTGGGTTAATATCCACTTATCAGTGAGTATATACCATGTGTGTTTTTCTGTGATTGGGTTACCTCACTTGAATGATATTTTCTAGTCAAATCCAAATATCAAATATAGATACTAATAAAATCCAAATTGTTTTGCCTATGAATTTTATGAAGTCATTAATTTTGATAGCTGAATAGTAGTCCATTGTGTAGATGTACCATGTTTTCTCTATCCATTCCTCTGTAGAAGGTCATCTGAGTAATTTCTATCTCCTGGCTATTATAAATAAGGTTGTTATGAACATAGTGGTGATTGTATCTTTGTTGTATGTTGGAGCATCTATTGGGTATAGGCCAAACAATGGTATAGCTGGTCCCTCAGTTAGTGCAATGTCCAATTTTCTGAGGTAACTCCAGACTGATTTCCAGAGTTGTTGTACCAGTTTCTAATCCCACCAACAATGGAGGAATGTTCCTCTTTCTCCATATCCTTGCCAGCATCTGTTGTTACCTGAGTTTTTGCATCATCTGTCAACCTGAGTTTTTTATTTTAGCCATTCTGACTGGTGTGAGGTAGAATCTCAGGGTTGTTGTGATTGACATTTCCCTGATGACTAAGGATGCTGAACATTTCTTTAGGCATTTCTCAGCCATTCCATATTCCTCAGATGAGAATTCTATGTTTAGCTCTGTACCTCATCTGATGAATATCGAATGACTGAGCAGAACCTAAAGAAATGTTCACCTGCACCCAAATCCCATGGGGGAGAGAACTTAATTCCAAGAAGTGCAGACAATCCTGAAAACTCAGGGGAGAGTGCCACTTCTTCTCACATCCCTGGCCCAAGAGGAACCTGCATAGTGGCCTCTGAATAAAGGAAGATATGAGCAGTCAGCATCAGGAACCTGCTGGTTTTTACCTGTGGCCAGCACTGAACTGAACCAGTCCCAGAGCTCCTTGCACCCAAATCCCATGGGAAAGAGAGCTTGACCATTAGAAGTGCTGATAATCCTGAGAAATTAGAGGAGACAAATACTTTCTGCCAACATTGCTGACCCACGGGGAAATCACCTAGAGCCATCTGTGCCCACTGGGTACAGGGACCCAGGAACAGTGAGGAGCAGGACCCTTTGGGTTTTTGCCTGTGCTGAGACCTGAAAGCCAGTCACCAGGAGTGCATAAACACCTGAGAGCAGAGGTAATACCAACACTTCTGCTACAAGCACCCTGCCTGGAGGCTTAAGGTCACACAAACCCAGGAGCAGCTCTCTGTCCCCAGTTCTGGTGGAAAGAAAGTAGGTCAACAGGAGAGCGAACCCACAGGCCTACAGAGTGTCAAGCCACTGTCAGAGACTGCAAGACAAGCCAAAACCAAAGACAACCTGATGTTAAGAGGCAAGTGCAGGAAACTAAGCAACAGAAACCTAGACTACTTGTCATCATCAGAGCCCAGTTCTCCCACCAAAGCAAATACTAGATAAGTAAATACCAAAAAAGCAAGATTTGGATTTAAAATATCAAAAATATCTTATGATAATGATAGAGGGCTTTAAGAAGGGCATAAATAACTCTCTTTTACTTTCTGGCTTTCTTTTTTATTGGTTATTATATATATATACATTTCAAAAGTTGTTCCCTTCCCAGTTTCCCTTCCACAAACCCACATCCCATCATCCCCTCCCCTCTGCCTCTATGATAGTGCTCAGCCACCCACTTCTTCCTCACCAACCTAGTATCCTACTCTGCTGGGACATCAGGCCTCCATAGGTCCAAGGCCTCTCCTGCTATTGATACCTGAGAAGGACATCCTCTGCTACATATGCAGTTAGAGTCATGCATACACTTTGCTTGGTGGCTTAGTCCCTGGAGCTCGGGGGGTGGGAGGGAGGAGGTTCTGGTTGGTTGATATTGTTGCAAAACCCTTCAGCTCTGTGAGTCTTTCCCCTAACTTCTCCATTGGGTCATGCTCAGTCCAATGGTTGGCTGTGAGCATCTGTATCTGTATTTGTCAGGCTCTGACAGATCTTCTCAGGGGCAACTATACCAACCTCCTGTCAGTAAGTACTTCTTGGCATCAGCAATAGTGTCTGGGTTTGGTGTCTAAAAAAAGGGATGGATCCTTAGGTGGCCTTTCCTTCAGTACTTGCTTTACTCTTTGTCCCTGTATATTCTTTAGATAGTAAACAGCTTTCAAACAAAACAAGACATAAAACAATAAACAAAATAAAACAGAACGAAAAAGAAGAGACACTACTCTCCTCAAATGGGTTCCCAGCACTGAGAGGGGGAAGATGACACTGAATCACACTCATAACCAAGAAGTTATGTGCAACTGATAACAATGGGCAAAGGAATCTTCCCCCATAGAAGATTCTAAACACATACAGACACAAAAGAACCAGCCAAAATCAAACCAACAAACAAACACACAGCAAAAAAAAAAAAAAAAAAAACAGTAAGACCCAAAATATGCCTAAATAAAGCAATGAAAACTAGTGGAGAAGAAATAAATAAAATAGAGTTCTGGTGGGGTCAGTGGGGTGGAGACATCCTTGTATAGAAGTGGGGTGGGGTGTTGGTGGGAGGAGGTTTGGGATATGAAACAGTTGGGGAGTGGAGCAGAAGGAGGGTAAAATCTAGAGTGTAAAAACAAATAAACAAAAGGAAGAAGAAAGAAAGGAAGGAAGGAAGGAAGGAAGGATTGAAGGAAGAAAGAAAGAAAGAAAGAAAGAAAGAAAGAAAGAAAGAAAGAAAGAAAGAAAGAAAGAAAGAAGGCAATAAAATGGTGCCTAAAGGAAATGGTTCTATATCTACAAACTCACAAACAAAGGGCAATAAAACACATAAAAATCTAAATAAATAAAAATGGGGGAAAATTCCTCCAAAATATCATTGAGTTTCTTTTGTATTAGACAACTACTCTAGCATGGGGCCTCTCCTGGAATGTGATTGGTATAGCCATCGGGACTCTATGGGAGAAGATTCCTTTGCCAGTCTATCAGTTGCACATAACTTCTGGATGATGAGTGTGATTCAGTGTCAGCTTCCCCCTCTCAGTGCTGGGAACCCATCTGTCCTTAACCTGTGCAGGTCTTGTACATACTGCCACTGTCTCTGTAATTTCATGTATAAAATCTCTTGTATGTTGAAGACACTATCTTCCTGAAGTTATCTGTAACCTCTGGCTCTTTCAAACTTCTGCCTCCCCTTCTTATAGATTCCTGAACCCTGAGAGGAGGGGTTTGAGGAAAACATTTCATCTTGAACTGAATGCACCAATGTCTCTCACTTTTTGCAGAATGCCCAGCCAATTCCCAGGTACTGACATCTCGCACTTACCTGAGTGTCTGTGTCTGTAAAAGTTTAATTACTCATTTCTTTCATCATGCTTACCCTCTCTTCATTGCTGAATATTATATGTGTGTGTGTGTGTGTGTGTGTGTGTGTGTGTGTGTGTGTGTGTGTGTGTGATCTTTAGGATGAAAGTTTCAGTATGAAAATGTGTGTAATTTCATTTTGGAGAGATGGATAGTAAGTTTACATCTGTAGGTGGATCATTTCTTATATGTAAAAATTCTGGAGAAAGTATCACTAATATCAAGGAATTTTTATTCCCAGCCACCCAACAGGTGCTATGGCATCAAATTCTCTTACCACTATTTGAATTGAAGAACTTTTTGTTCCAAGCTATCTGTCTGTGCAAGGCAAATCAACAGATGTGTGGTTTGTGTGCTCAGTGTTTGGTTTTCTTCAGTTATTAACAGAAGAATGAAAGTATTTCCTTCTTCTGGTGCCACTTTTATTTATTTTTTTCTAAGTTTATCTTACTTAGTTCTTCAATGAACTTAATGAGTCCACCTGTGGATTGCTTTCAGAGAAAAAAATCAGTTCTTGTCTTAATACAAGATTGCAATGAGCTAAGACCATCTTCATACTGGTTGACTCTACATAGCTTTGACTGTCTTTTCATTAATTTTTTGATTATGTTCAAATATTTGCCCATTCATGGGTGATATATATGAGCTGAATATCTTTACCAATAATATTCACATTTCACATCAAATATGTCATGAAAGATATTTGATGGCTCTCAGGAATCCTGAGGTTTTCTTCTATGAACTCCCACACAAACCTGCCAACAACATAGAGTAAATGAAACATGACTTTCATGCTGACTAACATAATTTTATCTCTAACATATCTCACTAACATGCTTTTGAGAGAAAAAATAATTATAATATTTGGTACACGCATAGCATAATAACATGAAATTATAAATTGTTTACATGCTTTTTCTTTTTTCATGATCTAAGAACACATTCTTAAAAATTTACATGTATGCATAAGAACAGTGAATACAGATATCTACTAATTTATTAAGGAGATAATTGTATATTTAAATGAAATTCAATAATCTTGTCCAATAGTTGTAGTAGCAAAGTTATTTAAATGAAAAATATTCATATTAGCCTCTAAAATATTGTGAATTTTAATAAAATTAGTCAATATTAATCAGATCTAACCCATTATTTTCAACATTTTTTTCAGAGAATCTATGACTTGCTTGTTTCGGAGGCTGTAGATCATTGGATTTAATACAGGGACTATAACTGTGTAAAACAGAGAGAGGATCATGTCTTGAGCATCTACTTCTGAAGATGCAGGGAGCACATACATGAAGAGAAGAGGCCCGTAGTATAAAGATACAGACAAAAGATGGGCTCCACAGGTAGATAAAGCTTTCCTTACACCCTTGTCAGACTTCTTTTTTAAAATTGTAAAGAGAACAAATGTGTAAGACATGAGAACAATCATAATGGTAAATACTTGTATTGAACCAGAGAAAATGAAAATCATCAGATAATTTAAGGAAGGATAAGTACAGGAAATTTTTAACAGTGGTATAATATCACAGTAAAAATGATCTAATATGTTGTAATTACAAAAAGTTAATCTGGATAAAAAGCTTTCATGAATCACAGCATGAAGAAAGCCACCTACAAATGACAAGGCCAGTAAGCGAATGCATAATCTATTGGTCATAACTACTGGATAAAGCAAAGGATTGCATATTGCTGCATAGCGATCATAAGCCATTGCTGCCAAGAGAAAACATTCTGTGGTCACACTTATTGCAAAGGAAAAAAATTGTGTCATGCATTCAGTGACAGAAATCACCTTGCCCTTGTCCAAAAGATTAAATAGCATCTTTGGTGTCACTGTGGATGATAACCAAGTATCCACAAAGGCTAAGTTACTAAGAAATAAGTACATGGGGATGTGAAGTCGAGGGTCATTCCAGATGAGAGTGATCAGACCAAGGTTCCCCACAATGGTCATGAGGTATATTACCAAGAACATTAGGAACAGGGGTGTTTTCCATTGTGGCTGGCATGTGAGGCCTGTGAGAATGAACTCTGACCATAGGGTTTCATTCTTCTTTTTCCATGCTGTCATTGAGATGCCTCCCTGAAATTAGATG